>NC_073694.1:178599988-179199988 GCF_029784165.1 Wyeomyia smithii
CCGTTTTTCGTAAAGGAGGGGTTCCATACAATTGAAACACTAATTTCTGTACTTCTCGAGAAATAATCAAGTAAATGGAACCAAATTTGAAATGATAAGGTTTTTTGGAGCAAAAAATATTTTCATGGTGGTTCGACACCCCTCCCTCTTTTGGATGGGAGGGCTCTTATACAAATCAAACACAAAGTTTTATGGTGGTTTGAAATTCCTCCGTACTCTGGAAGGGTAGAGGTCTCTCAGAAAAAAATTACCAGTTATTTAACCAGTTTTTCACATGAGCCAAAAATCGATTCCAGGTTTGCCATTTTGAAACCCAAGATGGCTTTCTAAAAAACTGCGGAAAGTGACCAAATACCACCCAATATGGGTATTTCCGTAATCGAGATGCATAGAAGACAAACATCGACCCTGGACACCATTCTGTTTCTAAAGATGATCACTCTCGGTATTTGGAAAACAGCAAAAATAACAATACCACCCAATACAGTAAGGTCTTTTTTTACACGAAGGATGCGTCCCAAATTTGTATGGGATCGCGTAAAAAAAGACTTTTTAGCTAAGAAACCCGTTTTACAATGTTTGAACATTGTTTGAATATGATAGTGGTAAATCTAGAGACCAAAATCCAACATTTTAAAATTTCAGTATTTACACCAAAAATTGTGATTTTTTTTGAAAACGGATATATGATCACCATTGGCCTAAAACGGAAACCGTGTAAAAAAGAACCTTACTGTATAGGTATTTTCAGAATCAGATTGATGCTCAGATGCCAGAAAAACAGCTGGAAATGACCAAATATCCCCGCCAATAAGAATCGAAGGTGAGGTACAGAAGTCAAAAGGCGAGGAACATCCGATTAAAGCAATCAACCGATTTGTCTTTTGGCTTTGATCGTATTCAATGGCTGATTCGTCCTACTTCTGCAGAGTATAAACAAATCACAAGGAATCAATTAATTTGGAATGTTTAAAATTATTTAAATAAAGACAAAAGTGTGCGGGACGAAGTTTGCCAAGTCTGCTAGTTCGTAATAAAGAAAAGGTTTTTCAGCTTTATCGCAGTTATACATACTACTAATACAGTAGACGTATTCTGAATAAATAAAATTGAAAATAGAAAATATATTAGAAGCCCGAATTTTTCGAGTTAAAAATAAAAAAAATGAAAAGTTTTAAAGTTAGCTAATCAAAATGTCAATCAGAAAACTGGGAAAGTCAAAAAGTCTGGTAAAAACTAGCGGCACCGTAATCGAATAGTCATATACAATAATCGGAAAATTGAAAATAAACAAAATAGAAAATTCATTTCCAAAATAGGAAATGAACATACCCAAAAAATAATGCAAAAACAAAATTTAACAATCTAAGAATGTAGGACATCGAAAATCAAAAATAAGATTTATGAGTCAAAATAAATTACAGAGTCAAAGCGTGTAAAGTGATAGATAAAATTAAGGAATTGAATTAAGGCACTGCTTGCATATTGCTCTATTTTCGTTACTTTTTTCAGCAACAAACGAGTTTAGTTTGAAAAATATCGGTAGTAATTCTATATGAACAGCCTGATTTTTTTTTGTAATCATACACGCCAAATAATAGTCAAATTACTATAACGCTATTGGAAAACTTGATTGTTTTTGGTGTTTTTTAAGCTTTCAACTTTTAAGATGATCTCACGCTATTATGATTGTGCCTAGTATGACTATTTGAATACATGAGTTTTAGCGTTACGTTTCATGAGAAGTTTTGTGCGGTACAGATTTTTACCTATTATTATGTAAGGTAGGTCAAATAAATAGGCTGTTTCGGATGTCTTACATACCTTACGTTTCCAAATACATCGTCTCGCGGAAGCCAAATTCTCAGAGACTGCCAAGTACCCGTATCGTTTAGCATCGTGCTTTATATACCATAATTCATCCTAAAGCTATACAAATCTTGAAACTAGTGCGCATGAACTGTAAAAAATAACTATAAATTTAAAAAAAAAAGTTTACACGGTTAGTTCTCAAGTTGCGCAGAAATTTGTGTTTCGTTTATATGGAACCTCTCCCTTAAGGATTACGGAGGGGTGTCGAACCACCATGAAAATATATTTTGCCCCCAAAAATTTTCACATGACAAATTTGGTCCCATTTGCTTGATTAATTTAGGAGTCATGCAAAAATTTGTGTTTTATTTGTATAAGAGTGAACACAGAAATGTTTCTTGCTCTTGTCAACCACCACACGCCAAATTTGGTTCTATTTGCTTGAATAAATCTCGAGTTATACAGATATTTGTATTTCGATTGTATGGGTGCGTGCCCTCTCTTCCAGAGCAGGAAGGGGTGTCAAACTAGCACAGAAGTGTTTTTTGCTTTCTAATACATTAACTTGCCAAGTTTGGCTTTATTTGCTCGATTAGTTCTCGAGTTATGCTATATGCTCAAACTATTATAAGAACCTTCACCGGCCCCAAATCCCTACATACAAATTTTCATGTCGATCGGCTCAGTAGTTTCCAAGTTTATATATATCAGACAGACAGACAGAACTCTATTTTTATATGTAATTGATTTTTATGTCAACACATCATTAATTTTGAAACGATATTTTGTACTTATCTAACTGAATCCATTGAATTCACTGCATATTCGAGCGCCTTCATAGTGTTTAGCAATTACTGCTTACACTAGAAACTGGTAGAAAACACTTAAAATGCAAACTTTTACTAAGCAGACAATTCAGGCGAGCACAATCAAAGCCTTCTGCCAGAACTTCTCCATAAATAGGACTAAGAAAACTAAAAATTTAAAATTTGAAAAAACGATATTATTTGTTTAATAAACTACACATAGAAGAATCAAAGCAAAAATGTGAATTTGCTGTTTTTATTGGTGAATAATATCATGCAAAAAAAAATCCCGCATAAATTTTTCCGGCATAGAATATGTGAAAAGAAAAGCAGGTAAATCTATTTCCAGGGTAATTTTGTTACGATTGTTAGCCAAAGTATTTTTCATTTTTCACAGCAGTTTTCTCTTAGAATTTTGCTGAGCTCTCAAACGTAGACTTCATTTTAATGTCATCTTACTCAGTTTGGAAAATTTTTTGTAAGTTCAAGTTAACTATCATTGTAAATTTGTTAAAGCTCTGCTTCATGGTAATGGGGCAGATCCGGAAGTTGTGGATTGAGCACTCTTATGAATAAAATGTTTTTTCCATTTGTAACTTTTTTTCTATTGTCATGTTTTCGACCAATTTGATATTTTTGTTACTTCTGATATATAAAATATTTTTTACATTTTTGGCATGCTAGATAGCTTGGACAATTTTTGTATGAGAAGTTCACAATTTTTGTATGATAAATTTTAAAACATGTTTGAATTGTTTCTCGACCCGCGACTTCAATTGTAAACCCGAAACAATTTTGCTTACAGTACAAATTATTTCGCTTCTATTATTTCTTGAATTTAAAATTCAAATTATTTTCTTTTTATATTCATGTTCGCTGAGAATTGTTCTATAATAGAATCCAATGAAAAGTATCCATCTTCGGAAATCAACTTGTTAGATTGAGAATAAATAATCTATTGCAACTAAAAACAGCAGGAAAAAAGATCTTCATGGACAGAGGAAGAAAAATACAAATCTTAATCCTGAGTTCTTGGCTTTCGAGTTCTACTCTGAGCAGCGATTCCTGTTCTGATCATTAGACGATTAGTGCAGTGCTTAACCTTGACTAATATCTGCATCAATCATCATCCGCCTAATTGACAGCTTGACGTGAGCACCATTAGCTCGATCCGCCAGGATCATGCTCAGTATTCGGGTTGGTCGTTCGCAAGAATTAAAGTCAGCTCACGAAGGACCGGCCTCGGTAATCCTCCCGCTCGCTCAGCGTTGTTCGATGTCATGACGATGACGCACACAAAAACGCACATCCATTAATTATGTATCGCTTCCGTCAAGCCATTCTCTGTCGGATGCACAATACAGAAATGGATGCTGAGTGCCGCTTGAGATGGAGCACCGAAACAAACTGTTTAACACTGGGGTCAGTGCGAGAACACGGTTCTGCAAAGTACCTTGTATGATACAGGTAATTTTTCAAGTAGCAAAAAATAAAAATTCAAAAGACAACTGATTTACGCGTTTCTATATACACATTAAGACAATATTTTCTCAAACACAGAGCAGGTGACAAAACATTAGTCTAGCAGCTTAATTTTTCTTCATAATTAACTGAAAAACATGGGAAAGCCATGAGATTGTGGCTTGGTGACTTGTGAATGCACAACATTTACACAAACCATCCTTTCTATTTTTTTCTACTACAAAATTGGTCTAACCTGTCGAAAACTCCCATTATGGCTTGCTATCTTTTACACCATCTCGAAGTATTTTCGTTGTCGGATCTTACGATCTTCTACCATTTTTTTTTTTTCAGGAAGCCGCTCCAGTAGCCCGACTGTCAGTCAAATGGTGGGGGGAGGAGAGGATCAGAGAAAACAATGAACACAAAAAAAACATGATGCAAAATTACCCCTCGGTGATAGTAAACTATACGACTCGCGCATTAATCGCATTAGCATTGAATCGCTCCACCCACGGTGGAATCCCCCAGTTTTGCGATATTTACGCTACTAAGCGCACCGGGGGCTGTGCGCGTGCGAAGCGAATTTTGCTCTCGATTTTCACCCGCGGCTGGCAGGCAGACCAATTAACATAGAATCCAATTACCACGGAGTCGTTAAACCCGATCCACACCGGCAGACCCGGTTCGGGTGAAAGACTTGGACTTTGGAGAGTGGGTGGCAATGAAATAGAAAGTGCTTCCCGATTTGGCGGGCCATAAAAGTTTTTACTTTTCATAATCGTATTTCTTTTTTTTTTCGTTTTTGGTGACGAGACAAATCTCAGCCCAAAAGCGTCTTCATGGTCACGAAACTGAAACCACGTTCTCTTTTATTGTGCGCTGTGATTGGGTGGCTAGATCGTGCAGATTGCAAATGTCCACATCACAAAAGAGACCGGATCTCGCGCATGGCGTCAAACTATCAACAAATGACCGGCCATGGCCGGGGTACCGGCTTTGGCTAATGCCTATCTGTGGCTCTCCAAAAACGGACTGCGCAGTTTCTTTCCGGTGTGTTCTTCCCACTTTGGGTGTGGTGACAATTTTTTTTTCCGGTGATTGGAAGATAAACTTGTTGATTCGGTAACCGGCGGGCGCAAATTTTTCATAAATTAGTAGTAACATGCTAAAAGTTTTGCATATATTACGTATGAATAGCCAATTTTGAAGATGAGTCAGATAAACGTCGACTTGTTTTGAGTGGTTTCATTTGTGAAGTCGGAGGAATGTTGACAAATCGGACGCTCGAATGTGTGGGCGTGCTTCCACTCGTGGATAACTATTTTGCTACCAGCCGATAGATCATCCACAAAATAGTCAAGTGGTTTCTCACGAATAAAAGAATCGCGCATATTAGTTTATGTTAATTGGAAAAATAAAAAAAAATAATGACTAACAATCAATTCTGGTTTTTGAGAGGATATTTTTTTTTTTTTTTTTTTGCTGAAAGCTACATGTCCATTCTCATTTCCAAAAATTTTGTTGGAAAAATTATGGGTTGTTGACACATGATATTTTCTCCAAACAGCGAAACAGGAGGCTTTCTCCTATTTCTCAACATGAAAATTTACGCTTTTTTAAAAAATTCACACAATCGAATAAGACTAAAGATCAGCGTTATATCGACCTGCGGATCGAGATAACAATCAGGAAAAAAAGGTGAATTATGTGAATATTTGTGGAATAAATTCAGGAAACTCAGACGACAGAGACTGAAGTTGGTTAATGTGAAACTGTTGAACCGCTAGGTTATTATTATTTTTGAATCGACCTTGTATGAAAACCAAATTGTCGGGCAATAGATTTTGAATTTAAGCTAGAAAAGGCACATCTACCTATAAGTCTGGATTTTTTTTGTGAATTTTGCAACGAATGTTTTTTGAATTCAGGTATCCTTTCTCAGACTTATTTGAATTTTGCACTCCTTCAGCTCTTGTTTCGCATGTAATTTCATATATTTAAAAAGTAGATTGTGTCAAACACATCTTTCTATGAAAATTTAGCAACGATTTGGCGAGTTGCGGAAAAACAATAACTACTTCAATTGAATAATTTTGAGGCGCTGAAAAGTGCCATTGGTGTGTCACAATAGTTTCATTGCGTGGGATGATTCTCATTTTCTCGCTATCACGGCAGCATTATCTTCACTTTAGCAGCTACTAAGTATCAAGAGTGCCGAATAACCATAAGGGTTCAAAAAGCTACTGAGTAACAGCCTACTTCATAGCCAGTAGATAGATGAGAACACAGTTGTCTTTGCGCTGGAGACAATACATTCGACCCACCGGGAATTGAAGCCCAGCACGAGATGAACGGGATACAGTGAGGTCTTTTTTCACGCGAGTCGCTTTTCTCTATTACTCAAAAACGGTACAAAATATCGACCTCATTTCAGTCACATTTTCCGTTTTAGGCCACAAGTGATAATATATCAGTTTTCAAAAAAAAATCACAATTTTTGGTTTGAGAGCCAGTTCGCGAGAGGTGCAACCGCGTGTTGTTTTGATGTTTTCCGATTGGGTAGAAATTTTCAGCGTTTGTTTGTCTATTCAAGGTAGGAAGTTTTGCAAAATTCCATTTTTTTTTTCATTGAGGTTAAGTGGGTTAAAACGGCCCTTAAAGATGATATGTCCAAAAACTTCTAAATCACAAAAAGTGCAATAACTCCTGCCTGAACATCGCTAAAAAAATATCTGAATCTGAATATATGTTGAGCAGAGTAGGAAGACACTGAAAATTGACAATTTTAAAAAAGGAAATGCATTTCTTTTCGTCATGTTACCCCTTTACCAAGCGTTTTGAAATACTATTAGGGTAAAATAATAACACACATTTTTACAAAAATCCATCAAGTTTTTTGCTGCGTTTGTTTCTGAGATATTTTTGCAACATTTGTGAAACATTGTTAGAACAGTTTTGAGACATTTTTGCGACGTTGATTCTTTTGCCACTTTTTAAACATTTTTGAGACATTTTTGAAACACTTCTAAAATATTTTTGACACGTTTTTGCGACGTTGAATTTTTTTTTAAAGTTTTTAGGATGTTTTTAAAACATTTATGCAACATTCTTGAAACATTCTAAGAATATTTTTAAACATTTTTATCACGTTTTTGAGATAATTTAGAGTTATTTTGGAAACAATTTTGAATCTCTGTTAAGATATTTTCTAAACATTTTTGAGACATTTCTGAGACAACTTTGAGACATATTTGTGGTATTTTAAGACATTTTGATACATGTTTGAAACATTTTAATTCGTTTTTTTTACTGGAACATTGTTGAGGTATGTTTAAAACATTTCTGAAACATTTTCAAAATTTTTCTGACATCGATTTTACTTTGGTAGGCTTTTGAGAATTTAAAAACAAAAAAAAACATTAAGATATTTTTTAACATTTATTAACATTTTTGAAATATTGTAGAGACATTTTTATTTTTAAAACATTTTTAAGATATTGAAACATTTTTAGAACATCTTTGAAATATTTTTGACATTTTTAAAATATTATTTAAGCATTTTTGAAACATCCTTAAGATACGTTTTTGACATTTTCAAGATATTGTTGAAACATTCATTACGACGTTGTTTTTTTGCTACGTATTTTGAGATATTTTAGAAGGCATATAGTCGCTAGTCACTTGCCATAAAAATTGTGAACTGTCAGGAGACAGGTCGCACAGAGAGGAGAAGAAGAGATATTTTTGCGACGTTGATTTATTATCCTTTTTGAAATAGTTTTTTTTAACACTTCTGAGAGATTTTTGCGACATTTCCAAAATATTTTTGAAATATTTTTGAGATTTATTTGAGATATTTTATCGACATTTTAGAAACATTGTTGAATCATTTCTAAAATTATTCTGACGTTTTGCCACGTTGATTTTTTTGCTACATTTTAAACATTTTTGAGACATTTCTGATACAACTTTGAGACATTTTAAGACTTTTCGATACATGTTTGACATTTCGAGTCGTTTTTTTCTGGAACATTGTTGAGGCATCTTTAAAGCATTTCAGAAACATTTTCAAAACATTTTTCTGACATCGATTTTACTTTGGTACGCGTTTGAGAACTTTTTTAAAATAACTCTAAGATATTTTTAAACATTTATTAACATTTTTGAAATATTTTTGAGACATTTTTGCCTCGTTTCTGAGATAGTTCAGAGTTATTTTGAAAACAATTTTTAAAATTTGGTTAGATATTTTTTGAACATTGTTGACATTTTTAAGCCAACTTTGATATATATTGCTACATTTTTAAAACATTGCTTAAACATTTTCGATTTTTGTGACGTTGATTTTTCTTGCTTTTTGAGATATTTTATAAAAATATGTTTGATTCGGTTTAAAATTTTGGCACCTTTTCTGGAACATTGTTGAGACATGTTTGAAACATATCAGGAACATTTCCGAAACAGTTTTAATACGTTTTCGAGATATTTATGCAACGTTGTTTTTTTTTTCTTTTTGCTGCGCTTTTGGTGCCTTTTTAAAACATTTTTGAGACATTTCTGCTAGGTTTTTGAGATAATCTAGAGTTATTTTGGAAACAATTTTTAAAATTTGTTCAGATATTTTTTGAACATTCTTGTGACATTCCTTAGACAACTTTGAGACATATCCAAGTCATTTTTAGATATTTTGATACATGTTTGTAACACTTATAAGCCATTTTCAATACAACAATATTTTAAAAATATTTTTAAATACACCGTTCTTGAAATAATTTAGGAAACATTTCTAGAATATTTCGAAACATTTTTTGCGACATTGTTTTTCTGCTATGGAGATAATTTTGAAATATTTATGCAACATATGTGAAACATTGCTGAAATATTTTTGGCCCCTTTTTGTGACATTGATTTCTTTCGCCATTTGATATATTTTTCAAAAATATTTTTGGAACATTTTTAAGTTATTTGTTAAAGTTTTGGCAACATTTCAGGAACATTGCTATGACATATTTGAAACATTTCCGTAATTTTTGGAACATTCTTATCATATTTTTTAAACATTTATGTTGACACATTTTGGCACATTTTTTAAATATTTTTTTGAGAAATTTCTGAATGTTGGAACATTTTTTAGATATTTTTGCGTTTTTGTTTTGAAACATGTTTTTAAACATGTTTGAGATATTTTAGCAACATTTTTGAGACAGTTTTATAACATTGAATTTTTTATTGCTATGTTCTTGGGGCCTTTTTTTCATGATATTTTTGAGATATTTTTGAAATATTTATGCAACATTCTTGTAACATTTTTGAGACATTTATGTCACGTTTTTGAGATAGTTTAGAGCTAAACAGTTCATGAAATTGATTTAGATGTTTTTTAAACATTTTTGAAATATTTTTTAACATTTTTGAATTATTTTTGAACCATTTCTGGAACATTGTTGAAGCATTCTCTAAACATTTTTGAATATATATTTGAAACACTTTTAAATATTATTGAAACATTTTTAAAACATCTTGGAAATATTTTCGACAGTTTTAGAACATTGATTGAAGCATTTTTGAAACATCCTCAAGATACATTTTAGACATTTTTTGGATATTGTTGAAACATTCATTACGACGCCTTTTTTTTTGCTACATATTTTGAGATATTTTTGAGGGTATATAGCCTAGCCATAAAATTTGTGAACTGTCAGGAGACAGTTCGCACAGAGAGAAGAAGAAGAGATATTTTTGAGACGTTGATTTATTATGCTTTTTGAGATAGTTTTTTTACCACTTTTGAGAGATTTTTGTAACATTTCAAAAATGTTTTTGAGATATTTGAGATATTTTATCAACATTTCAGGAACATTGTTGAATCATTTTTGAGGTTAATTTTTTATTACGTTTTTTGAGACACATTTTTAAACATATTTGAGATATTTTTGCAACATTCCTGAAACATTTCTTAAGGATTTTCGAGGCATTTTTGCCACATTGAATTTTTTGTTACGTTGTTGGGACCTTTGTTTTAAATATTTTTGAGCTATTAAATTGATGTATGCCCCTCGTCGTGAAGTGACTTAGGCCACCAGGTTAAATATATATTTTAAAATTATGAATAGATATTTTGTATTCAACAATTTCAACTTTTTCGTTTTTGTTCCTCCACGTTCATACAATAATCGTTGTCTTACGGTGTATATTTTTTCTAAAAGGAAGAAGTTACTGTTCACAATTCTGCCGAAGACATGAAACCGTTCATGTTTTAATTTTTTTTTTTGTTATGAAAATTTCAACTTTTTTGTTTCTCATTTCTCCAATATCGGACAGTCATCAATGTTCAGCTAACCTTCTTTTTTTTTTAAATCTTCAAAAAAAAAAGATTTTTGAGAAATCATCTTTTTGAGATAGGGGAACTGTTCCATTATTCATCTCAGCCCATATATTCATCTCATACACATGAAAACACAATTGAAAACAGAAAAAAACGCATATTTTAAACCAATCCACTAATCCAAGGAATGGATTCTTCTTAGTTCATTTTAGATTTCTCATAAAGTAAATTCCTCAAAAACTCACTTGAAAGCTCTAAATTTGATATTATAGTCGAGCATCTGCACTCTCAAACTCATTTATTTCAATCACCTATCTCAGAAAACAAAATCCGCGCTTTGCTCTATACGGCTACAACGGCACTCTTTCAGCAGCCAACCAAAGTTTTTTTTTCATCACTACCGGGCCACTTTTTATTTTAATCACTAAACAAAATCACTCACTTCACAAGAATACTTTAATCTTTGAAATGTTCACCTCAAATTTCCAAAAACAAGCTTGAATTAGTAGAAATATATGAGATGAATTTCTACAAATCCTAAATTTCAACTGTATGTATTTTCATATGTTTTCACTGCGTTGAAGAAAATCAAAAGTTGCCAAATCAGTTTCTGTTAATACGAAAAAATCATACTAAAAATGTTGAATTATTCCGAAATAATTGACATAAATCGACAGCACTGCAGTGGTTACCTAGGTTACCAATTTTACGCGTAAACAACTACAGCGGATTTCTAGGTAACCCAATACAACGGTCTGTGGCTACGTTCATTCATGAAAGTGTGATTCATTCATGATTAACAGTGTGATGAATATTGGGGCATCGTGAGATGAATAATTGAGCAGTGATTCAAGTTTTGAGATGAATATAGAAGCGTTGTGAAAAATGTTTGTTTTACAAAATTCAGGATAAATCTAGCTAAGTTTACTAAATATACAATGCTGGGTGATTCCATAAGAGCACGAAAGCGTATTCTGTTTATTTGTTCAATGATTTCGTGAAAATTTGGTGTTTAATCCGTGCATTCTGCGTGAATATCGACTTTATGAGATGAATAATGGAAAAATCACTCTAACTAATTTTTACTTCTCTTTTTTAACTTAAAATATTGTTTTCATGGTGTATATTTTTTTTCGGGAAGACAACATTATTATCTACAACTTTGTCGAAGTTTTCACTTGACGGTCTCTGGGTAATCGGCCACCGTAAGACAATATATTGGTATACGTATCTTAATCGCATTATCGTTATGCAAGACAATCAAAACAGCTGATTAATATTCCCTATTTCACATAATAATCGTTAATTATCCATATTGCAAACGATTTCGCATGAAACGTAACGCTCAAACTGTTTGGTTTTAATAGTCATACTAGGCACAATCATAAACTCCCGGGATGGTCCAAATTAGCGTGATACAATTATCACCAAAACCAACCAAGTTTTACAACGGTGATTAATTATTTTGACTATTATATGGCTCTTCACTGATTGAAAAAGCTAATTTAAAGGTGTCCTGATCAGAGTCGAGTTTGTTTTTCTTAATTGATTTCTGAAGTGAAAAAAGCTATATAAAGAAGTAAATAAAAATAAATAAGAACACCAGCCATTTTGTTTTTCAATTTTCAACGCTTTTGTTGCTTAAACCAGTAGCAAAAATAGATTTTTTTTGTATTATAAATATTGTTTTAACGTTTTTGTTATAAATTTTGTTGGATCAGGCCGTTGCCGTGAAAACCCAATAAGTTGCCGCTCTTGAGGTTTGTCAGAAAACACAATTGGGGAAACAGACATTCATTAATGAATTCACTAATCCCTAATCTTCGTTTAGCAAAGGAAACGTATCGTAAACAAACTTTTTGCACTTTCGTAAAAATAAATGGAATGTTGGATACAGAAAATTTCCCACGGTTTCTAACGCTAAACCTAATCCTGACGAAGCTTCCCTCGGCCATAGAAATATATTATAATTAACCAAATTATGTTTCGTCGTGAGAATGTTTTCGGTTTCGTTAAAATTGAAGCCAAAAAAAAACAGCCTCACTAATAACGAACAAATTTTCGGCTATTTCCTGGAAGGGTTCAGAAAACAATTATATCTAATAGATTTCCAGTTTTATTTTTTCTTATTATTGCAACGCTTCCATCTTACACGTTACTTGCAGCAATTAACCGCACAAAGCTTTACTGCGCGACCTGGTCGCCTCGAAACACAAAAATCTCCGCGCTCAGACGTGCGCCCTGTCAAACCGCCGGAAAATCCTCCTTTAATTTTGCTGCTGCTCTCCACCCCATCTTTCATGCTGCACATCTTCAAAAAACCGCTCGCAACGCGGAAATTACTTCCAGCAGAAGCGCGCACCCCGCTGCTGCGTGTGTGATATTTTACGCTTATTACATCCAAGCGGGCTAACAATTACCATAATCAGTGAGCCACGATTATGAGCCACGTCATAACCAGCCAGCCAAAGGAGGACACGAAACGCGAAGACGAACGCGAAAGGATTATATTATTTCCACTGCTGTGCAGCTTCCCATTGAACGGCGATGCGGAAGAAGTAAAGACGCCGTACGGAGAAGATCTGGTTTCGAGTCACATCAATTTAATCGCCAATTGTTTGCCCAAGAGGACGGACAAGTGAACCCCTCGTGGTGCTCGATACTGGCAATTTTACAAGGCCCTGACACGCAGTTAGTGTCGTTGCCATGAATTGGCACGACGGGTTGGATGCTAAATCAAATAGATTAACGTGTGCATCGTTGTGTTGTGCTGCATTGTGAACGTTTTTGGCCTGCCTAGGTTCTGCATGACTAATGTGTTGATTGCGGAACACGGCGAGCAAATGAAGTGGCCAATCAATTGAACTAAAGACACGTGGGATCGAATTATGAACATTGATAAAAAATATCCAAAACCGAAACTAGAAAACTGCGCTATCAATCGATTGCTGTCAAACCAATCCGGAAGAGTGTGCTGCAAAGCGCCTTTCACTCTCGTTTCGTGTCTACGATGTGGCTGGCGACACAGTGCAAGGGTGCGGAAACCGGGTCTGGCGGATAATGAGGTGGTTGTTTATTGGTATGATTTAGAGAGAAATTGCACACTCACATATCAATCAAACTGAACACACGGCGATTACGGAGCCCCCCTGCCAGCGAAGGCCCAATAAATGGCAAATAAATGCTCTCCTAATCGGTGTTATTTGCAGTTACCGTGTGTCTTACCTGTACTATAGGCTTACCAGCTTCGTCGGCTGGAAAATTGAAGAGCAGTCGGGATGAAAATCTACCCAACCGTTGGTAACCCTAACGCGGCTGCAGTTTGCAGAGCTGTATTAAAAGTTGATTGCTTCCATAAGACTTCACACACCGGCTGCCCACAGAAACAGGTTCAGGCTCCTATCGACCATAATTTTTCGCGCAAATTGGATACGTCGCAACACCGCTTGTTCCTCCGATATGAGACGATGCGCAAACGCAAACGAGCGCGTCTAATCGTTGATCAATCACACGGATCCGCATGGATATATCGAGTCGCGAGGTCCGATCGCTTCGTCTACGGAGACGGGTGTGGGTTTAAAAATCGAAAGTGAAAGTCTACCCGGACCACCGATCGCACAACTCTTGTCGGCACGGTCTGAACTTGTTTGGTTTCCCCCTGGTACGAGAGTCGAGCCCACAGGGCAGACGAAGACCATATCGTAGTGCCTCCAGGTGCTTTGGTCGAGCGACTTTTGGCTGCCGTTTTTGCACTGGCTTACGTGAAAGCGAAAGTAAACCCGTCCAACCTTCTTCCCCCAGGCTCCTCCCACAGCAGTGTTGCAACCAACCAGTAAACCTCTCCCAAACTGGCTTTGCTGATGTCAATGAATGCCTCACGATTCACGATTCGCCCTGCGCCTAGCCGTTGCAACATCAGACTGATGTATTCTGGAAATCGACTGGCAAAAAGAATCTTCAATTTCAGTTTCAATTTTAACAGTCGAGATGAGACGTTCAGAGCCCACCATCATCCGATCGTGACTTGCACGAAGACGCGATTTCAAAATCGATCCTCCACTTACGTAGCTACGACTTATTCTGGGCGAGGAAGCGCAGACGGCGCAGAGCAGGACGCTGGCTCTGTGCAGCTTCAGGAGATCGAGTTCGTTAGTTTGCCATATTTAGATTTTTAATAGGCAAATCTAAGGTGCACCAGCCAACCGGGGAACGTTCGCTTTCAGAGCTCACGAGTTCTGACTGGTGTGTTAGTTGGGCTGGTTTTGTTTTGCCAGTTTGTGGGTGGAGCGGTGGGGGTGATGATTGACGCGAACTGTGCGGGTACTGCTGCGCTGCAATCGATCGAAGTCCACGGTACAGTTTCTAGATCCCAGCGTCACGACAGCTGAATGATTGGAGAAGTCGTCAATTGGTGGTGAATCATCAGAGAATTATAAAGCGAAACCAGCGAATTCGCTACCAATATTCGATTCTGAACGCGATCGATTTCATTCATTTGTTTTTAATCTTATATGTATTTTTTTTTTTTGTACTCGACGATCACGATTCCTGTTAAAAAAAATATTCATGTATTTGGGAAAACCTTCCCGCATGCCAACACGAAAAACATAACAAAGGTATCAGTATTAGTTCCTATGTGCTCAGAGAATTATTCATCTAGCGTTTTATTCTTCTTAGAACGTGAAGCAACGAGTCATTATCATAGGGACGGAATCTATTCTACAAGGAATTGCAGTATGCATAGATCGAATTCTAATAATCAAAGCAGCTTTAGTGAAGCGGCTTTTCAATATTTTTTTTAATTGTTGCACTCCGTAGCCACAGCAACGTTTTTAGGCATCCTTTCACGACATGAAAAATCGTTACTCGTCTCTTTTTCTGCTCTTCTTATCCCACGATGTTTTTTTTTGCACACTCACAGCGCTCATGTCTTGCATACTGCTCATTAACAACCCCTGGTGGCACCAGTCGCTTCACGAAAGGGGGTATATGTATATTTGTCAATTTAGTATCTCAAAAATGTTTAAAACAAAGGTTCCAAAAACTCAGCAAAACAATTCAACGTGGCAAAAATGTCTCAAAGATGTTTCGAAAATGTTGTAAAAATATCTCAAATATGTTTAAATTGTGTCTCAAAAACGTAGTAAAAAAATCAACCTCACAGGAATATATCAACTATGTTTCAAAAATGACACAACAATGTTTCCGAAATGTTGATAAAATATTTCGAAATGTCTCAAAAATGTTTCAAAAATATTTTAGAAATGTCTCAAAGTGCTTCAAAAACTATTTTAAAAAGCAAAAAGAAATTAACGTACAAAAATATCTCAAAAAGTGTTGCAAAAAAACATCGTCGTTAAAAATGTTCCAGAAAAAAAGGATGTTCCAGAAATGTTTCAAAAGTATCTGTAATTTTTTTTAAAAGGCTTCAATAACACTGGTCGACAAAATGTTAAAAACACTTTCCAAAAGCTCAAACCGGAAAAAGGAAAAATTGCTATGATTTTTGGTGGCCCCAGCAATTTCCAAAATGCGTCAACTTATGTGAGAGTTCAGAAGAAAACTCATTTAAGTCTCTAGAAAAAGTTAGTGGCTAAGGACGCCAAAATTCACAGAAATGGTTGAATGGCTATAATCTTTCATTTTCTCCGGTTTGAGCCTTTGGGGTGTACACTGATCAATGTAACACACCAGAACAGTTTCAAAAACATTCCAAAAATGTTTAAAAAATATCTAAAAAATATCCAAACAAATCGACCGGAATAATCGTTACAGAGGTGGGTTGGCTTTCTCGGTCTTGAGTTCTCGGTCAAGACCGAGAAAGCCAACCCACCTCTGCATCTAAACAAATTTTTGAAATTATTTCCAAAATAACTTTTCCAAAAAACGGGGCTTAAATGTCTCAAAAACATTCCAAGAATGTTACAGAATAAATGTCTCAAAAATAATTCAAGAATGTTACAGAAACGTTCCAGAAATATCTCGGAAAATCCCTAACATGTATCAAAACTAAAAAATCAACGTCGCAAGAATATATTAAAAATGTTTTAAAAATATCTCAACAATGTTCCATAAATGTTGATAAAATATCTCAAGAATGTTTCAAAAGTATTTTAGAAATGTTTTAACAATTTCTCAAAAGTGTGTAAAAATTTTTTTCAAAGAGTAAATAAAACGAACGTCGTAAAAATGTCACAATTTGTTCTAACAACGTTTCCAACATGTTGCATAAATATCTTAAAAACGTATCGAAAAACAACGTCGTGAACAAGTTTCAAAACTGTTCCAGAAATATTTGAACATTATCTCAAAAATGCTTTAAAAATATCTCAAGAGTGTTTCGAAAATGCTTCAATAATGTTACAGAAATGTTACAAAAATATCTCAAAAATGTCAAAGAATATTTCAAAAATGTCTCAAAGATGTTTCAGAAATGTTTCAAAAAAGCTTCAATAATATTCTAAAAATGTTTCAAAAATATCTTAGAAATATCTTTAAAATGTTTAAACATGTCTATAAAAAAAATAACACTACACTATCTCGAATACGTGGCAAAAATGTTTTAAAACTGTTTCGAGAATGTTGCATGAATGTTTCAAAAACTTCTCAAAAATATATTTTATAAAAACAGGCCCCGAAAAAAACAAAAAAAAATCATCGTAATAAAAATTTCTCAAAAATATTTTTAAAATGTTTCTGAAATGTTGCAAAAACATCTCAAACATGTTTCAAAGCGCAAAAAGGTCTCAAAAATGTTCCAGATTTGATTCAAAAATTTCACAAAGATGTTCAAAAAATATACTAAAAATATCTCAAAGGTGTTTCAGAAATGAAAAACACAAAAATGTTAAAGAAAATATATTGGGAATGTTCCAAAAATGCTTCAATTCAGAAATGTTTCAAAAATATCTCAAGAAGGTCAATCCCGAATATGTAACAAAAATAAAAAAATCAACGTCGCAAGAATGTATCAAAAATGTTTTAAAAGTATCGCAAAAATGTTTCGAAAATATTTTAAAATTTTTTTTAAAAAATTTCTCAACAGTGTTTCAAAAAAGTCTCAAAGAGCAAATAGAACGAACGTCGAAAAAATGTCTCATAGATGTTTAAACAATGTGTCACAAATGTTTTACAAATATCTCAAAAACGCAGCAGAAAACTTCGTCGTAAAAATGTTTTTGAACTGTTCCAGAAATGTTTTAAAAATATCTTAAAAATGTTTCAAAAATGCTTTAATAATTTGAAACATCATAAATTCCTGCTTCAATAATTTGAATCATGATAAATTATTCAAAAATATTAAAAAATATTTTGAAAATGTTTCAAAAAACGTTTTAAACATATCTAAACAAATTTTTAAAACTGTTATCAAAATAACTCTAAACTATCTAAAAAACCTGGCAACAATGTTGTAAAAATGTTCCAAGAATGTTGCATAAATATTTAGAAAATATCTCAAAAATGTTTTCAACAGAAGGCTCCAAAAACATAGCAAAAATGTTCTAGAAATGTTGCAAAAATATTTAAAGCATGTTTAAAAATATGTTTCGAAAACACAAAAATATCTCAAAAATGTTCCAGAATTCATTCAAAAAATTTTCAAAGATGTTTAAAAAATGTCTGAAAAATGCTTAAAACATATCGAAACAAATTTTAAGAATTGTTTCCAAAATAACTCTAAACTATCTCAAAACTTGGTAAAAACGTTTTGAAAACATTTCGAAAAAGTTTTAAAAATGTTCAGAAATGTTAAAAAAATATCTCAAAAATGTTTAAAAAAAATCCAGAAGCACAGCAAAAATGGGTCAAATAAGTATTAAAAACGTTTCAGAAATGTACCTGAAATATTTCAAACATGTCTCAACAATGTTTCATAAAAGTTGCCAAAAATTTTAAAAAATGTTTCAAAAATATTAATTTAAATATCTTAAAAAGCATGAAAAATTAATGTTATAAAATTGTCTAAAAATGTTTCAGCATTGTTTCACAAATATTGCAAAAATATCTCAAAAAAAAAACACAGCGAAAAAAACAACGTCGTAAAACATGTTTCAAAATATTCTACAAATGTTTCAAAAATCATCTCGATAATGTTGTATTTAAAAGATGTATTTGAAATGATTTTGTATTGAAAATTACTTGAAAATATTTCAAATTATGTATTAAAATGTTTAAAAATATCTCAGACATGTCTCAGAAATGTCTCAAAAATGTTTAAAAACTATTTAAACAAATTTTTGAAATTCTTTCCAAAATAACTCTAAACTATCTCAAAAACGTGGCAAAATGTCTCAAAAATGTTTCAAAAATGTTTTCAAAAAAAATCTCAAGAGCGTAGCATAAAAAAATCAACGTCCCAATAATGTCTCGAAAATGTATCAAAAGTGTTTCAGAGATGTTCCTGAAATGTTTCAAACATGTCTCAACAATGTTCCAGAAATGTTGTCCAATTTTTTTAAAATGTTTCAAAAATACTCAAAAATATTTTTATAAAATATCTCAAAAAGCAAGGAAAATCAACGTCACAACAATGTCTCAAAAAAGTTCTAGCAATTTAGAAGATATCTTTGAAATGGTTTTGTATTGATTATGACTTAAATATGTTTCAAATTGTGTATCGAAATGTCTAATAAATATCTCAGATATGTCTCAAAATTGTCTCAGAAATGTCTCAAAAATGTTTAAAAAATATCTTAACAAATCTTATAAATTGTTTCCAAAATAACTCCAAATTATCTCAAGAACGTAGCAAAAAATGTCTCGAAATATCTCAAAACTGTTTCAAAACTGTTCCAGCTAGTCTCGAGGTACGACGCTGGCCTAACAAGCCAGTCGTCGTAGGTTCGAGTCTCGGCTCGGGAGAGACTGTTAGTGTCAGTAGGATCGTAGCGCTAGTCCCGCAATTGTCCTGTACACTTAACAGTTGGCTGCGAAGTCTGTGTATAATAAACAAGGTCGAGCTCCGATACGGAATGTAGCACCAAGGCTTTGCTTTTTTTCCAAGACTGTTCAGAAATGTTTCGAAAATGTTTGGAAAAAAAGTCCCAAAAGCGTAGCAAAAAAATCAACGTCCCAATAATGTCTCACAAATGATAAAAAATGTTTCTGAAATGTTTCGAACATGTCTCAACAATGTTAAAAAAAGTTTCAAAAATGCTCAAGAATATTTTCATAAAATATCTCATAATGCTCCACAAATGGTGCAAAAATATCTCAAAAAAAAAGCAAAAACACGTAAGAAATGTTTCAAAATATTCCAGAAATGTTTCGAAAAATTATCCTAAAAATGTGGCATTTGAATGATATCTTTGGAATGTTTTTGTATTAAAAATGACTCGAAAATGTTCCAAATTATGTATTTAAATGTCTAAAAATATTTCAGATATGTCTCGAAATTGTCTCAGAAATGTTTTAAAACTATCTAAACAAATTTTAAAAATTGTTTCCGAAATAACTCCGAACTCTTAAATATGGCAAAAATGTATTAAAATTATTTCAAAAATGTTTCAGGAATGTTGCATAAATGTTTCATAAATAAATATCCATAAATGTCTCATTAACATTTTAATAAAGTCCCCAAAAACGTAGCAAAAAATCCAATGTCGCAAAAATGTCTGAAAAATATTTTAGAAATGTTTCAAAAATGTCTCAAAAATTTAAAAAAGTGACGAAAAAATCAACCGCGCAAAAATGTTTTCAATGTTTTACAACTGTTGCCAAAATGTCTTGAAAATATTTCAAAAACGTTGCAAAAAACAACGTCGAGAAAAATGTTTTAAAAATATTCCAGAAATGTTTCAAAAATTACCTCAGAAATGTTGTATTCAAGAGATTCCTTCAAAATATTTTGTATTGAATATTACCTAGAAATGTTTCAAACATGTTTAAAATGTCAATAATTTCTCAAGTATGTCTCAGAAATGCTTAAAAAAATCTGAACAAATTTTAAAAATTGTTTCTAAAATAACTCTAAAGTATCTCAAAAACGTGGCAAAAATGTCTCAACATTATTTTAAAAGTGTTTCAAGAATATTGCATAAATGTTTCAAAAATATCTCAAAAACTGTAAAGAAGGCAATGTACGTGATTTTTTTTGAAGATGCAAAAAATAAACACGGGCTGAGGATGTGATTTTGACTAAGAAAAAAAATTTCTCGTCCATGCGGCCAAAACTGGCTAAAATTGGCCAATAAACCTTGCCAAAGACACCGGAGATTGCGAATTCGAGTGGACGAGGGAAATTTTTTCTAAGTCTAAATCACATTCTCAGCTCGTGTTCTTTTTTCGCATCCTCGAAAAAATCACATACATTGCCCACTTCACAACTTAAAATGTAAGCCATAGGACAAAAATGTAATTAGTTCATGAAGTAATCTTTAATTTAAAAAAAAAAACAGAAACCCCAGAAACATAACAAAAAGTTTAACGTCGTTGAAATGTCTCAAAAATGTTTCAGAAGTGTTGCAAAAAAATTAAAATATTTAACATGTTCGAAAATATGGTTCAAAAATGCAAAAATGTCTCAAAAATAATCCACAATTTCATCCAAAATTTCTCAAAGATGTTTGAAAAATTATATATATATATATATATATATATATATATATATATATATATATATATATATATATATATATATATATATATATATATATATATATATATATATATATATATATATATATATATATATATATATATATATATATATATATATATATATATTTTTTTTTTTTTTTTTTTTTTTATTCTCGCTTATTTTCCGTCGGTCTAGTTCCGCCACTGTTGTGGCCAATCACCTACGCCCAGGGAGGCGACTCCACACCCAGGACCCTAACTCACGACCCGTTTATTAACGGACCGGCGCCAACGGCTTTACTTCCTCATGCGATGGAAGGCGTGATCCCAGAGATTTTTCGCCTCAGAAAATCTCCCGGTGTCGGCTAAGATTGAATCTAGACTAGTTGAGTTGGTTGTGAGTGGATCACGCCACCTCACAACCATCGGCACCTATGTGGCGGTGGGATTCGAACCCAGGCGTCGAGCGTGGTTGGCGGAGACGTTACCAACCACACTAGGCCCCCGCTCTGATTATATATATATATATATATATATATATATATATATATATATATATATATATATATATATATATATATATATATATATATATATATATATATATATATATATATATATATATATATATATATATATATATATATATATATATATATATATATATATATATATATATATATATATATATATATTATCATTAAATAATGGCTCCAAAAGCATAGCAACTAAAACTCATCGTCGCAAAAATGTCTCAAAATATTTTAGAAATGTCTCGAAAATGTTTAAAAAAATTAACTTTGCAAAAATGTTTTAATAATGTTTCACAAAAATCTTAGAAACGTATCAAAAAAAACAACATCGCAAAACATGTTGCAAAAATGTCTCAAACCTGTTTAAACATATGTTTCAAAAACGCAAATGTCTCAAAAATGTTCCAGGATTGCATTTTTGAAGCAATTCTTGAAAATGTTCTAAAGATATCCCAAAAATGTCTCAGAAACGTTTAAATAAAGGTCCCAAAAACGTAGCAAACAAAATTCAACGTCGCAAAAATGTGTCAAAATATTTCGAAAATGTATCAAAAATGTCTCGAAAATGTTTTAACTATGCTCCACAACCGTTGCAAAGATATCTCAAAAACGTAGCAAATAAAACAACTTGGAAAAAAATGTTGCAAAAATGTTCCACTGATGTTGCATCTCCAAAAAAGTCTAAAAAATATCTCGAACATATTTCTAAGATGTTCCAGAATAGTTTCGAAAATATATGGAAAATACTAATAATGTTTCTAGAATGATACAAAAATGATAATAATGTAAAAAATGTCGGAAATGTCAAAATTTATCCAGAAGAAAGAAAAAAAGACAACAATGAAAGGAACATTTCTAGATAAACATTTCAAAAGGTCCTATCTGCTTTCATCGTTTTTCCGGAGCTTCTTTTCATGTTGGTAATGGTTCAGCTTTAGTAACTCTCCCACTCGTGGTTTTCGTTCAGAAGGCTAGAGTAATCCCTCCACTATCAACTTGTGCAAATGACTTGTCATAAAAAATGTGTAATAAGTTGTGGTGATTGAATGAAAGCGATCGATCAAAAAATCGATCAAAGCAGATCGGACCTTTTGAAATGTTTTGCTAGATATGAAAGTTCCCAGAAATATCTCCAAGATGATTCAAGAATTTGCTTCAGTTAACAGGTCTACAACATCGTAGAATATTTTTTATCTCTACCAACAACGATGAGAAAGCTAAATTATTGATTTCATCGAAAATTTTAACACATAAAAATAAGCGCTTCATCATATGTAACAACTTTGCCGAAGAAAGGATTGCTATCGAGCTCTAAATCCAAATTTCCTCCCAAATACGTTTCCTGGCCACTCGTCATTGCAAAATATAGACGAAATCTACACAGTCATTTAACAATATTTTTTTTCTCTAATTTTTATTTCCAGGTAAGCAAACGACAACGGTTGGTTGGTGTGAGATCCAGTAAAACCAGTGCAATAGTCAATGAAATTATTTCCTTGACCGTTATCACATTTAAATGACTAAACTATAAATGGTAAGCCCCAGGTCCAGGAAAAAAAAATATAAACGCTCTCAGGGTTCGTCCAGTCGATTTCCGGTCTTCAACAAAGTTTTTTGGTATAGTTAAGGCTACAGTTTCGATGCTTAGCTAAGGTCGTTATTTGGCCGCGAAAATGCCTCTGCAATATCAACTTTTCCGCTCACACGCTAGAGCTAGCCGGCTTCCGACAAATTTGTGGATCATAAAGTGCTACATTGCAGATACAGAGCTGACGACACTAATAATATTATTTATACTTCTCTGTCGATTTTGTCATCGTGCCCATTGTCAAATAGAACACGAGCTGTCATGTTCAGCTCTCACAGGTAAAACTTCATGCGGAACTGAGCAAACTGATTCGATTGCAATTGCGCAATGCCTCATTTCCTCACCTTCAGCGATTTCTATTAGCAACTTTAAAGAATTTCCGCAGTCTTTCTCAATCCGTGCGTTTAAAAGTCTGTTCAAACAATTGTATCTATGTCAGTTAGTAGCTAGGGTAGTGCAACTATTGTCCTTGTCCAGCCGAGGACGGAAACCTTCTCACGCCTCACAGCCTTCCTGCGAGCAGTTCCGTACCGTTGCTCGTTAGCCCTTTATCGGAGCTTCATAGGGTAGCGCGCTTAGCGCCATTCAAATCGCACCCAATTAGAATACGAATATTTCTCGGCAACCGGCCGGGCCAATGTGCGCTCCAGTTCGAGCCCCGCGCCGGGCTGACGGATGGATGGGTGCTATCGACTATGAAACGCAAACCCGGTTCACATCATTCTGCTATGATAATTCTTTCTTTTGCATAAAGTAGCCAACACGACTTGCCGCCACCTTCACCGCTGGAGGTAAACGAGCGAGTTCAATTTGCAAATTTATGCATATTTTAATTCGTTCACTGGCTGCCCTCGTCGTCCGCGTTTCGTGCTGTAGCGTGCAATACAGGTTGGAACCTGATTCTGATTGTAGCGAGTTGACCGAGAACACGCCGTGTGTAATGCAGATTTTCCCACCACCTGCCGCAGCCACCAGCCGTATCCCTTTCCCTTAGCAGCTGTTGAACGTTTACGCTGCTGAATTTAAGCTAAAAAGCGAAATTGATCCATACAATCGTGTCGCACACCGTGTACGGCACAACAAGTGCATCACCACGAGTTGCGCGAGTTCATTGAATCCATACTGAGTGGCGATGGCGGGGAACAACACCCATCTTTGGGCACAGTGTTTTTACCCAACCTCCCTCTCCCCACCTCTTTGAAACCGCAAAAACCACGGGAGCTCACTTTCACTCTCACTTTCTCGCGCGGGGATCTGCACGCGCCTTGTCATAATACGGCGGAAATTTCCACGATAACGACGCAGCGAGAAATCATTGTGCGCACGGGGTTTATAGAATCAGCATAGTGTTTACTCTTCCGTCGGGAGAAAGAGGAAGAGTAGAAACAGGAGAAGGAAACGCAAAAACGGTTGGGGGATCCAGTCTGTCTGGAAGAGCTGACCATCGTACGGATCAGACTCGTTACGACAAATAAAACCTTATAATGGGACTCCCGTTCCTGCTGCTGCTGCTGTTGTTTTTGTTAGTCTCGTTGATATCCAGTTCTGCCACATAAAAGGTGTAGAGGAGGGGACCCGATCGGGGTATTATCATTAAGTACGGTAGCAGCATGGTACAATGTTTCCATTTTCGTGCCGCTAATTGGCTTGCCTTGGGGTCTTTCGATTGTCTTGGTACTTGTTGTGAATGCGTGGATTTTATCTGCGAATAAAACGACGGCAGGCAGACCGAGGGATTCGAAATATTATTACCGGTTCGATTCATACTTTATGGTCTTATTGTAAAAGAGACCAGGAATAGAGGTGCCTGTTTTGCAAAGCCTTCGAATGCTTCTGGAAAACCATCCGTCCAAGCGGAAACTAAACAAACAATCTAATCGGGAGCAATCCCCTGGTGATCACATCTCCGGGCCAATCCGGTTTGGTCGCTGCAGAGCGACGGTAGCGGTATTCCCTACCCCGACTACTGGCGCGATCGTCGTCCATCGGCGGTCGTCGCACGCGGTCCGGCACGGCAGTTAATGATGTTATTAGAAGTGAACTGTGCGCCTGCGCGAATTTTCCTCCATAATTTTCCCCCATCCCACACCACCCGGGTGCAGGTTTCCGATTATGGTTTTGCCGAAGCTGCTGTCTGCTGATACCGGGTTGTGATTGCGAAAGCGTGAAAACGTGAGATGAAGTGAATCCTCGGTATAAACTCGATACCACCGCGTGCGGAGCGGAGTGTGCAAAGCCTGAACGACGACGTCTGCGAAGAAGATTGGAGAAAGTTGCATCCCCCGTCTGGCACCGGCATCGACACCGACCGGCAACAAACCCTGGGCCAGTCAACGACTCCTCCCCCGTCCTGCCAGCAAGACCATCGTTAGCTGGGTGGTGATAGCAGCTGTTCGCTGATCGGGCTGCACCCGATATCATTTGTCTTCGCACTAATGAGAGGAAATGATAGCTCTGCGCGAGTTCAGTGACTGATGTCGGTGTGTTGAAAAAGGCTCGATTTTTACAATCACGAAATTATACTGACGTAAGGGGAAATTGAGGTCCAGCAGTGAAATATGCTGATCATCAATGGCAATTGGCAGATTTCCGGCCGCCGCTCGGATTGCTGGTGGTTGCGTAATTGATGATGATCAAGGTTTTGCACATCGATTCGCGATCGCCCAGAAAGTCGCTCACGTGAAGATTGGCTCGAATTGATTTGCGAAGCTGCGCGCAGAGTACGCGCTAGATCGAAGGCTGACTCGTCGTTTGCTTCGGATGAAAATGAAACCGATCAATCTTCTCGTTGTTGGTTTTGTTGATGAGGTTTATTTTTTTCCTTCCGATGCCTCTATTTACTTACCTTCGTTTACACATATTTATTTATACAGAGAGGAAGCACTTTCACACGTTAATAGCTTCCGGCGGTTTGGCGCACGAGTTTTTGAGGGGTCTGCAGGACCCTAACCGCCCATACACTTGTACGTTTCAATGCCAAATAGACAAACCTAGCCCCGGCGAGTCGGCTCGGCACTGTCGGCTTGATGTTCGCGAGCACTTCAAAACATGAGATTAGATTTGTCTGCGCCGCTTTAAAATTTAGGCGGTTATTTGATCGGGAAAGTGGATAGATCGGTTAGCAAACAAACCGTTTCACACTTCGCTGGTCGGATGCAGTTCGAATCGAGTTAAAGATAAATTACACACACATCCCAAATCGGATGAAGGAATGGTGTGCGGAAATCCGATCCGTGTTAAATTCAATACACGCCGCCGTATTATTGTTTTGTTGAATATTGTATATCGGCACCTTTGAGTTACTTATGATTGTTATTAAAATTAAAAATTATTCAAATTAATTCATTTCGATTTTCAACTAACACAAAAAAGTTTTGATTTATTAACTGAAAACTGAGACCAACATTATGACTTACAAAATCTACATAGGTTCGGGTCGAACTTCAAACAAGTTAAAAGTAATATAAGAAATTAGGAAATTTGGTAATTTCGACACTAGAGATTAAAAAAATAACATGAAATGGATACAAATCCTATATGCAAACAACCGTCATGCGCATGATTTCTATATTTTTATATTGTGAATTTGCATACATATATATATATATATATATATATATATATATATATATATATATATATATATATATATATATATATATATATATATATATATATATATATATATATATATATATATATATATATATATATATATATATATATATATATATATATATATATATATATATATATATATATATATATATATATATATGAATGTTTGCAGCGGTTTGCGCCTCCGGGTCAGCCGCAAAAAGAGCAAGGCAGTCTCCGGGGGAAGCCCCCGAGAACAGCAAGAAACGGTTGGTTGTGCTAAGCCCGCGAGATAGCACACCAACGGCCTCCAAGTCCGCCGAAAAGTCTGCCGAAGTGGCAGCTACGGGAAACCCTTGGGTTACCGTGGGAGGAAGGAAGCGCCAAAAAGACAGCAAGCGCAACGACGAGAAGGCGACAAATCGTCCAAAAATGGGAAAGAAGGCGCGAAGCAGGGGCGACGCCCTCATACTCAAGACGGAGGGGTCCAAGTACTCCGAAGTCTTGAAGAAAATGAGAGACGAAACCCAGCTCAAGGATCTGGGAGCGGATGTGCGGACCATCCGTCGTTCTCGCACCGGCGAGATGATCCTTGAGCTCCGTAAGGATGCTTAAAACAAGGGCGCTGCCTACAAGACGGTAGCCGAGCAGGTCCTCGAGAAAGATGTGCAAATTCGGGCACTCACCTCAGAGGTGACTCTCCAGCTCAAAAACCTGGATGAAATCACCGAGAGGTGCGATATTGCACAGGCCCTCAAGGAGAAGTGCGGAGTGGAAGTAGCCACTGAGGTAATTCGCCTCCGAAAGGGTCCAGCGGGGACCCAGGTGGCCACTTTCCGGCTTGCATCGGCCGATGCAACTCTGGCCCTGAAGACAGCCAAACTTAAGGTTGGCTGGTCAGTATGTCCCCTGAGCATACTCCAGCAGCCGGACGTTTGCTTAAGGTGTTTCGAGGGAGGACACAAGTCCTGGTCCTGCAAGGGGCCCGATAGGAGCCAGTTATGTAGGCGTTGTGGTGGTGCTGGCCATAAAGCTAAAGACTGCGGGGAGCCTCCCAAGTGCTTGGTATGTACCCACGGTGCCCAGCCGGTAAGGCGGCCACGAAACCACGGGCGTGAGGGTGACACAATTGAACCTGAACCATTGCTATGCGGCACAGCAGCTGCTATACCAAGCAGCGTCTGAGTCGCGGTCGGACATCGCAATCGTATCGGACCCCTACTGCATTCCTCCCGGAAACGGTAATTGGGTTGCAGATAAGTCCAGTACGGCGGCCATATGCACGACCAGCAAGTTCCCGGTTCAGGAGGTTGTGTCAACCTCAAATGAAGGATACGCGGTTGCCAAGGTGGACGGAGTGTTCTACTGCAGTTGTTATGCTCCGCCGCGTTGGTCTATCGAAAGGTTCACCCAGATGGTCGATTTGTTATCTATGGAGCTGACGGGACTAACACCCTTAGTAGTGGCGGGCGACTTCAACGCTTGGGCTGTTGAGTGGGGAAGCCGCCGCACGAACCGGAGGGGTCAGATCTTGTTGGAAGCTTTGGCAAAGCTCAACCTAGATCTGGCCAACGTTGGAACCAAGTGTACATTCAGCAGAAATGGTGCGGAGTCGATCATCGACGTGACGTTCTCCAGCCCAGGACTGATCGTGAACTGGAGGGTAGACGATGGCTACACCTATAGTGACCACCAGTCGGTCTGCTATAGCGTAGTCCAGAACGTGAGGCGGCAGGCGACGGGTAGAGCCAATACTCCGACCGTCCGCGGGTGGAAGACACCGCATTTCGATGCCGAGGTATTTGCAGAAGCAATGAGAAGAGAGCGCGAGGGGGGCAGTTGGCTCCGCCCGAGTGCTGACCAATTAGTTGCCACATTATCGCGGGCGTGCGACGCCACCATGCCTAGGACCCGCCAACCTAGGAATGGTAAGTCACCGGTATACTGGTGGACCGACGCGATAGCGGACCTCCGTAGCGCGTGCCTCCGTGCAAGACGGATGTTGCAACGTGCACGTACCGATGCACAGAGGGTAGAGCGCCGTGTAGTATTCGGATCTGCAAGATCGGCGCTTAAAAGTGCGATAAAGGCGAGCAAAAGGGCCTGCTTCGATAGGCTATGCGCGAGTGCCAATACGAATCCGTGGGGCAACGCCTACAGAGTCGTAATGGCGAAGACCAAAGGCGTGTTGGCGCCTGCAGAGCGATCACCAGCGATGCTGGAGCGTATCATCGAGGGACTCTTTCCACGACACGAGCCAAATCCTTGGCCCCCGGTTGCTGAGTCTCACGTCCGACGTTCCAGTATCTCAGACACAGACCAGGGATGGTCGGCCAACCTACCGGGCATCCAATCCGTGAGAGACGGCAGCCGTGCAGAGGTTGTGGAGGAGGTAAGGGTTACGAATGAAGAACTCATCGTGATCGCCAACTCCCTAAAGGTGAGCAAGGCACCGGGACCGGATAGAATCCCGAACTTGGCCATCAGGACGGCCATGAAAGTGGCCCCCGATCTATTTCGAGCAGTCATGCAGAAGTGCCTGGATGACTGCCTCTTTCCGGACAGGTGGAAGCGACAGAGATTGGTGCTGTTGCCGAAGGCTGGGAAACCGCCAGGGGACCCATCGGCATACAGACCTATCTGTCTGCTGGACACTACGGGCAAGGTGCTTGAGAGGATTATCCTCAACAGACTGGTGAAGTACACAGAGGGTGTAAACGGTCTGGCAAGTAACCAGTTCGGCTTCCGGAAAGGTAGATCCACGCTGGATGCTATTCTCTCTGTCACCAAGACGGCAGAGGTAGCACTCCAGCGTAAGAGTTGGGGCATTCGCTATTGCGCAATCGTCACGCTTGACGTGAAGAATGCATTCAATAGCGCCATTTGGGACTCCATAGCGCTCGCGCTTAAGAGCATCCACGTACCGGTGTCGTTGTACAAGATTTTGGAAAATTATTATAGAATCGGGTACTAGTTTACAACACGGAGGAGGGTCAGAAGTGCGTCCCAATCACCGCAGGGGTACCGCAAGGTTCCATCCTGGGCCCGGTGTTGTGGAATGTCATGTATGACGGGGTGTTGAAACTAAAGTTCCCTGTAGGGGTTGTGATCGTCGGTTTCGCAGACGACATCACGCTAGAGGTCTACGGCGAGTCGATCGAAGAGGTCGAGTTAACGGCCGCGCACTGCATACGCAAGGTCGAAGACTGGATGCACTCTAGGAAACTGGAGTTAGCGCACCATAAAACGGAGGTTACGGTTGTGAACAACCGCAAATTAGAGTAACAGGCGGTGGTCAGAGTCGGTGACTGCACCATTACCTCAAGGCGTTCCTTGAAGCTCTTGGGGGTTATGGTTGACGATAAGCTCACATTTAAGAGTCACGTCGACTATGCCTGTAAGAGGGCTTCAACGGCCGCTGCAGGACTATCTCGAATGATGGCCAATAGCTCAGCGGTATATGGCAGCAAGCGTAAACTTCTTGCCAGCGTGGTTTCGTCCATACTTAGGTATGGTGGGCCAGCGTGGTCCAAAGCGTTAGGTACCAACAGTCATCGTCGAAAACTGGAAAGTACCTACAGGCTCATGTGCCTGAGAGTTGCGAGTGCGTATCGTACCGTGTCATACGATGCAATCTGTGTCTTGTCCGGCATGATGCCTATCAGCATCGCCATTAAGGAGGACGTAGAATGCTTCGATCAACGTGACACAAGGGGTATACGAGGCACCAGAAGGTCATTCTCGATGATCAGATGGCAGCAGGAATGGTCCAATTCCGTAAAGGGTAGATGGACGCATCGACTTATTCCGGACGTATCCGGATGGGTCGGGAGGCGCCATGGAGAAGTTAACTTCCACTTGACACAGATTCTGTCAGGTCATGGTTGCTTCAGGCAGTATCTACACAGATTCGGGCATGCGGGGTCCCCCATGTGTCCCGAGTGCGCGGATGCGGAAGAAACTGCTGAGCATGTCTTCTTCGTGTGCCCTCGTTTTGTGCATGCGCGGAGCGACATGATGATAGTGAGCGGGCCAGACACCACTCCGGACAACCTAGTTCGGAGGATGTGTAAAGACCCAAACATTTGGAGGGCGGTTTGTACAGCCGCCTCTCAAATAGTTTTAGAATTGCAAAACAGGCGACAGGTTGACCACCGACACGCCAGTGTTAGCTAACGGCCAGTCTCCAGGTTAGTTAGCTAAGTTAGCAAAGATACCTAAAGAACCAAGAGGGTGCACAGAGCACAAAAGCCGCTCCCCGAAGCAATACCTAGCGGTGGTCCCGGGGAGTATTATGGGCTGGAGACTGGAGGGGTTTTAGTGGGTCCGGTCACTGATTCAAACCAACCCCACACTCCCTGAGGTTGGTCACCTCAGGGGTTTGGATACAAATTTCCCCTCCACCTGAAACAAAACAAAAAAAAAAAAAAAAAAAAAAAATATATATATATATATATATATATATATATATATATATATATATATATATATATATATATATATATATATATATATATATATATATATATATATATATATATATATATATATATATATATATATATATATATTGGAAGCTTTAAGTTTATATCAATTAACGTACAAATTTACAATTTGTACAATTTTTTCTATGTGAATCAGTCGAGTTCCATTATCTATCGCGTACATATTTTCATAGAAAATAATTCCAAAACTGTTTCTATAAATTTCTGCTTCTTCCTTATATGCACTTAGTTAGTGAGAAAACATCAAAATTCGTTTAAAACTGTACTATTTTTGAACATTTTTGCTTCCAAAATGTTTTTTTCTACATGTGGTATATGTTAAAAGTTAGAACCACTTTGGGGAAGAGTATGGAAGAAACTTTAAAGTTGACTATGAGTAGATTAACGTTAGGGTATATGCGTAGAAGAGAAATTAAAATGCTCCCGACAAGGAACCAATCTTCCTGTATAAAAGCATAGACATTGGCCCAGATTAGCCCCCCCCCCCCTCCAAAAAGTCAACGTGGCTCATGCATGATACATTATCGTGACGCTCAACTCTGCGGATTTTTAGTGAAATGATGTAAAAGATGAATAGAGTAACTATTTCCATGTTATGAATAATCGCAAAAGTACCTCATATGACATAAAGTGTTGAACACACCGAATTTATTTTACTTCAATTTTTTTATTGTTAGTTGAATAAATTGGCAATTTATCCAACATTTATGTTTAAAATGAGTTCACAAATGAATCTTACCCGTCAAGATATTGGAGAATCCAAGAAGACAAAAAAAACAATTGGGCTAAAAGCAACATTTCCGCAAATTTTGTTGTTTTCGTTACATATCCTGGATTTTTTCATACTCATGAATACTAAACGTTGAAAGTCTACGGATGAAATACAAATGTAATCGTTGCGATGTGATGCTTTTAAAACCATGTGGGGGGGGGGGGCTTAGGGTTCAAACACCCCCTTCTCCAGAGCCTCTGATATTATTATTTTGGATATTACTTCACGTTCGAATTTCGTTCAGCAGTAGGATGTGTTCAAGAAAGGATAACTTTATCGCTGTTTTTGCCTTTCTCCTAGAAAGGTATAGCAATCACTTGCAAAACCGAAAGTATAAAAGTGCTCCAAAGGGCCGAATGGCATATATCACTCGACTCAGCTCGACGAGCTGAGCATTTTCTGTATGTGTGTGTGTGTATGTGTGTGTGTGTGTGTGTGTGTGTGTGTGCAGATTTTTATTCTCACTCACTTTTCTCAGAGATGGCTGGACCGATTTTCATGAAATTAATTGCAAATGAAAGGTCTTGTTGTCCCATAAGACCCTATAAAGTTTCATTGTAATCGGATTTTTAGTTTAGAGGTTATGTTTCAAAATGTAAAAATCATGAAACATCATTATCTCAAAAACTACACAACCGATTTGAACAAAATTTATTTCAAATAAACAGGCTACCTGAAAAACCCTTAACTTTTGAATTTCATAAAGATTGCACTTGTGGTTTAAAAGTTATGACAAGAAACGTGTTTTGAAGACTACTTAATCTCACTCATGTTTCTCAGAGATGGCTGGACCGATTTTCATAAAATCAGTGTCAAATGGAAGGTCTAGTTGCCCCATAAGACCCTATTGATTTGTTTTGCAACCGGACTATTACTTTGCCTGTTATGTTCAAAAATGTGAAATCCAGCTATGAAAAGGAACATATTCCGAAGACTACTTGGACTCACTCACTTTTCTCAGAGATGGCTAACCCGATTTCCACAAAATTTGTGTCGAATGAAAGGTCTAGCTGCCTCATAACACCCTATTGAATTTTACTGTAATCGAACTGTAACTTCGTCTGTAATGTACCGAAATGTTCAAATCACGAAACTTCATTATCTCAGAAACTACTCAACCGATTTGATCAATATTATTATCAGATGAGCGGGCTAGTTAAAAGTTAACTGATGAATTACGATTGAACACGTGGTTTCAAAGTTTGGCTGCCCTATACAATCCCATTTCATTTGATTATAATCGAACTTAAGCAACCGTTATGTATAAAATTGTTAATAAAACAACGAAAGTCTATTATCTCAAAGACTACATGACTTATTAGAACATAACTAGTGTCATACGAAGGAGTCATCTCTCAAACTTACAAATAACAAAATTCATAGCATTAGATATATGGCTCAATAGTTATGGAAAGGAAAGAAACTCAAAGACTATTTAAAACTATATCAGCTTTGATCGATATATGTGGCCTCAAAATAATTTAAATGTAGTGTCGTACTATTTGAACGTTCCAAATTCATTGATTCCTTGCGATGTGTTTAAAGTCTGCAAATGCACGACGAATCGGCCACAGGATATGATCAAAGTCAAATAACAAATCGTTTAAAATGATTGTTTTTTTTTTCGAAATGACAACATCCTCGACTTTTGGCTTCTGTACATCGCCTTAGTTCTGAATATATTTATGTTGGGTGGTATTCGGTCATTTTCAGCAGATTTTCTGGCATCAATCTGACACCGGAAATACCCATATTGGGAAGTATTTAGTTATTTTGGTTGTTTTCCGGAAACTAAAAGTTGTCGTCTTTAAATTCAAATTGTGTCCAGGGTCAATGTTTGGTTTCTATGCATCATCTCGATTACGGAAATATCCATATTGAGTATAATTCGGTCATTTTCGGTTGTTTCCTAGAAGTTGCCATTTAGCAATTCACAATGGTGCCTGAGGTCAATTATTAGCTCATTGCATCATTCTGGTTCCAGAGATACTCATATTGGAAGGTATTTGGTTATTTTAGGCTGTTTTTCATAAACCGATAGTCGTCATTTTGGATTTCAAAATGGTATTTAAGATAATTTCTGGCCTCTAAGCGTCATTCTGGTTGAAGAAACACCCATAATAGGTGTTATTCGATCATTTTCGGCTGTTTCCCAGGAACCGGAAGTCGCTAACCTAGAATCCAAAATGGGGTCTGTGGTCGATTTCAGCTGCTGTGTATCATTCTAGATCCGGAGATACTCATGTTAGACGGGAATCGGCCATTTTTGGCTGTTTTCCAGAAACCAGAAGTTGCCATCCTACAATTCATAATGGTGTCTGAGGTAAATTTTTAGCTTCTTGCAACATTCTGGCTCCATAGATACTCATATTGGGTGGTATTTGGTCACTTTGGGCTGTTTTTCAGAAACCGAAAGTCGTCATTTTGGACTTTAAAATTGCCTGTGAAATCAATTTCTGTCATCTGATCGTAATCCTGGTTCCGAAAACATTCATATTGAATGGTATTTGGTCAGTTCCGACTGTTTGCCAGACACCAGAAGTAACCATCTTAAAATTCAAGATTGTGTCTGTGATCAATTTTTAGCTTCTGTCTATTTTTCTGGTTCCGGAGATACTCATATTTAATGGGAATCATCCATTTCAGGCTGTTTTCCAGAAACCGGAAGTTGCTATCTTACAATTCAAAATGTTGTATGAATTCGATTTGTGGCTCCAGTGCATCATTACGGTTCCGGAAATACTCATATTGGGTGGTATTTGGTCGTTTGTCGCTGTTTTTCCAAAACCAAAAGTCGCCATTTTGGATTTCATAATGGCATTTGAAGACATTTTCGATCGATTTTAGCTCCTGTGTATCATTCTAGATCCGGATATTATTATATTGGGTAGAAATCGGCCATTTTGGCTGTTTTCATGAAACCGGAAGTTGCCATCTTACAATCCAAAATGTTGCCCGAGGTCGATTATGGAACAAATTTGTTACCACTAAAAACATTCACCTGCCAAATATGGTTCCCTTTAGTTGGTTAGCTCTCGAGATGTGCAGAAATTTGTGTATCATTTGTATGGAACCCCTCTCTTCCGAAAGATGGAGGGGTGTCGAACCATCATGGACATATTTGTTACCCCTAAACACATTCACATGCTAAATTTGGTTCCATTTACTCTGTTAGCTCTCGAGATGTGCAGAAACTTGTATTTCATTTGTATGGAACCCCTCCCTTATAGAAGAGGGAGGGGTGTCTAACAATTATGCACATATTTGTTTTCTCTAAAAACATTCACATGCTAAATTTTGTTCCATTGACTCGGTTAGTTCTTAAGTTGTGCAGAAATTTATGTTTCATTTGTATGGGACCCCTTCCTTCCAGAAGAGGGAGGGGTCTCAAACTATCATAGGAACCTTTATCGGCACCAAAAACCCCTACATACAAATTTTCACGTCGATCGGTTCGGTAGTTTTCGAACCTATATGGATCAGACAGACAGACAGACAGACCGGCTTGCATTTTTATATGTATAGATTAAAACATCAATATTTTAGAACCTTAAGGGTGAATGTACATTTATTGGATTGGAGCAATAATGTAAATCTAATTTTAAAATAAAAGTTAGAATGAGAAAGGCTGGGTCTGACCGCTAGGTGGATTAATTTAGGTTTTTTGTTGTTATTGTTGCATTCTTATTTCACTGTCGGGTCAAGAATTATGATTGTTGTTACAGAAAAAAATGCATTCATGGTCGATTTATCCTTAGACAAATGTGTTAGCCAAAATTAACATGCAGTTTAAGTTTTTACGATATTTTTCAATCAATCAATTTATTTGGTTCTTAGGGCAGCTCGAAGCCTCAAGATTGCAAAGTTCGAAGATGGTAAACAAAGCCTAAATAGCCATTTACATTGTATGTAGTTCTATGTGCAACTTCACTAGCTCAAATTCATCACGGAGGTGCAACTACGAAATGTAAATGTCAAGCTCAATCAATAAATTTATTTAACACCTTATCTTTATTTTGCATACGGCAACAAGAGGTACCATTGTATGCTGCAGGATATTTTGGTGGCACAGTTACCGGGGTGAGAGCGTAGATCAAATTTATTATGTGCGGCCAAGGAAAATATTCAATGCTGCCAGTGGTGACAGTTGTCGCAGCAAGATATATACCTCATTTTAGGAATTTTCACTGCGAAATTGAGTGATTTACCGGTAATCTAGGACCAGGGTATTTTGCGCACCAGGAAAACAAATTTTCTTTTGGTACTGATGGCAATCACTCAGTAATATCGAAGGTGTTTTATTTCGTTTCTCATTCTCGAGTCTGCGTCGCTTCGCCTACATTGCAAAAATCTACGCTCAACTCGATACAAAAGACTGCATGTAGAAAATTCAACTTCATTCTTGTTCTTAACACGATAGCAAGTGAAGCCATTAAAACTGTTAAAGATACACGATGTATAACAGGGGTAGTGAAATAACCCCTACAACTGTATACCTTGTAGTATTTTTTCAAATTTTTTAAACTATATTGCACATATATTTGCAGAATTAGATCATAAACCAATTATTTTAGGAACATCGAAAGAAATAATATTTTGCTCTTGGAAGAAATTTTTGTTTTTTTTATTCTTGCTTATTTTCCGTCGGTCTATTTCCGCCACTGTTGTTGTGCCAATTACCGGCGCCCAGGGAGGCGACTCCACCTAGGACCTTAACATACGACCCGTTGATTAACGGACCGGCGCCAACGGCTTTACTTCCTCATGCGATGGAAGGCGTGATCCCAGAGATTTTTCGCCTCAGAAAATCTCCCGGTGTCAGCTAGAATTGAATCTAGACCTGTTGGGTTGGTTGTGAGTGGATCACGCCACCCCACAATCATCGACACCTATGTCGGCGTTGGGATTGGAAGAAATTCTTTTTTTTATTTGATATGCATTTTTCTTTAGTACATTACACTAAGGTCGCTTTTTACGCGGTTTTTTTTACGCGGATTCCGGAATTTACGCGGTTTTTTTACGCGGATTCCGGAATTTACGCGGTTTTTTTTTACACGGATTCCGGAATTAACGCGGTTTATTTTATGCGGATTCCGGAATTTACGCGTTTTTTTTTGCGCGGATTTCGGTTTCTCTTCACTCGGATTGCAGAATTTACGCGGTTTTTTTTACGCGGATTCCGGAATTTACGCGGTTTTTTTGCGCGGATTTCTGTTTCTCTTCACTCGTATTGCTGTTTATGTTGTTCTATAAATAACAAGTCGAATGATGTTCTCAAATCGACTATTGGCTGGACTACGCAACGGTTTATTAAAACAGCACAACACTTAATCTTTTACGTTGTTCTCCCCTATTCTCTCTTTTTAAAATTCTCCCGCAATCATATCCTCGTTACGTTTTTTTTACATCCTGTTACTCTTGCTCAACATCTCTCTCTCTCACTCTCTCTCACTCTCTCTCTCTCTCTCTCTCTCTCTCTCTCTCTCTCTCTCTCTCTCTCTATTTCTCTCTCTCCGTCTCTTTTTCTCTCTCTTTCTCTCTCTCTTTCTCTATTTCTCTCTCTCCGTCTTTTTCCTTCTCTCTCTTAGCCCTTAACTAGCCCGTTCATCTGATAAAATGTTGTTATCTAATGAAAATTCTTAGAATCAATTTATTTTCGAAGGTGTTTTATCAAAATGTTCTACGGAGTTGCATTCAAAACATGTAGGAAGATAATACGTGCTCGCTTTCCAATTTTGCCGCATTTGAAAATTTCACAAATTCACAATGTTTCATTAGAATAATGTAAAGCCTATCGATTATCTCAAACTTTACAAACTTTACAAACATTATCCACTCAATAGCATGAGAAGAAAATTATTTTCATCTCTTCGTAAAGTCACGCGAAAACTTAGGCAAGATGCACAACATTTTGTTCGAAGCACGACTGGATAGCGAACAAACAGAAGCCATCAAACGATGCTGTCTGAACTTTGGATGTTGTTGTTTTTTTTTTTTTTTTGAGGTCCTTTAACTTATTCAAAACTGTGCTTTCTCATTTCAAAATATTTCGGAGAACAATACATGGTTTTCTTTCCGCAAATCGCAATAATCCTTTGTTGAACCTCAAACATATCAATTGAGAACTACAAATAGTAACATACATTCAAAGAAGACAGAGAAAGAGATAGATATAGATTTTAGCGTATTTTAGTTTTTAAACATAGTTACTGAATTCGAAAATTCTCTTTGTCAAAGAGTTATGAATATATTTTATATCGCAAATTTTACTATTCATTAATTTAGGACAGCGGTTCTCAACCTCTATTTGTCTGCGTACCCTTAGCGATATTTTTCATGTCGATTGTACCCCTTGGCTTAGAATGTTCTCGCAGAGTGGGAGAGAGTAGTGGTAGATCATGTTGTGGTAGTCTATTTCAGGTTTGAAATTCAACTATCGTCGTTTGTTTGATTGCTACAGTCAGGTTCTAGAAGCAAGGTACAACAACAAATGAAGTATTATAAAAAAATGCTTCATCCGCCATTACTGTTTTTCTTTCGCGTACCCCCTGAAGGCTTTCGAGTTCCCCCAGGGGTACGCGTACCCCAGGTTGAGAACCGCTGAGGAGATTAAAAATGTAGGTATCATTTTTATTGATAATCAGAGAAATATGCTGGTATTTTTGGTTTAATTTGTTAAAATTAAACTTTTTTTTGTCTAGTGCTTATTCCCTGATTTTTTGAAGAAAAATCAATTGCCTCACAAAATACGACATTGCTTTACTGCTCCGATTAAGGCCGTCAAAATTAGGAACAAAAATTATCTCTTTTCACATTTTTAAAGCAAATCCCAATACAAATCCTCCGAAAAAAACAGTGAAAATAGCGATACACAGAATTCAAAGAAAATACTAAAAACAAGAAATAGAAAAAAATAAAGTAGAGAGATTAATTTGTATATATTAAACCCTGAGTTGTAAGGTCACCAACAATACTAACTAGTAACTTTGATACTTGATTTTCATTCAATTTTAATTTAATTTAATTTTAATTTATTGGATTGTATTTTTTTTGTTTTTTTTTTATAAATAACGTCTGAATGAAGGCTGATGGTAAAAGTTCTTGCAAGCAAAAATTACACTAACAAAGAAAAATGACTGAATCTGAAATTTAAAGAAGAGCGTGTCATTATCACTCATTTAAAATTTTATTAGAAAAAAGTTAACGAAACTATCATCAAACAATATTATTTTTAGTCCTATTGCTATTTGCTTAATTGAAAGAAACGATAGAAAGAGCAAAACATGTCGGTCGGAATAATACACTTCTAAATTTTACATCAAAGAAAAACCCTTCATTGCACAAAGCCATAGCTGACATAAAAGTGGTCGTATTTTCCGCGCTTTATGATGCTCCGATGTTAATGTTGATGCCTACTAATTATTATTTTCCAATCGATAACCGTTTGATTTTTCCTCCGCTGGTATTCTGAGAGACGCTGTCGCCAGCGGCCGTCCGCTGCAACGGCTGTGTCCGAGCTTTAGACCATAATTTATCCACATCTGATGGTGACATTTAATGCCGAGTGCCGAGTGACTGACTGAGCCGCTCAGCAGCAGGTCTGACCCAAAGACCCACCAACCAACCGTCGAAGGTCCGTTCTTATTTACTATACTGTGCGATCGTGCACATGTCCTCGTAACACCGTTCATTGGTCGTTCGACGTTGGATTCGATGCAATAACCCCGATGCTGCAGATTTGATGCGATTCTACAAACCCCTCCAATTAGTATGCTCGAGGAATGGGTGATCGTGGTCGCCGGGAACGTCAATGCTTTCAAGGGTTTATTTTTATGAGTTCATACTGCTTGCTTCGAGGCTGCGATTGAGAACGAATCGAGGAACTTGGCACAGGCCTAGCAGTCAGTCAAAGGTACACAGTAGCACGACAGAGGGCGTGGCATCGTAAATCTGGAATGATGGGCTCACCCGGATCGTGATCGACTCCGAGATACCGTTTTCGGCCAACAAAAGCAGTTTGGTTTTATGGTGACGCTCTTTGACCGACGTTGTGGAGTCGGTTTATGACTTCATTGCATTTTTTTTTTCGTTCAATAGGTAGGCGATTCACATATGATACCGCGTGTGGTTGGGGAGTAACAGGAATCGAGGTCAAACCCCAGCGTCCATGACTTCCACCAGTGTGCTCGCTTTTTGGGGTCACCCGTACGCGAATGTGGGTACTACAAATGCAATTGAAATGTAAACAAACAATCGTACATGCCTCCATATAAATTCTTCGACTAATTCAATGTAAGTTTATGCAAAACTGGCACCGGGCAGCGCGCAGCAACACAGAAGTTGAAAAACGCCGGCGACTTGTCTGTCGTAATCAGCTCTGCACACACAATTAGACCTAGTTTAGTAACTTTCCCGTCTCCTTACTTAAATGTTCAATGTTGATGATCTTGTTCTCGATACATCGGACCAGTTTCACTTCCCCCTGTGCCACAGCCGTTCTGTCGTCAGTAGGAAGAACGATGTTTTACATTATGTTGTTTGCTCGTTCACTGTCGAACGGCGCATTTGTGACCATCGTCCGTCCGGCCTTAAGCGCGCGGTATGCTGCTGCGACGAAGCAAAGAGAAACCAATTATCGGACCGCACATTCCGGCATTGCTGTGATTATGGTAATCGTTGTTCAACGAGATAATTACCACAGTAATGCGAACTGTTCCTGAAAGCGCAGCAGCAGCAGCAGCTTTTGTGTTGTATTACAGAAGACATACACAATGGCGATCTTCCATCGCAAATTAACGCCCCATTGTTAGTCTCAAAGCTCCAAGCCCGGTGAACAATGAAAGTATACAAACCTAACTTTTTGGGTGTAGTTTTTCAAGCAACATTCACTTATGCAGCATTGCATCAAATATCTTTAGACGAAAATTTTTATACTTTTAATTAATTCGAATACCTTTTCTCTCTCTCTCTTTGCCTGCTTCTAGGTAAGTTAATTCCGATAGCTAAATTCCGCGAGATGCTGTGCGACCTGGTGCTGGAGAACGGAGCAATTGTGCCGCGCTAGTATGTGCGTTTGATTGACAGTCGTGATTTCTCCCGTCTCACCCGATAGCCACTGCCCCATTCCGCCACAGGCGGCAGTGAAATAGGTGTCAACATCTGAATTGGTTTTTAGTTTCCAGCCAAGAAGATTCTACACATCTCGACCGATCCCGACTTTTGTCTATATGCCGCTCACTGCACTGGAGTGAAGACCCCAACAAGGTGGAATCCGTTAGAGAAAGTCGCGTGACCGAACCTCGCGCGCTCTCGCTCCGGTTGTTTGATAGATTTTTTGATTGGTCTGCGACTTCCACAGCTGGGTGGCGATCGGGAGTGAGAAAGTTTGCTGCATGATTAATGACGGCGACGATGACTGCCACCGTCGAACGGTTGTCCTCGGACAAGAAGCTTGTGCTGTGCGGAAAGGTTAACACAGGTGGAAGAGAAAAACCGCCTGCGCGAGTGCATCCACCCTTGGAAGCGCGAAATCAAGCATAATAATCGTGAGGGCTTGACTAATGGATCCATCTCGACGCAATCCGATTGATTGATCGGTCTCGCATGATATGGCTTATATTAAGGGGTGGATGTAAGCAGTGAATTTGTAACAAGTTTTATGGGGATTAGCGGGGATGATCCTTCTTTAGCGCTTTCAAGGGGCAAGAGGGTTGTTTTTCTGTTGCGAAAGAGAATCATGTTCTTTGTTACTTGTGCACAAATATGTGCATACAATTTATTATTACTTGCTCTAGCAAACACTTACAGTTGCATACGGGATTTATATTTTACAGTAAGCATGCATGTTGTTTTTTAACACAGTATAAATAAATAATTTTAATAATTTATAAATTCCATATAATTTGTTGACAAGTTTTGGTTTGTCTATTGTTCAAGTTTTATTCGCTTCTCTTTAGGTTTTTATCAAATTAACTCAATCACAAAACAAACTATTTTCGTACATTGTTGTACAGTAGGTTTCCGTTTTTAGCATGCTCCGTTTTTGGCACTCTCCGATTTTAGCAACGAAAGGGTACCGGTTTTGGCAACATTTTATAGTACATAATGTACAATAATTTATACAACAATCTGAGCTGATTTGACATCTGTTTCAGGTTGAAACTGATTCAACTGAAACTGAAAGGATCATTTCAAATGAAGCAAGCGAAGCAGTTCCACAAAAAAATGTCACAGTTCAGATTATTTTTGTTGATGAAAAAATCAAAGTTTTTTTTTCAGAAAATCATTATTTTTTTCTGATTTTTCTATGATTGAACCGGTTTTATTGTTTAGGTAATCTTTTGTAGTTTTTATAAAAAGAAATTTTTTTTTTTTAAATGAGCTTATTTTGATAGTTAATTTTAAATTTTTATTTTAACTTTTTTTCACAAAAAAAATTGATTTAAACAGTATATTTTTTTCGGAAAGACAAAATTGTTATCTCCAACTTTGCAGGAGATGTCATACCGATCAAACAAATCGTTTTGGCCCTAGAAATATTTGTAATCATCAATATCTCTCCGAAATAGCATTCTTCAATAGCTTCACAAAAATGAGTCGTGTTTCAAAAAATTAAACAAATAGCACAAAATGGCATCTCGTGCCTATAAAAACATCTAGACAAAGTTTCAGCCAAGTAAAAAATGGCCGATTAAATAAATTAAATTTGAAATCATTTTCAATTTAGGCCTTTTCTGGCCTTTAGATGATGGAGTTTTTTAAAGATTTTGAGCTAAATTTAGGATCATTTTTTATCTAGGCCTTTTTTGGCCTTGAGAAGGCGTTTTCAGCGATTCTGAGCTTAATTTGGGATCATTTTCTATTTAGGCCTTTTTTGGCCTGGTTTTCAGCGATTCTAAGTTTAATTTGGGATAATTCCCTATTTTGGTCTTCAAAAAGGGTTTTCAGCGACTGTAAGCCTAATTTGGGATCATTTTTTATTTAGGCTTTTCTGGCCTTTAGAAGGGGTTTTCAGCGATTATAAGCCTAATTTGGGATCGTTTTCTATTTTGGCTTTTTCTGGCCTTTAGAAGGGGTTTTCAGCGATTCTGAGCCTAATTTGAAATCATTTTATATTTAGGCCTTTTCTGGCCTTTAGAAGGGGTTGTCAGCGATTTTGAGCTTAATTTAGGATCCTTCTCTATTTAGGCTTTTTTGGCCTTTAGAAGAGGGTTTCAGCGATTCTGAGCTTAATTTGAGATCCTTTTCTATTTAGGCTTTTTTGGCCTTTAGAAGGGCTTTTCTGCGATTCTGAGCTTAATTTGGGATCATTTTCTGTTTAGGCCTTTTCGGGCCTTTAGAAAGGGTTTTCAGCGATTATAAGCCTAATTTGGGATCGTTTTCTATTTTGGCTTTTTCTGGCCTTTAGAAGGGGTTTTCAGCGATTCTAAGCCTAATTTGGAATCATTTTATATTTAGGCCTTTTCTGGCCTTTAGAAGGGTTTTCAGCGATTCTGAGCTTGATTTAGGATCCTTTTCTATTTAGGCCATTTCTGGCCTTTAAAAGAGGTTTTTAGGATTCTAAGCTTAATTTGAAATCATTTTCTATTTAGGCCTTTTTTGGACTTAAGAAGGGGTTGTCAGCGATTCTAAGTCTGATTTGGAATGATATTCTATTCTGGCCTTTTCTGGCCTTTAGAAGGGGTTTTCAGCGATTCTGAGCTAAATTGGGGTCGTTTTCTGCTTAGGCCTTTTCTTGCCTTCAGAAGTGGTTTTCAGCGATTATAAGCCTAATTTGGGATCGTTTTCTATTTTGGCTTTTTCTGGCCTTTAGAAGGGGTTTCAGGGATTCTGAGCTTAATTTGGGATCATTTTCTTTTTAGGCCTTTTCGGGCCTTTTTCAGCGATTCTGAGCTTAATTTAGGATCCTTTTCTATTTAGGCCTTTTCTGGCCTTTAGAAGGGGTTTTTAGCGATTCTAAGCCTAATTTGGAATCATTTTCTATTTTGGCCTTTTCTGGCCTTTAGAAGGGGTTTTCAGCGATTCTGAGCTAAATTGGGGTCATTTTCTGTTTAGGCCTTTTCTGGCCTTTAGAAGGGGTTTTCAGTGTTTATAAGCCTAATTTGGGATCGTTTTCTATTTTGGCTTTTTCTGGCCTTTAGAAGGGGTTTCAGCGATTCTGAGCCTAATTTGGAATAATTTTATATTTAGGCCTTTTCTGGCCTTTAGAAGGGGTTTTCAGCGATTCTGAGCTTGATTTAGGATCCTTTTCTATTTAGGCCTTTTCTGGCCTTCAGAAGGGGTTTTTAGCGATTCTAAGCTTAATTTGAAATCATTTTCTATTTAGGCCTTTCTTGGCCTTTAGAAGGGGTTTTCAGCGATTCTGAGCCTAATTTGGGATCATTTTATATTTAGGCCTTTTCTGGCCTTTAGAAGGGTTTTCAGCGATTCTGAGCTTAATATGGAATCTTTCTAAATCTAATTTGGAATTTTCTATTTGAGCCTTTTTGGGCCTTTTGAAGGGGTTTTCTGCAATTCTGAGATTAATTTGGAATGATTTACTATTTAGGCCTCTTAGTCCTTGAGAAGGGGTTTTCAGCAATTCTGAGCTTTTTTTGGGATCTTTTTCTATTAGGGTCTTTAGAAGGGGTTTTTGGGCGATTCTAAGCTTAATTTGGAATCATTTTCTATTCAGGCCTTTTCTGGCCTGTAGAAGGGGTTTCCAGGGATTCTAAGCTGAATCTGGAATCATTTCCTATTTAGGCCTTTTTTGACCTCTTTGAGGGGTTTTCGGCGATTCTGAGCTTAATTTGGGATCATTTTCTATTTAGGCCTTTTCTGACCTTTAGAAGGGGTTTTCAGTGATTTTGAGCTCAATTTGGAATCATTTTCTATTTCGGTCTTTTCTGGCCTTTAGAAGCACTTTTCTGCGATTATAAGCTTAAATTGGGATCATTTTCTGTTTTGGCCTTTTCTGGTCTTCAAAAGGGATTTTTAGCGATTCTGAGCTTAACATGGAATAATTTGCTATTTAGGCCTTTTCTGGCCTTTAGTAGAGGTTTTCAGCGATTCTGAGCTTAATTTGGGCTCATTTTCTATTTAGGCCTTTTCTGGCCTTAAGAAGGGGTTTTCAGCGATTTTGAGCTTAATTTGGAATCATTTTCTATTTTGGCCTTTTCTGGCCTTTAGAAGCACTTTTTTGCGATTATAAGCTTAATTTGGGATCATTTCCTGTTTTGGACTTTAGAAGGGGTTTTCAGCGATTCTGAGCTCAGTTTGGGATCTTTTTCTCTTTTGGCCTTTAGAAGCACTTTTCGGCGATTGTATTTACTAGCAATTATTGAAAACACGAAGGATTTCTTTTTATCGTTAATTCAAACTCACAGTTATGCTTATCTGGTTCATAATATTGGGATGACTGTAAGTTATAAGCATTTGAATTTGGACAAAAATTATTACATATTTTGATTTCAAACTTTCATTTTACAGTTTCCATTAGAAGGTTACCAAACGACGTTGTACTACGTCAAAAATTTTCAAGTTGTGCAATCATTTAATTTTCATGTTTTCTCCAATGTTTGTTTTTTCGTTATTTCTTAATTTAGTTTTTTTTTAATTTTGATTTTCACTACTTTGCTTTCTCTTATTAATTTAATTTATATTTTCGTTCTTATATAATTTTGTTCACTTTTTTCTATTCTTCCATATTATATTGTTTGTTTATTTGTATTTTTTATAATGTACCGTATTCATCTACTTTCATTCAAACTTTTAATATTAAATATCTGAGTCGCTGAACTTCCAATGTTATTTTATTTGCCTCTTTGTAGGTTTTTTTATTGAAAAAAAGTTGATTTAAAAATTATAAATTAATTAAAAATAAATATAAATTAACTGTGAAAAAATTTTATGTTTGACCGGTCCTTGTCAAAAATGAAGGATCATGTGAAGACAAATTGTTAATGTATCTTTAAGTACCGTTAACACTCTTGATATTACATCAAACAGATTTCAAATAAATTAATTTAACGTCCAGATACACCTATTCTATTATAGTAAGGGAATTGGGGCAAAATCGACATGTTGCTGACAGTTTACGTAGATAAAACATCTACCAATCGATTTCTGAGACTTTTTTACTCTATATAAAACATAATACTATTACTATTATATTACTATTTTTGCTCTACATACTCAACATAAATATACTAAAATCATGCCAAACCCGTTGTCGTAGAATCATCGTTTTGAGCTCAATTTTTGTCCGAGTTAAGATCTGTTTTATTTTAAAGATGGGTAAGAAAATGCGAATATGTGGATAAACTCTGAGAATATTATTATTTGGATTTAAAACAAAATGGCGTCGAATACAAATCGAAAATTTCCGATTTCTCAAAAATTCTAAATGGCCCCATTGTTGCCCCTTGAAGTGAAATGAATCCAAACTCGAAAATTTTTTTTATGCTTGCATCAAGGCAGAAAAAAGTGAATTTTTTGTTGCACTATGTAATCTTTTTTTTTTTTTTTCGTTTTATTCTCATAAATTGTAATAGTTATAAATCGGAAAAAGTTGGAAATAAGAATCGGAAAATACCTTTTGATAGGTATAGGTGATAAAAGTGGAATGACTGAAGAGAAGAAGGCAGATAAAACTAGAAAAACTAGTGCGGATGATGGGGAACCGAAAACGAAAAACAAGAAAATTTTTGTTTAACCACTCAACATTATAAAATAAAATAAAAATCATGCTTATGACATGTCACCATGAAAACTGCCCATCATTCCTGCACAATCGTTGACGCAAAATTCTATCAAATCATTCGACACCTAAGCAACTTTATTTCAATCTAGCGCGTTTTAGTGATCAGGAAACATAAAATAAAAAGGCATATAAAAATTCAGTCAGGATCAACATCGATTCACAGCCTACCGAATGATAGCACCCCAAATACCTTGGTGTTGGTCGTTAAATTCAATCACCTCTTCCAAATCATCTTTCGCGTGAGTTGTTGTGTGATGGAGAATTCACTCCAACGCAGATAAGTTGTAGCAGGGCTAGAGCCAATAATCCGCTCCGGGTACAAAAGAGTCCGGATGATATTTAACTTTTATTCTACCAGCCGATGTTCTAACTGTTTAAGATGGGACATCAAGATTTACGCGCTTTTTAGTAAGCGTTTTTGAGTGTTTCGCTGTTGACCTGTGCGGGGTAATTATTTTTCGATGTTTGGCAGCGGAAAATGCCGCACGGCATCGATTAGTCGGATTAGTTGGAAAGAAAAAAAAAATATAACCGATAGTATCTGTCAGCTCAGGGACTCTTGGGGTATTATTTCAAGTGCAATCGGGTGGATTGTCGGCGGGAGACAACAACTGACAAACGAGACAGAGTGATTTTGTTCACAAACAGTACCAGTTGAAACCTTGAAGGACGCCGACGAAAGAACCGATGACCTTTTTTGTATATCGAAATTAAAAACTTTAAGGCAACCAAATTGGTGACGTTTAAAAGTAGCTGTTAGCTAAAATAATTGGAGATTCTTTATTTAGATTGCCTCGAAGTTCATTAAGCATTTCGTGACGAAACAAAAAAAAAATAAGATTATTCAAATAAGATATTCATGTAAATCGATAAGATTTATAGATGTCAGCTGAAGCGAAATATATGTAATTCGTGTATTTTTTTGTTGATATCGCGTAATCAAGTTCCAATTTCAGTCGTCGCCGAAACCAAACACTTGAACTGAAAAATCTGCAATGAGAAGCTTGCCACATTAAGCGGCTTTTTCGCAAACAACAAAGAACTCCACACCGACCGAGCGTGACTATGGACCTACACCCGACCACCGCTGATTGTTTCCGGATGCCGCCCAGATCCTGCAGGCGGAACATCGGCACAACCCGGTCCGTCCGGTAAACTATCGCTCACGATCACCGGCGGTACTTCGGGGTTCACCGCCGCTCCTATAATCCAATTTACACTTTAGGTCGATGTGGTTGGGAGAGCAACAAAAAAAAATTGCACCCGGCTAATCGGGATCATGGTGGTAACCTGTTTCTTGGCGTACCCGTGGGGTGCCGAGCAGTCAAAAACGAGATCGATTGCCGCAATCCGTCGTGTTTGCCCGCGTTTGGTCGCGAGCGGGTGGAGAAAGTGATCGATTGGAGCAGTCGTGGGAATTCGCGGTCATGCAAGAGGGGGGAGAATGAGAGTGAGAGGGGGGGATTTTAGCGAACGTTTTGCCTAACTTTGAAAACTGACCTATTTTTCGATCCAAAAATGGTTACCAGCTGCTGCTGTTCAATTATTTCTTCAAAGTCCACCAACAGAAGGCAGAACTTTTTGGCCAGTTAATGTGAAGAGAGGAGCAGAGGTAGGCGGTTTTAATGGACGTTTTCTCTGTTTTGTTTTAACTGTCAGCAGGAGCTTCTGGGTCTTTAGGTTGCCTGGCCCTCTGTTTTCGGTGCACGTTCTTCGATTTTGGCAAAACGGTTCCACATTGCGAAACGATGCTTCGAAATCACTGGGGGGCCAAGTTCGCAACACGAAACCACTCGCAAGAACAGTAATTAACGCGACCTAATGGAGCGAGAAACTACAGTTAGAAATGACATCTGAAACCTTTTAACGATCATTCCCGCTGCTGCTCCAGCACCTGTCACAGCAGAAGAAATGTTCGTACCCGACAGTGTGGGGCGATAAAATTTTTAAGGAGGAAATAATATAAGTTTACGCAGGGTGAACGAACTGAATCGATCGCCAACTTTGCTAATGAGCCCATTTTTTTTTCGCGATCACAACCATATGATTTGAGCCCCTATCTTCGATCGTAAGGGAGAAAGAGAAATTTCAGTTCCACACCTCCAACTCTGATACGAAGGCACTGGTGTTAACGTCACATAGACGCGTACAGACACACACACGGTCGTCGGGCAGAGAGGTCGTTGGTTCCGTTGACTGGCATTCCCTTGAACGTCTGCTGCCGGTTTTCTTTCGGCTCTCGACGTACCGCCGCCCGTGAACAATCGGAAGAACCTACAGACCCGCATACACGATTCTCAGCTAATTAATGGAAACTATGTATCAATTTGGCTCTGCTCTGATGGCCGTCGAGCGACGACGATGACGACGTGACGCGACGGGGTACCAAGGCAACCCCCCCTCACCTTTTTCTCACCCTTCGAACGCATTGCGAAGGAGTGAAACGGGGCGTGAAGAAGACTGCTACATCGAAACGAGAAGGAAAGTATATGGAGAAAAAAAATTGATAAATATACACGATGCAGAAGAAAGGGTTCAAGGTGCCTTGCTAGTGGAATTGATTACTGCCAAGGCTTGAGTGCTTTGCGCTTTGCGTTATCTTTATTGTAGAAGTTTCGTTTTAACGTGTTTTATGTTTCGGATAAATGAATTTTACTCCTCTGCGTTTTTGGTACGTACCAGTTTATTGCCGTAGAAAAAAGTCACGAGTAACTTTTTTTTTTTGACTCGTAGTAATTTACATTCGGTCGTAAGTCACACAAAGTAAGGGCATAAATCTTCCAATGAACTCCTCCTTGGTGGATTTGCCGGGATTTTGATGTGGGTCAGCGGAATTCAGCTGACACCCCTAACCCTTAGCTCTTGCTGCGTCCACGATAATATTTTGTAGCCATGCGGCGTAAATCATACAGGATAAGTTAGGGTTCACTGTGTTTACGAGGGTCACGCAGAGCTATTCAGAAAGATGAGAGAAAATTACCCATGGCATCTTGTTCGATTAGTTACACCGCTACCTGTTGATTGGCTGTACATGGTCGCCACATAGCACGGGATGGATTTTAGAGGGTCAAATTCAGCGTGGTTGGAGCTTGGAGAATCCTGGGAAATCTGGATTAAGTTGAAAATTTGATCTTAATGAAAAAAACCAGAAAAATGAAGAAGTTAACATATAATACAATTCTGTACGAATCATGAAAATAAACGTTACAGAGAGCCAGTTATTTAAAAAAAAAAACATTTCAATCCAACTAGCAAGCAAATGTAATGCCACGTTACTTAGAGCGCTCCGTGTGTGGATACTGTTGTGTATAATGCCTAGAAACAAACTGATACATAATGATCGGAAAAACTTAGTCGAGGATTCCAATAAAAATATCAATTCTTTACAACAAGGCTGCCAAATATGTTATTTTTGCAGTTGGGAAATTAAATTGAATTTATCGACAAATGAGTATATTTTAATTTTAAATTTTCGTCACGTTCCTAAGAAAGTTTTACTTAAAAAACTCTTGTCATCAAGAGGTATTATGTGTGAAATTCGAGCTACAACATTTTTAGGAATAAAGTTAAATTTTCTATGATTTTACCAATTTTCCTTCTCAAGCTTTTTATATCTCCGGATACAGTTTAGAAGTTTTATATCAATAAACATTCTGGAGATTGCATTTTGAAGAATATTAGTCAATTGTGAGCGGTAGTATTGCCAATAGTGTTACTTTTGATTTTTAAAAATTGAAGTCTTTGAGAGTATACTTCAAATCATTCAATTATTGAGTATTTTATAATATAAAATAGATATAATTAAAAAACAATACGAAATTTTACCGAAACTGTCAAGTTTGGAGTTGTTTACTGACAATGATGTATCTGCTGTGAAGAAAAATAAATACCAAATAAAAAAAAAAACATATATAACCAACGTTTGAGTTAGAACTTTAAAATAAGAGATTTTTTTCAGTAATAGAAACGTTTTTTATGCATATCCAATGAACTGGCAACACTTCCGGCAAATCAGAGAAAACTTGTGTTTTTATTTAAATACTGCAACTCAGATTTTACTCACAATGCCTCCGAATTGTTTCGTGTGAAATTGTATCAAGAACACGATGGAATTGTAAGATTTATTACTTGCCAAAAAATGCCATTTGATTTTTCTAATGTAAAAATAATACAACTGGCAACAGTGACTCCCAAAACTGTTTTTTTTTTAAACATTATTGACTGGTAATGATTCTGCAACATTTGTTCTGTCTGTGGCTTTTCCGTCTTTCTGAAAGAAACACACGATAATCTAGTCTAGTTGCCCGACGTTTCGGCCGTTTAGGTGTCCTTTTTGAAGCGCGCCTCGTCACGGCCGCATAACCCAAACTTGAAAGTTTATATGGTCTATCTCGAAAGTAGTATTTCTCAAAAAACTTTGCCGTGTCCACTACTTAACCGATTTTCTTCATCCTTTTTTTCAGTTCGTTTTTTAATTCCCCGGTCGTTCAACGATCGTTTTTTGATACACGAAGTTTAACTTTGCCGAAAAAATTTTCTGTATGCAATTTTTAGTGCTCAAAACATTTTTTTTTGTTTGAAAAAACGCTCCCGTTTGCTTCGAAAACAAAATTCTTATAAAAATGATCGTTCAGATACCCGGCGCACTTCTAACTCAACGAAATAATATGAGTTTTTCAGCCAGAGCAAATTTGACTTTATTTTTCAAAAACGCTAGAACTCGTGTTTTACTCTAATACTTCAAAATGATAATTGTTTTCCATGTAAAAATTTCTCAGAATCACGATGAAATTGTCGAATATGAAATTAAAATATACTAATTTACCGAAAAATGTACTTTATATTTTCAACTGAAAAAGGAACTTATTTGGTAACACTGTCATTAGAAATTGATATTTTTGATGGATTCTTTGACTAATTTTCTTCGAAAATTATGTATCAGTTCGGTTCTAGATAATGAACTTTTGTAGGCATGATTAAAATAAAATTGGGTTTTATGACAAAAGCTTACTCTTCTGTCAAAAAGAAGATAGTCACACGGAGCGACAAGTGATTCAATGGGCACCAATGTTGTTATTTTTTACATAGTGACCCCTTATGTGAACAATTCCCTAAATTTTGAGCCAAATCCAAGAAGGTAGTTAACACGGTGTTCCTTTTTCCGCACACTTGAGATGGAATGACCCATATTTATTTATTATGTTCATTTACCTAGAAACATTTATATAATAGTACAGCTCAGTAAAATATTTGTTTCAATGTATGTACAGAAAACTTTGGCTTACTGTTTCCTTATAGATAAAGTTGTTTGGTAATTTTAACCGTGTGTAGGTCATTCATCCCCAATAAGCGGTTGGTTATTTTATTCAATTTATTTTAGAGGAACTTTAACTTCAAATTCGGTCATTCCTCCCTAGAGCGTTTCGCACATTCTTTATATATACTGAGCCAGAAGCAGCAAAGGAAAAGCGAGTTCGTTTAGTGTTGAAAATACATTCCATTTATTATATTACAAGCATGAGCAATATTTTACTTGTCGATCAATACATTGGTGTTTGAAATCCGTTCAGTGGTAATGATATGATTAGCTCTTAGAAACAGGCTTTGTTTTGCTCATCTTCATCTTAAAGAGAAAGAGTTTTCTTCCCTCTTAACAACTGCGAGCTTCAATTCAATGTGCATCACACCATCTGCTGTGCTGTAGAGAGAGAGCGCAGAGTAATAGTTTCTCTGACGAAAAAACGCTCCTTATTTGACAGAGCAAAAATCGAGTGAAACTCTTGTAAATTGCTCATCCGCGCACGCAAGAAAAATGAAATAAATTGCTCGGCGACCAACTGAGCATTGCGTTACCGTTCTCATCGCTCTGGGGTGCGGCAAAAACAGTATGAAATCGAGCTGTCTGCAGAATACGCACCCATGGTGAGTTGTGAATCTTCCTATAATATTAAATTCGAAAACGATTAGGATGTGGCTTCAATGTGAACCTAAATGTTTTGATATTTGGTCAACTTCTCTTCTAGTAAAGGAGAAGCTAACGAAAACTACTCCCTCTTAAACTGAGAGAGCAAATAAATGTTTATCCCTAACACGTGATGATAAAGAGTGAAAAGGAACTCTGCGACTGAAATACTCTACGCCTAAATGTGGATAATTACTCACTCTGTGTGAGAGAAAGTCTAGTTCTCCAAGGGGTTTGGCAGGTAGAAAAGGAAATTTGGGCAAAAATCAAGAGAACGGAAGAAGCCTGCTTATAAATGACTTTACTAGTCCTGTTGCAGCTACAGAAATCGAGCTTGAAAGTTGCAAAAACTGATCTGGAAATAGTGATTTTCAACTTAACTTATCGATAACTTTCTATCGTAAAGGTATACCAATTATTATGATACAAGTTTAAAGCAACCTAAGCCTTTCGATCAAAACATATGCACTTCAAGAGGGTACATTTTCGTTAAACTTTTCACAGCACGCCATACTGCTAAAGTAAGACGAAGTCCTACGTCAAAAATGCATCCGAAATCGGCGAAGATGTTAAAAACCCGTTATTTCCATCTGATTCGTTGCACCAGCGCCTGGAAAAATCTCGAATTATCAAGATTTTTTTTTGGGGAAAAATGCCCAAAAAACATAGAATTCTACCCTGCTAGTTTTACTTCTTACTTTTTTTATTTTTTTTATCGTTATCTCTGTACTGCCGGTAACCGCAAGTCAGTCCCATCTGTAACAATGTGAAATCGAGAAAACAGCTTCGAAAGATATTTTGTTCACGCTCAGTTATCCTTTATTTAAGATGAATTATTTTAACATAATGCATGCTAAAATATAGTTTGCATACTAGCCTTTACTAATTACGTTGTAAAAAACCACTGAAATCATTGATTTCATGATAATAACCTTGAGTGTGACTGACTCGCCGTTACATTCTACACCGGAGAGAGAAGTAACCGCAAGTCTGTCACATTGTCATGTTGATGCTTTAGTCCGTGTTGTTATTCGTTACCGTGAAAAGCCGCCAATCCTTCGCAGTTCGGAACTGTATGTCCATTAGAACAGTTCAAAAAATTTCGGCGTTGGAAAATCTCAGCTGTACGGAACCGATAAAAGCTCGTCCGGTGAGGATTCGGATGAAGAAATTGAATCCAGGACTGCAGTTGGTTCATTCGACAACAAACGTCACGATGATCAAAATCCGTTTGAGGTTCGAGCATCAAATTGAAGGTATCTTGAACGATTCCCAGGATTCTGATGGAAGTTTTTTTCGATACTGAAGATTTTCCGGATATATCCACGAAGAAAAAAATGGACTTGAATTCGTATTAGCAGGAAATTGCTGAACATCAATTAATTACCAACTCAAACTAAAAAATAATCCTAACAATTGATAATTGTTACTAGATAACTAATTTTCATATAAACGGTCATATCAAACTTCTCTTCTCCACTCCCCGTCAGTTTTATTGTATTTTGCTTGTTTTTTTTAATTGGGACTGACTTTCGGTTATTTTTCCTCTGGGACTGACTTGCGGTTACTTTTCATAATGGGACAATTCGACTTGGTATTGATTTCCACTTTTGTTGAACAAAGCTCTATTTTTTATCGGTACATCTGAAAATACACTCAAAGATAGGCCAAAATCCGTTGCTAACTCAAAATTGACAAAATTACAGATGGGACTGACTTGCGGTTACCGGCAGTAAATACATTAAAAAAAGACTCACCTGCAAATAGAGATAAAAATCAAGAGAAAAGGTCAGGTCAGTTCATAATCAGAAATTGGATTTAGGAAACTCATCGCACCTCTGAACGAAACGAATTTAAAATAAATAACCATTGAAATGCATGTCCGTATGAAAAACAACTTTCCTGCCATAAATAGCGACTTTAGTGTAAACTTATTACAGCAAAACTGAGGATCAACTACACTGCCGGTTGATGTTGAGTATCCATATTAATTTTCCATACGATTGGGTGATTTTCCTAACGCAGACATCACAAAAAGGAAGACAAAAATGTTTGCTATCTAAAAAATATAGTAAGTCCAAAATGTGAAGTTGTTTTTTAGAAAATAATTTATTGGGACAAACTTTCGATGGAAATAGAGTTACTTGCTTGAAATCTCAATTTAGTTGGAAAGTCGATTTTCACTCCGACCAGAAACATTGATCTTTTGGGCTTTCTCCCGGTTGTTTGCTGTATTCCGCACTTCTATTATTGTGCAATTCCTCATAAAATCGCATTTGATTGACCATTTTTTGTTTGGTTGAAACTGCAAAAGATGCCATTTTGTGTTATTGGTTAAATTTTCTAGAACACGACTCATTTTGAGAAGCTGTTTAAAAATGCTGTTTTGAGAAGGTATTGATGATTACAAATATTTTTAGAGCCAAAACGGTTTGTTTTATTGGCATAGTATCTTTGGCAAAGTTGGAGATAATAATGTTGCCCTTCCGAAAAAAATATATTCTGTGAAAAAAGAATTCAAAATCTTGCTCAAAAAATTATTACTTTTTTTCCTGATTTGTCAATGATCGTACAGTCTCCATTCTTTAGGTAATCTTCTGTAGTTTTTATGAAAAAAAAAAACAGTTATTAGAAAAATAAGCACTTATTTAATTTTTATTTTTTTTAACTTTTTTCAAAAAAAAATATTTTTTTAGTGTGTGTATTTTTTTTTTTATTATTCACAACTTTGCCAAAGACCTCACACCGATCAAACAAACTGTTTTGGCTCTAAAAATATTTGTAATCATCAATACCGCCTTCTCCAAATAATATTTGTAAATAGCTGAGTCGTGTTAAAAAAAAACTAAAATAATAGCACAAAATGGCATCTATGCAAAGTTTCAGCCAAATCAAAAATGACAATTTAAAAACTAATATTAAAACTAGGACTTTTTTATGGAACTGCTCAGTGGTCTAAAAAAAATGGTTTTCATTAATTGCTTCCACTTGTGTCGAAATCTATCCAAATATTAGAATATAAGAATTTGTTTAAAAATGCTCTATTTTCGCGGCTTTATTTGCAACAAAAAAACAAAATGGAGAAACAGATTTTTATTAAGTCCGTCAATTTCAAGCTTAGTTTATGCGGCCGTATCGAGGTGCGCTTTGCAACGCCTTCAAGAATGTTTTTTTTTTATTTTCTAGGACAGATACGAATTTTCGTTATATACTTTGATGCTTTACGTTTAGCCATTGAGAAGATCATTGAATGGAATTTTTAGAAGGAGCGTTTTTTGGATTTTAAAGTCGTGTACGATTAAGTTAACCAAAATGAGTTGTTTTTTTTTTCGCATATAGTAACCCACTGGGACAATCTCCCAGATGGTCTCGAGGTACGATCCTTGCCTTACAAGCCAGTCGTCGTGAGTTCGAGTCTCGGCTCGAGAGAGACTGTTTGTGTCAGTAGGATCGTAGCGCTAGCCCCGCTATTGTCCTGTACACTAAACAGTCGGCTGCGAAGTCTGTGTATAAATAAACTGAAGGTCAAGTTCCGAATCGGAATGTAGCACCAAGCCCGAAAGCCCGAAAACCCACTGGGGCAAAGTGATCGATTTTTCAGAACCAAGTTTGTTTGATTCCTTTTTGGGCCCCAGACAATTCTTAACTTACCGGAAGCCGATTGGCTTTGTCTCCGCTTGGCGCATAGCATTTCAAATTTGTATGAAAATTTGTATGGGAAAACCTACTTTTTCGCATTTTCTTTTCTAGAGAGCTCAGTAATGCTCTATGTATGCACTACATTTCGTCAAAGTATAGTATTTTAGATGCTTAACAACTTCGCTTGAGACACTGAAGACCTAGGATGTCCCTAAAAATAGTTATAGCTGTTAAATGTTGAGTATGTCGAATTGAATGCTGAAAATCATTTTTTCTGCCAACACTATCAGTGTACGGGCGCCAGCAGGATTTTCGTCAGAAGTAACCTGTCGTATCAGGTTATACACTCAACTGGACTAATCAAACAAATTAAAGTCAATATTCTAGGCGCAGGTAGTATCTACAACATGTTGCAGAGGTTACATCTGATAGAAATCTGACTGACGGCTATTCGTGGTGGTTTGGGCCATTTTGAGCTCTCTAGAATGGAAAATAAAAAAAAGTAGGTTTTCCCATACAAATCTTCATACAAATTTGAAATGCAATGCACCAAACGGAGACAAAACCAATCGACTTCCAATAAATTTAGGATCGTTCGGGGTCCCAAATGGAACAACAAAAACTTGGTTCTGGCTTGATGCTATCGAATTTCATTTTTTCCATATAACGACGCCCCACTCTGTTTACCCACTTTTGTCAAAATCTTTTCAATTTGAAATGTATTCTCGCTGCTTTTTTAACATCAAAAAGTATAGAAAAACAGAAAAAACTTCTTTTAATAATTGTGCAGCACGCAGGATTACTAATAAGTACGTCAATTTGATTTTTTTTTCATCAAACCATTCTTTATTTCTCGTGTTTTTCAACTCGATACAAAAGCCAATGATTCGTTCTCTATGTCACTTTATTACCCTCGAAAAACCTTTCTCGATTAATAAGAAGATCCTTTAAATAGTTTCTCGAAATTTGTAATTTGGGCAAAGTCATTGATTGACAAAATCTTCATGCGACTGAACCGAAGCGTGGCTTAAAGCGCTATTGCGAATGTTTATTTTTTCGGGGAAAGACACGACGAATGAGACTTACAGAAGCCTTGTTTTTTTTGCGGATTTTAAAACTGCGTACGATTAAGTTAACCCGAAATAAGTTGTGCCAAAATTGCGACAATTTGGCTGAGGTATAGGTACACTTAATGAATGAAAAAACTTTATTTCACTGAAAATAATCAATAATCCTACGTTCACAGCTAATTTGGCGGACATAACTGACAAAAACTTAGGATAAGGTTTAGGTGTTGCATTCACCGTATTTTTTAGCTATAATCTATGACTACTACACCGCATTCAATTACATTGGAGTCATGCGTGGCGCGTACAAAAAACATAAATTTCAAAGTCCCCTTGACAAAACTTTGCAAGTAAAATTAAACTCATTGTTGTTTTATCCCAGGAAATTGTATTTAAAATATTGTTTCAGTAAAACAAAATTTTCCATGCATAGAAAGTGATCGTTCAGGTAACGATCTTTTCAAAAACATAGTTGAGAAAAATCACTTGAGGCCTTGAGGTTTTTCTTAATTTATTTCCAGATTAATTTGTTAAAAGGTAAAGATAAATGCAAAAAAATATTTCTCTTTGTCCCATTTTTCACCTCGAAAAACCTCCTCCGAATGATGTGAAGTGCCCCTTGAGTAGTTTTTCGGTGTTTTAAAACATGACGAAACATTTTTTAAAACAGCCCATTTAGAGATTATCGCGTTCAAAATTTCAAGCTTAGTCTATGCGGGCCGTAACGGGACGTGCTTCAAAAACGCTAAACGTATGTTTTTGGATTTATACGATAAGTTAAGTACGACAAAGTTGAGCCGAAATGATTTGTGGGAAAAATACGAAGATTTTCACATAACTAATAAAATAAAAAAAAAAGTATAATCGATAAACGCACGTTCACAGCTATTTTTTCGTACTTAACTGTTCCGGACTTGACTGTAACCGTTATCCATGTTTATAATCTGAGATTGCTACATCGCATAAAAACCGTAAATTTCGAAATCCGCGAGAAAACTTTTCAATCGATATTAGAATCGAAAAAATAGTTCATATGAATAAGGGTAGGTGAGCCATTCATGGCAAGTGCACCAGTTATGGTTATATCGCATAAGCGCAATGGTACCAGTTATGGCACTACTCCATTTAAACTCCATAGGCCATAACTGGGTACACTCACGACACAAGATAAACGACATCGCCTTCTTCACGAACATTTTATCCGTACGTACTGATAGTCAATTTCTTGCTGAAAGATTGATTTTTAACTTGGTTTCACGCTTTGAAAACATAGAACATTCAACCCTCCTCTCCGGTCCAAAAACTATTCGCAGAACGAGCCAACTACTCGATTCGCTGCAGCAGATCATCAGAATCGACATGAGTACGACATGAGTAGTGAATTATGATTCAGTAAAAATAACATGTTCCGCAAGGAAGTTGTCTGGGGTCACCGATTTTAGAGCGTTTCTCAGTTTTAGTACGATTTTACATGATTTCGTTTTTCTTGACCTTTGTTGTATTTTAACAATTTTTAAGGTACTTTTTTACAAAGATTTCTGAATAAACCAAGAAGTACCAAAATATGGATGACGGTTTATGGTTGTGGTTAACGCCAAGCAATAATCTAAAATCTTGACCTTTTTTGGTGTAAATAAAAAATAGTCGTTGAAACACTCTGACAATCTTTTTCAACCGAGATGCGACCATACGATGATTTGCTCGCTAACAAACAGCTGCCAAAAGATTCCAGATACGACAGGTGATTACGGACTCTAACTGATTCCAGCTTCAAAAGAAAAGCATGTCCATGGCTCGCTAATATCACAAAAAAACAATCCGGCAGTAAATGGTTGGCCAGTTTTTGCACCCCCGAGCTAAACTATGTCAACACTACACACACACAAACAGACCCTGAGCAAAGCGAGTTGAGCTTTCAATTTTGCACCGATTGCCGGATTCGGCAAAGCAAATTTGATCAATGCACAAACATTAGGCTCAATTTCGCTGCAGCAGAAGAAAGGGCAGCGCGAAAAAAAAACCAGATCGGGTGGAAAATCGTGACTGGGCTCTGGATTGGCGCAGTATGAAAAACGGCAATCGTGTGTAACTGCGCAGTCTCTCAGCAGATGGAAACGGGGGTATGTACAGGTTCTCCACTCACTTATCCAATTTGAAAGGTGTGTACAAAAAATTCACTTTTGCTCCGGAGATGTAGCCCAACAGTTGATCCGGCCCGAGTTCGCCGCAGATCACATCGAGAGGACGTGCTTTGAATAGTCAAGTAACGCATCTCTTTTAGCCCTTTGCAACTGGCCAGGTTTTGTTTACTTTTTTTATTAGGTATTATTCTGCTTCTTCCAATCTGCCTAGGAAAACGGCCGCGGCAGGAGGGACCCATCATAATTGTAAGAAGATATAATAATAATACGTCCTCCAGTGCCGGTGGGGCGGTATGTTGTTATTCTACGACGCTTTGCCAGCGGTGCTGGGGCCATTCATGCAAAAATAGCCGCTCAGTTGCTGCACCAGCCAAACGAGAAAGGAAAGGTGAGGTGATAATGCAGTCGTAGCTCTCTGACAGCTCGCGCAGAAACTCATCTTGTTTGCTGGAGATCTGTTTATTTCTCCGCAATGGAAGCAGTCATCTTCGAGAAGAGCGCAGAACATGGGAACCTGGAGTCCGTCCGCTGCAGAGGTGCTAGGCATAATTCAATTTCTATTATTATTTGCTTTTGTGTCGAGCGCTGCAATACTTGATAAATAGGTATTAATCTTAAAAAGGCGTTTAACTGCTGGGAACTGGAGGGAATCGCTGCGTTTGTTGTATGCATGCATTGTTGTGTTGCACCACTGTGACGACGCTCGTTTCTAAGTTTGCATCCGACACCAGCTGGTTTAGTAGTTTTATGAGTGGAGATCGATTGATGAATATTCAGTTCATTATAGTTTCGTGCCAGTTTTATTACGTAGATACATATGTTGGAAAAAATATCACTAATGTTTCCATATCACGAATAAAATTAGCTTTGAATTGTAGTTAAAATTATAACATCATCTATTTTCCTTTCCGTTGCAGGTGAGTCTATTTGTGCAACAACTGGAGCTCTTTTTCGACGGGCGAGTCCATTCAAGCTGGTGCAGGTAGTTTTTTTAAAGTGAGACCACATCTTTGTTTTCTATACTGGGATGCAGTCTGTAAAATTGGAAATAAAACTGACAAATGTTCCGTCAGTTTCAAACGATAATAACATGCTGATGGATTGATAAAATGTTGGACAATTTTGTAATACGCTAGTTATCACTACAATTTTTTTTGCTAAGCGGTAAAAATTGTTAAAAAGTTTTAAGGACAAATTTACGCGAACAATGAACTAATCACATGCAAGCATTCCTAGCACAGACGACGTGAATCGACGACATCGGAATAAAATTGACAGAGTCTCCCCGTCCCAATAGGTCAATTTATGTTTGCTTTCATAAACTTAGACTAATTTGATGTCTCGAAGGTAAAGGTTTTTCGAACACATGCTGGTGAAAGTAACAGTACCGTACAGATATATGGGTCATTCCATACGAGGTGACCACAAACTTGGCATCAACCATTAAGGATTTGCCTCAAAGGTTGGAGAATTATTTCTCTAGGTTCACATTGAAAAAATCCCAATTTTTGTGTCGATTGGATTACCCCCCGCTCTGTGGGATCCCCCTCTCTATTGCAAAATAACGCATTTTTTTGTCAAAACCTCTTTGTTCTCTTTTTTACATTTTATAGGCGTAAGACGTCCGAAAAATAATGTAAGGTGATTTTTATGGGAAATAAGCTAAGGAATCCAGAAAAGATATTATTCTTGACCGGAAGTGTTGCCAGATAGATTATTTTTGTATTTAGAAGTAATTTACATTTTTCGGCAAATGTAGCCGCTTTCATTTTATGTTTGATAATTTTATCGTGTTCCTCGGAAAATTTTACGTAAGAAACACTTATCACCTCGAGTTAATATGAGCCAATCTCAAGTTATAACATCTTTACGAAAATGATTTAAAATTTCTTAGTTAGTTTTTTTTACAATATTTAAACCTAAGATGTTCGAAAAATATTACTAGTTACCTTTTGAAGAAAATGAACCAATAATTCCAGAAAAAAATATTATTTTTGACCGGCAGTGTTGCCAGATAGATTTGTTTATTTTATATTTTTCGGCAAATGCATCTAATTTCATTCAAAATTCGATAGTTTCATCGTGTACCTTGAAAAATTTAACGTAATAAACACGTTACATGCTGATTCCACTGTTCATATAATATACCCTTCATCATAAGAAAAACACATTTACACAGACTCCACACCCGTCGTTCTACCACTCACTCAGCGGCAATTTTCACACCCATTGAATCGCCCACTAAGTGACCAACCATCCGTCTATTCAACCAGGAATTATTTTCGGTTATTTTAACATATTAACCCCATAAATCATCGCTACAAGTAGCAGCACAGGCAGGGGCGAGCCGCTCAGTTCACCATCCGTGACCAAGGTTAACGCTACAGGTTGCGCCTGATTCAAGCGCGAACCGCGAGAGAAACGGCGCGTGAAAAGTGAACCGAACTCCGAATCCGATTTTCGCAACCCAAAACCCGCGGGATGCCGCGATCGCGCGCTGTTTAGGATGAAAATATTAGACTTTCACAAAGCGGTGTTTTTCTCTCTCTCTCTCTCTCTCTCTCTCTGTCTGTCTCTTCAACCGCCCAAGAGAGAAACACTTTCAATTCCTAACGATCACGATCGATCACATCACAACGTTTGGCCCTAGGGTGGGAAGGTGGGTGACAGCACAATGGGCTCATTTTTCGCCCTTCACAAGCTATCTCTTGCCGGATTTTAGTATCAACAAACAATTCATGCCACACTTGTCTACAGCTTTTATTGCCTCCCACAAAGCCATGCGATTCATGATCTAGGTACACCAATTAATCACCCTCGACGTCGTCGTTGTTGGAACACAAACAACGAGGCAGTTAAATTTCCAACAAACTGAAAGTGAAGACAGTTCGCGTTTTTTTTTTTTTTCAACATGGTGAGATGTCGCATCGATGGAGAGCACGCGCTATGGCTTCAATAGCAGCCCGCGCGGCAGCTGCGGTGCCACTGGAGCGATTAAATGAAAGGGAAATCGGTCTTTTCCTTCTTCTTAAAGTTCCGCGATTTAGCAAGCTATTGCAGCTTGGCAGTTCCTCGCTTTGGGTCACGAGACAATGGGGTCAATAGCGTTTGGTGGAAAGTCGTGAGACGTGGAAGGAAAAGAGAGTGAGAGAGTGAGCGCGCGTGGTCAGAGGAAGAATGTGGTTAGAGGCAGGAAAATAGTAATAACAATAAACTGTATTGTGGCTAACAATATGAATTTTAATGAGGGAGAAGAACAACGCAAGCAAGAGTTCATAAGTCTTGCAAAGAATGGAGGTGAGTTGGGGTCTGTGGCTGATCGAATGGTCTTTGCTCGTTTTGTTTGTTTGATTCACTTTCGATTCGTTAGGGCTTCAACCGGTTGACGAAACAGCCCTTTTGCACTTCTAGAAAGAGGGGTTGGGCTTTCGAGTGCATGAAATTTCAAATTACAATTGGAAATTCTGACCCAATCAAACCATTCGTGTCGTGTTTCGAAAGCATTCCAACAAACCGAAGAAAAGCAATTCTCCGGAGCTTGGGATCAAGATAATAAAATTCCAGTTGTAGATTAGATAAAGAAATACCGAGCTCCGTTTCTATCTAGCTGTCAATCAGTGTAATTACAGCCAGTAGTAAAAGAGATTAATATCCGGCACAAAAATCGTAAAAATGAATTATCAAGACACAAGGACTGGAAAAGTTTTGAATGGTTTCGTGCCACTCTCTCAGTACTACACGGTTTTCCGCGGTGTAAAAGTTCATCCCGAAGTGTCATCATCAATGCAAAATGTAAACAGAACAGCTAAAGATTAAAGTTTAGAGAGAAAAGAGTAACAGTGGAATTACTGCTGAAAAGAAACCAGCTAGTCATGAAAAGTTATAGATTAACTTCAAAGGAACAATCGCCCTTCAATTGTTTGTAAGAACAGAAAGAAGTGTAAACCAAGTTTATCGCGAATGGACCAGAATCTGCTAGCTGGTAACTGGATCGTTGCATCTAAGGCTACTTTAATGCTCCCACTAGTTGAAATTAAGGTAAAATACCTATCTTTTGTTAAAAAGTGCCGTTAGATAAACTCAACGCTGGACTTTCTAAATTTTTCAGCTTTGCAGTAAAACACAGTTTGCTGCAAAAATCTGTGTACTGAATCGAATTAGTTTATCGTCGTCGTGTTTCGATTGCCAACTCTGCTTTCTAAGCAGTGAATTAATGGTCCAAAGTTACTTCCATGAGGAACCGACTAAAACTCGAATTAAACGCAGTAAATTTTGATGATACTGTTCGTTTCGTGCCTGAGGCGTACTTGACTGTAGAATGATCAAATACCACCCTATATGGCAATGTCAATGCTGGTAGCAAGTCACTTTTTGAGGCTGGTCACTAAAAAGTCCCTATTTCGTTACTTTTTCCTTCATTTAGTCACACCGAACCGACCTTCTGTTATTGTTATTGTTGCCATTTAAACTTGATTTGACTGCAGAAAACACATAAAAATCGATGAAAATCCGCGTGGTCACGTACCATTTCTTCGAGTCACATGTTTTCATGGTTGTGACAAAAAACAATGTATCCATGATCAATCTACTATCAGATCTCATATAATTTCAAGGTTTAAGGTTTCATAATTTGCCTGTGGTTAGCTAATGTAAACAAATTTTTAAAGTGACACGCGTCTAATAATTCGATAAAACTTATGAGGATGAAGGTAACAAAAATAATGCCATTAAACGATTTAAATAAAAAAAAACCGGAGATTAGAAGAACTAGGACACTTCAGAACTTAGAATTCAGTTATTTTCGTTGCCGTGCTTCACAACACTCAATCGATTTTTTATCGTTACTTAAACCTGCGCTCTAGAGAAAAATTACTTTATACCCAGTATTCTTTAACTACAGATTTTATAGTGAAAATTTACCCTTACTATTAAGAGAGGACCCTACTCTAGAAGATCAAAAAATAAAAAATTTTCGTCATTTTTTAGATGTTTAGGGTAAAGTAATGTGTTCAGGTATTTTGGCTATTGATTGTGGTACTTTTGGAGATATTTTTGGCATGTCTTGGATACAAAAATAGTGAGTATTACGCTGTTGGCAACTTTTCTCTCGAAACCATGTCAACAGCGTAATATTCACTTAAATATAGTCCACGACATGCAAAATACATCTTCAAATATACCTTAATCAATAGCCAAAATACTCGAACACTTCACCTTTCTCTAAACATCCGAATAAAATATCTCGAAAATTCATCATTTTTCAACTTTCCAGAGTCCCTTAAGATTTTTTGATGATTCATTTGCCGTACCCAGTGACAAAAACGCCATGCAAGATTTCAGGTCAATCGGACTTCTGGACGACTTCCAAAAGCGGTCAAAGTTTCACATTTTTGACCGATAAAATATGGTAGACTGGTGAAATTGTTAAAATTGATTTTTTGAGCCAAACGTCTTGGAACCCCATAAAACATCAAAAATATGATATTGTGATAACATCAGATGTCAACGTTCAATGAATTTCTAAGATAATTGGCATCAGAAAAAAACGATATAAAAAATTACCTGTACTATTTTAGTAAAACTCTGATTGCTTTAAAGCACAACTTCCCAAAGTCCGGCTGCGAAGGCTGAGTAAATCTATTGGACCTTTGCCAGGAACTTGTAAAAGTTCTCAAAAACATACATGCGGAGAAAATAACGACCACCTGAAATCAAGTCTGTTGCTAGATTGATTTTATTGAAGAATTTCTACTCAATTGCTGCCCTCGTCGCTGGGAAACAAGGTGTGTAGTAGCAGCACTTCATTCGAGCAGAGGAATGCGAAAAAATACATTATTTCGGACTATGCATTGAATGTTTGTCTGTCTATGGGAATGGAATTTTGTGACTATAGAAGGGTCCAGGAAAGAGACTGCTGCACGAATAAGCGAAAATTTTGCATGGGGATTTTTTTTTTTCAAGAAGACGAAACTGTTGTGACTTTTCGCCAATATTTATTTTTCTGTTTGTTTCTAATTTTTATTTTAAAATTTTACTTTTTCTTTCCCTTACCGGCTGTTTGTTACCATATCTGTCTCTTCCGGCATGTTTGGGACATGTCCAAGTGAAGTGATATCGATCAATGTATAATTAATTTTTTTTACTTCTCAAGACTTCACCTCTTTTTCCCATAGAAATAATTTCTGGCTGCAATTGTTTTAGGTTCGTTGATTGCGAATTTGAATAACTTTTTTGTCATTCGATTATCCGGAGTGAATTTTTTTGATACTTCGGATAATCGAGACCGACCTGTATTGTTCTGGAATTGACCATTGACCGAATTACGCAATGATTTATTTGTACAGCACGTGCAGTTTACGGATCGATCCAATTTTTGCAAAATCGATCTTTTCGGGTCGATCTATCGATTTTTGAACCGATTTCTTTGCGCGCGATCTTCTACTGAATCGATTCTTTGGATGGCAAGATCTTTTTTTTCGCCTGAAAAATAAATGTGTGCAAAACGGATTGAAGACAATAGTGATTGCATTTATTGTTGCTAACGTAATCTGCGGCCGAATTCCGAGAACACTTTTTTTTTAAAGAGAAGAAATGTCTTCATTGATGGTATACAAAATTTTTTTCTTCTCTCCGAAGAAGTGTGTGCTCGGAACTCGGACACTTATCTGAAAAATGTGTCAAGTTTTTACGCATTTCAAATGTTTTTGTTGGTTCAAACAATTGTCTACGTCCATGACAACTTTTTTTCATAAGTATGTCTCCACCCCCACAAGCACTGTAGCCAACTGTACAGATTTATCTGAAAATGTACAAATTTCCTCGGGTTTTTCGGTACAGATTGTGTACCGTACAGATTACAGATTTCGAGAAAAAGTACAGATAAGTACAGATTTTTTAGATGGTTAGAAAGGATTAGACAAAACTTTTTGGCCGACTCTGCAACGATACAATGGATGGAATCTTGCAATCCACGCACTTAGAATTTACTGCCAACTATCGGTGATTTGCTGCCGAGAATGGCACCACTCGGTTAAAAAACGGCAGTTGTTACATGTTTTCGTAAATCTCGATTTAACCAAACTAAAATGTTGGTACAAAATATCCGAAATATCGGTAGTGTTGCTGAATTATGGGTTTGATTGTTTTTTGGCTGAATTTTCAGGAGATTGAACCACAATGGCACGGTAATATGCATTACCGAGCCCCATTCTAAAGTGTGCAAAAGTTTTATTGAAAATCGAGGTAGTAATTTGGAATTAATATTAACTGAGTCAACGCAGTCCCAGTTTTCTCTAAACAATTCACGTTGAAGCTGTATAAATATAGAAAATAAAATCTTTGAGCCAGTGGTACAGATTTTGGTACAGATTTTTCCCGGAATAGTACAGATGTAAAAGATTTTTGCAGCTCCCAGTACAGATGAAAATGTGGCAACACTGGTTTAATGTTTCGCCCTCACGAACAGTTAGCAAAATTTCGATTTTTTGGATAACACCCGACCTCGACGTTTTATACATTTCTAATAACCCGGTCACATGATGTAATATTGCTCATCTTGATTTCAAGTCCCATACTCCAAATTTTCCGTGAAAACTAGAGTTATGTATGTTCCAAGATACGCGATATCACGTGATATCTGCTATAGTGTGAACAAGGCAAAAGACATTTGGCACAAAAAAAAACTATTACAAACTGTGCTTTTCTTCAGAAGTCGAGAAAATGAAATTTAGACTAAATACTCCTGAATTCCGATTGAGCTGAAATTTTGCATTGCATTAAATTTACCATTTTGGATATTAGTAAGCTGACCAACTCCTGAATGAAAAAAATCCGGACCATTTCGTCAATACTCAACCTTATTGGATAGTCAGTTAATAAAACCCAAACTTTTGTCAAACGTTATATCTTTTATTTAAAGTTTGATGAAAACAACATAAAAATAAGAGATTAAAACCTGTTTCTAAAATGTAATCGGTTTTCCATCTTGCCGGAATGTATACATAGAATGTGTATAGAATGTGTTTTTTGATAGCTGACTTTCCATCCGAGGCTATGTTGATCGCGCACTACAAATTGTACACTCAATATCACAATCTGTGCTTCCTTTTTTCAGGAAAAGAAATTATTCCTTCAGGTGGTCGTTGAATGAACATTTTCTTCTGGCTCTGCCCATTTTACATAGAAATTGCAATTTTCTGAACGCCTCAGGAAGAAAAACATTTTTTTTCTTCTTCTGAAAACGCAAGTGGTGACTCAGAACTATACCTGCTGACTCTTGCTTTTCGGGCGCGAAAAATACAGGCAAATATTTTTGACAATTCTTGCATCTCTTTTTCGGTTTTCGTAAATTGAACGAATGTCAACATTTAAACTTGAGAGGAACCCATGAAAACTGCAACAATTTAACGAAAGATCGAATCTCTGCTATCAAATCCCCATAAAAAAACTGAGGTGCATTTTAACTTGATCAAAAAGCGTTGATAGTTAATTCTAGTACGTTTAATGTTAAAAGTCTGGGAAAAATCCGAACAGCTCAAAAACTCCGGACAAAATCCGGACAGAAATTTAATCCGGACACCACCTCTGAAAATCCGGACCGTACGGAGAAAATCCGTACGGTTGGTCAGCTCAGATATTAGCCAACATTATTTCATATTTGCTACCTCTGCAAGTGCACTTTTTTAAAAATTGGCTTCCGTAGGGACGTTGTTTACTATCGTTGTAGGTGTTTTCTATCTAGCATCAATTTTTTGATTTCGGTAGAAAAGGCATATGCGCTTATTTTTCAACTATGAGTAGCGGGGTACTCGTTAGCTCAAATATTGCAAAAGTTGAATTAAATGTTCGTGTATATGCCGTGCTGCATTCTGTTCTGCATTGTGTCGCGCTTGCCATTTTTGTTTATTTGAGTTTGTGCTGCGGATGTTCCGATTTTTTTACGAATTGGGTTGTTCAGCTATATCAGTTTTTTCTAACATCTGAAAGATCTGAATTTTCTAAGTAAAACGTGATTTAAAAAAAATTCTATCATTGTCCTTCGCTTTTTAAATCACAATTTGAAACTGCTTGAAATCTGCTCGAAACCGCTACAATGACAGTTCGCCCATCTACCAACTGTCATTATAGCGATTTAGAGCGAATTTTTGTTTTTTATTTAAAAACCGAAGGAAAATGATATAAAGTTTTAAAAAATCACGTTTCACTTAGAAAGTTACACTCTTTTGGATGATATATAAAAATTGGAAATCCGTGAATAGCTCAACAACCCAATTATACAGGTTTGGATTGCTCTTAGTGCATCCGAAACAATAGACCATTTCACGAACTGACAGGTGTCACGGATCCTGCTGATGTTGATGATGCTTTCACGTGCATTATGTCAGCGGTTCCGAACTTTCTGTCAAAATTTCGTTCATGAATCAAGTTCACAAACGTCTCGTGAAATGGTCTATGGGATGAGCGACAACGAAAACTCTTAGTAGAAAAAAACCGCCAAAAGAGTACACGCGATAAAAGAAGATGGCATTAAACTAAAAAAGCCGTATCGTTAGTAGATGTTGTGAACGAAAACTCGTTGAACATGATTGATAAACCAGAAAACGCAAACAAAACAAAATCTCCATAAATATAGCCAAAAAAAGGTCGTAAAAAGCTTATACCGAACAAAAATCGATTTTTTGTTGAACCGATTTTTCAGGTTCGATTTTTTCATGAATCGATTTTATTGATCTTGATTAATCAATGCAGGAGAATCGATTTTTTTTTTTTTTTCAAAGATCGTCCATTGCTAAACTCGCCAATAATAGCAGGTAAACACTTCATTTTTACGTTGTACGTTCTCTCCTATTCTCTTTCTCCAGTTTTCTTCCGCACTCATATTTCTAGTACAACGCAAACCGTGTCTAGTACAGCGCAAACCATGCCTATTGATCAACTCTACTTCCTATAAAACGTGTATTTATTTTGTTTAATCAGAAATTACAATAGAAACTCTAAACAGATTTCTTTTCATCGAAATGTAAAGTATACTGAATGTATAATAACAGAATAGTCTTCTGTACGTGTTACGGTGAAAAAAGGCAAAATATCGAAAGGACCACGTGATTAAAACTGGAGGGGCGGGGGCTTGACCAAGAAATTGTTTAAGATCGGCTAGGTTTCTTTTTTTACCAACCTTTGGTCACTATTTGGTTGCTTTTTCTCCCGATTTTTGGTCACTTTTTCCATCAAATCAATCACTAAAATCACTATTTTTGACATCGTTGACCGCTACCAGCCCTGCAATATTCGTATTTCCGGAACCGGGATGCTGGCCAGAGACTAGAAACCAACCCCAGAGGCTAATTAGATATCCGAGATAGTGACTTTCGGTTGCTGGAAAGCTAATATCACTCAATATTGGTGTTTCCGTAAACCTGATGACGAAAACAAGACTTCAGTGTACTTGCAATCATTTAGCCTATCCCTCTGATGTCCGTGTTAGGACAATAACTCTTCAGTATAAGAAGATCTGAACAAAAATGGCAACATTGTACTACAAACATTTGCCAACTAATCTACCTTTCTGATGTTTGTGCAAGAGAAATTAACCAATAGTACCAGGGAAAGCAAACACAATTTGCTAAAGAAAGGTTGCACAAACAGCTGTGGATGAGCCACAGGAAGACGCGAATTGACAAAAATTCTAAATAACGAAAACGTTCTAGGGGTAAACAGGGTAAGACCGCCCACCGTAGTTTCACTGCCAAGTTATATAATAATTAAACAATTTCCTTAATAGACACGTTACAATATAATAACATAACATTTTGCATTCCTTTCTGCCCCTTAGTGCGCGAACAGTCACAGAAATAATGAAAAACAACATTTCAGCTGGCAACCGGTCAATGCGTTATTGTTTAGCGGCAACGGGACTTAGGGGTTTTCTGTCTAAAAATCTATTGTTTCGTTTGTGGATATACGTTTAATCGGTTGCCTGAATCTGTCTTCTTTCTGAAATATCGAAAGCCGTGAGTAATCTTGTAATTTTGACTGCTTTTTCGGTGAAATATGAAAATATTCCACTGGGGGTAAGGCCGCCCACTATACATGGGGTAGAACCGCCACGTATAAAACTGTTTGTTGTTTTACTTCAAGACCCAAATGCCGCGACACTACAAAGGTAATATTGACAGGATCAGTTAAGCGATTTCAATCCACATAAGACAACGATGCTAATCGACTTTTCGAGTAATATTTTTTTTAACAAGACCAATTTTTGAAAGCAGTAAACTTGTGTAAAAATTGTATCAATGAGCAAAAATAACTTTATAGCCAGGACGGTTTGTTTAATCGGTATGACGTCTTTGGTAAAGTTGTATTTAAGTATTTTTTGCCCTTGAAAAAAGTATACACTGTAAAAAAAAAAATAAAGGAAAGATAAAGAAATTAAATAAAAATGAAATTTTTAAAAATTTAATTCAAAATAAACATGTTTTTGCCTGAAAATCTACAAAAGGTTAGCTAAACTTTGATGGTTTATGGATCGTAGAGTAAAAAAATAGCTCAAATTTTGTAAAGATTTTATTTGGCCGTTTTGTTTGATTAGTATAGAGTCGTTGGTAAAGTTTCAGATAGTATTTTGTTCTACAAAAACAAAACAATAAAACGATTTAAAATATGAGTAAAAAAATTTATAATTATTATTATTACTCTATGTGATATTTCTTCGAAAAAAATCCCAAAGACAGATTTTATGAATATTTATGAATATGAAAGGCAGATATATTATAAATTAAATATCTTGAAAAACCACATTTCTGAAAAATCTATTTATTGTGAAAACCACAAAAAGGTACTTACACATTGATTTGAACTTAGATAGCTTAAAAATAAAAAAAGTTAAAAGTCAGAAATTTTTTTTCAGATTTTTTACAGTGTATATTTAAAAAAAAATACTATCTACAACTTTGCCAAAGACACTATACTGATAGAACCAACCGTTTTGGCCATTAAAATATTTTTCATCCTCAACAGATGGTGGGCGATCTTACCCCGCTGGTGGTCGGGCTTACCCCGCATGAAAAAGATCTGCGAATTTTCAATGAATATTTGAATCGAAAAAAAAAGCTGGAAAATAAACAAAACTATTTCAGTTCTTATTTTTTAGATACAGGTAATGAATAGAAAAGCCTAAGAAAGAAAAAATGAAATTGCAGCCGCAACTTTTTTTTCTATAAACAAAATTGCTTAAGGGTGCGGCCTTACCCCGCTTACCCCTACATCTTCGGTTGATGTAGAAATTTTGCGCAATGTAAGTATACTCGCAATCATTTGCTCTACCTTTCTGACGTCCATGTTGAGGAAATAACTCTTTAGTGCAGAAGAAACGTGCTATTAAGATTGTACAACCATTTGGGTACAGGCCAGCAATAAGACACGAACTGATAAAATTTCTATAATCTCCACAAAATTCCATTTAAAGCGGCAGGTAGAAGTAAGGTGTCTTCAACAAAGTTGCTCCTTACGAAATATGCTACAACTTCACAGAACAAAGTAAATTTGTAAAAATAGTTACGCACTCTTAGGTAAAATAAACACAAAATTGCTACTTCTTTAAAATTGAGAATAAAAATATTGAAACAACTTTGCTGAAGACACTACAGCTTCTTGGCTCAAAATAATTTCGATCAAGCTTTTACTGCTTTGGAAACAGTGTGGGTCTGTTAGCGGTTGGCAGGCAGTGTTGCTACAAGTACAGTTTTTTCTGTATCTTTCAAATAGGGTTTGCAATCCCGGGAACGATTTTCCGGGAATTGCCTTTTCCCGGGATCTCGGGATTCCCGAGCTCCTCGGAAAATTTTCCATACAATATTGCAATAAAACTAAATATCGTATCAAAACACGAAACTTACGTCGTAGAAGTGTAGAGCAGCTCCATAGTGTGCATTATACGAAGCAAATGTTTGCTTAAAACGACGATCAAGATTTGCTTGCCGTGTAATATCAAATTATTTGCTTAATTTATTTGTCAAAAATATATGCTGTCTTATTCAGTAAACGATGAATTAAGAAATATTTCCTTCGTCTCATGTCTTTTTTTGCTAATGAGTTTACTACTAAGCGGATAGTTGCTCGATTTTTTCTTTGTTTATTGACAAAAAATTTTGAAACCTGTAAATTGATAAAAAAAAATGAAACCCGTAAATCAATGCGACCAGAAATAAATAAATTAATAAAACTCAGTCTGTGTAACTTGGGTCGTGGCCGCGATTTCACATTAATTACGAAGGCATTCAAATGCTCTAAAATCTGGTTACCAAACACTCAGCTTTATCTTCAACAAACTGAAAGTATTGGACTCTTCAGTTTCTAATGAAATGTACCAAGAGCTGGAATCGGTGATTTAGAAGTATTTTAGAAATCAGACACCAGCGGTGATTCAGCGATCTTAAGCAAAGTATTACAGAAGGGAACTACATTATTTGGGCCTAACGAAAAATTGTCAGCGGAACTGAGGCGATTGATAGACGATTGTTCATGAATTTCTGCAGTGAACTTGAATGAATTTTGTTCTTCAATGGATAATTAAATTGTAAACGATTGTTTGAAACTTTTTATTAATAAACTTTATTTGAAATCTTATTTTTGCTAAGGATTTTTTCCTTTCCCGGTCCCCGGGAATCCCCGGGAAATGAGATTTTTCATTTCCGTTTCCCGGGAAATCTATTCTCGGGAATATTGCAAACCCTGCTTTCAAAGTACATATTTCCAATAAAAAGTACAGTTTTTAAGATTTTCGCTGGTGCTTATCAAACAGATACGGAAGCGGTTCAATGTTGAATTTGGAATTATTAATTTGCCGAATACCAATAGGATATTATTTCCTGTATTTTACGAAGAAGTCTTGAATAACGAGTTTGTCGTCCTAAAATTAAAATTGCTCCAGAAAACAAACATTATTGCAAAAAACATACATAACTGGTGGTCAAACACAGAATGTTTGAATATTATTGACGTTTTCACTGTTTTATTTTTATCGGGAAAATGTGGCAACACCGATTTGACAGGAAGCAGCTAATTCTTGTGCGATGCCACTGAGAGCGCTCCGCTTTGATTATTTGTGCCTCAATGCTGATTTTCCAAAATGATTATCATCATTTTTTCTTAAAAAGAGGAGATGTGGTGCGTCGATGTGCTGGTAATTGAAAACAGATGTGGCATAGCAACTACGAAACTGCTCCATCTAAGTCTCGTAATAAAGGCAATAATACTCAAGTTCAATGGGACACCCGAAAAAATGTTCAATGCTAAGAGATGGCGCTGTAGTAGTAGTGGTAATAAATCGAAATTTCCACGAGCATTTTGCTTAATAACCGAAAAAACCGCTATTAGTTACCGTGTTTTTGCATTATTGTAACTTTCTAGTACTTACTTTCACTATATGCAATCTATTTTTATCAAAAACATGACTTTCCTATACAACTCCATTGACTCATTGAAGTTGTACAGGAAAAAGCACTAGCGGCACAGCTCCGAACTGAAACTTGTTGTTATTCTTAGAGGTTTTTGTATACTAAATTCTTTCTGAAGATAGTCAATAAAAGCAGTGTTTGGAGAGAAAATGAAAAAAGGTCATGATTTTGAACTTTTTCGTACAATCGTGTAGTGGTATGCAGGTTGAAAATGCATTCAAAAATGACACTTCTTCGTTACACTTTTCACACGTAATTCTTAGTTGAAAATTATTGAACCGCGATATAAATCATTTTGTGATTATTATTTTTCGTTGGGGATGCAATTTCCTGTCAGCTTAATTATAGGCTAGAAATTTTGTTAAAAATTACATTCTGAACAGACGAATAATTGGTCCGTCATTGGAGTAATTCCATGAAGTCCACGAACGTTTTGATAGTATATATGAAAATGTCCAAACTGATAAAAAAAATCATGAAACCCAAATGGATTCGCTACTTCGGCCGAACGAAACCAACGCTAGCTGGTTTCCCGGCGATCGGTTCATGTAAAATTTAGCACAATACGATCGCCAATGGTTCGTTGTCTATTACGTTTTTCACCGCACTTCTCTGTGGAATCTTTGAAATAGGATCTGTGCGCACATTCATGTCGAGAAAAAAAACGAACCAACGATGGACTTGGATGACCGTAAAATATTTCACGCAGCGAATCACTGGCCGTTGTCCTCTACGCAATCGGGGATCAGCGATCGCAGCAGTGATCATTTACACCAGCGGCGATTGCATCGATTTGGAAGCCACTTGCAGCTGTGGAAGCGCAACACCTTGTTGGGGGTACCTACAACAGAACGGGTTTGTTTGCTCTCCCACGCACCGCGCGTGATCGTGTCTGTGCGAATCGCATTTGAATCACCTTTTCTGAAGATCATCACCTCCGTTCGGAGGTTGCGTAGGACGATGACCGATCCTGCTTTCGCGCTGTTCGGTGCCAGCCAGCGATAGACTAGGGAACCTGAGACTGTTGCTTCACGTACGAGTCTAACGGTGGCGAAATACGGACTCCAAATTAGGGTTCTACCCTTTGACGGTTTCGGAATGACACCAATCCACTTCACAGCTTTACCTAGTTTTCACTACTTTCATTTCTACCAAAATGTGTCACTACAGTATGTAGTTTAAAGTGCAGAGCGTTGGTAGAATCTTAAGCCGGTAGAAATATGACACAAACTTTATCGCACTGCACTGCGCTGTACTGATGACTAACGTCCGACCGTTCATAGCCCCCTGATCCAAAGATAACGCCCACATGGATATCAGTGTCACATCTGCTGAGCGCCGCAGTTCTTCTTGATCGGTGAGAAATGACTTGTCATCCTTATTAGTTTATTAGCACGCTCCGACCGACAGTTGACCGATGTCAACCGGAAAGGCAATTTTTCACAGCACTTGTTTTTGTTCTGCTAACCGAACTCGGCGTCGTCAGCGTGTTTTATGAGTTGTTCAGCAAAAAAAAGTGAGAACTCTCGCAGCAGAAGGCAATTTCCGTGAAGCCGTGTCTTCTTGCAACTCTCAAGCAGGTTTGGAATTCTATCTCTCTCCTACCAAGCAGAATGTTCAAAAATAAAGTCGAACTAAACTGTCCGGTATTAATCCTCGTTCAGAACCTGTCAAATTTGGACAACATTTTGATTGTTTCATTTTCCTCGAAGCAACATTCGCTTCGCTCCACTCTCATTCTAATTATGCTCAACATCCAGCCGGCAAAGAGATGCTGTAATCCGATCCGGGCTCCGATGACAGCCTGTCTTCGTGAGAGACTCGAATTAAGTGGCAACTAAAATTAAACTGTCCTCATTTCGTTTTCAACACATTCGATGGATGCAACTGTGTTGTTTTTTTTTTTCTTTCTTTTTATTTTTCACGTCCCATGGATTCTACAGATCGTGACAGAGACGTCACCCGTCACTGTGTTATTACGGTAAGCGCGCAACGGTGACGTAAATCACGCTGATCGTTAGACGCAGAGAGATCTCGAATCGCCGGAGGCGTTCGAATGGCTTTTAGTTGGATTCTAGCCGCAGCTCTGGTGAGAAATCTGACTTGGAAAGGGAATCTGATGTAACCTCTCCTTTCCAGCCGTCCCCAAACAACTCCTGGTCCGGTTTACAGCGCGATAATTAAGCTGGTTTTCTATCGGATGGACGGAGGTTTCCACTTTACTGATTCCCTGCGTGCTTTTACGAGTGTCCGGCTTCGTGACCAAACTATTAGTGTACGCATTTGTTTATTACTGTACTGGATGTAAAGATGCGGGCCTCGACCGGTCGATCGATTTCCCTTTTACTTTCGATCATCACGCATTGGCGGTGCTGTAGAGTTGAAGAGCACAGTCATTTTACACGATTTACTCTAGAAGTGACGGAAACGTCATGTCATATCTTCTTCGGCTTCTATTAGCTTACGATTATTATCTAGTTACGAGCTGGTTGTGTGGAGTTTGTGGGATTTTCTTACAACTACTGAGGTTTAATCCTCACTGGCAAAGCTGTCGGAATCGGTCTGAATTTGTGGGCTTAGAATTGAACTTATTTTGGATCTTTATAAAACCCAAAAAAATCCATCTCAAATAACAATCATTATAAGCAAAACTTGGCTTAAATATTCATATATCTATTTTATTTGTCATTTTTTATTTGACTGGAACTTTGCACAGATGTTTCTTTAGGCTATAGATATCATTTTGTAGTTTCAGTTATCTATTTTCTCTCACCACTAATTTGAAAAAAAACGTGTTCAAACAGATCTAATGATAAAAACTGTTTTTAGAGCCAGGATGGTTTGTTTAGTTATTATGATAACTTTAGTAAAGTTGTGGATAGTTGTTATGTTCCTTCAAAAACAATAAACAATGTAATAAATATTGAAAAAAGAATTGAATATTTTAAAAATGCAATATGCTAGCCAAATTGATTGATGATTAGTTGAGCATGAAGAAATCAAGGACAAAAATACTATCTACAACATTACCGAAGACATCACACCAATCGAAAAAAAACATTCTGGTAGGAAAAAAACTGTTTTTTTTTAGAATATTAGGTTTACCATGTTTACCATTCATTGGGTTGTATGTTTCTATTTCTTAAAAAAAAAAACTAACAACACACCTGGGAAGTCGGATTTATTTGTTTTGGCCAATAATAGCTGAAACATTGTCTTGATATTTATTCAAATGACACGTTCGGAAGGACTCAGGTGACAAATATAAACAAATTAATATCGAGTTTGTTTTTCGATTCAAAACAATTTAAGAAGTGTCTTCGTTTAACAAATAAAAAAGGGGTCTAACTACCCAACCCTATTCCGATGAACTATATTATGTAGAAATCCAAGTCGTCATACAGAAAATTTTATCATGAACTGTTGGGGGTGATTGGAAACAGTGATTTTTATTATTTATTGTAATTTTTGAGACAAACTGGAAAATGTTGGGGCCTTCATTTTAGAATCAGCAAAATAAATTCAGCAAAATAATTTTAATGAGGTATTTATCTCGTAAAGAAAAATAAGAAAAGTTGTGTGCAAAGCCAGGACCGCAAAGTTGACATATATGACTATCTGTTACATTGCATAAGACGCTAAGATTACGATATGTTTAATGCAAATTATTTTCATCCCACAGTAATGAAATCACTTTCTGGAAATATGGTGATGGTTCTGACAAGGTTTAAAATGCTAAAGGGTCGACTTCTGGCTTCTGGATATAATTCCGGTTCCGGAAATACTGCTGTGAGATGGTAATTGACCATTTACTGTTGTTTTCCAGCAACCGGAAGTTGCCACCCCGAATTTAAACAATGCGTCCACGATTGATTTCAGGCCTCTAGGCATTATCCCAGTTCCAGAAATACCCATATTGGGCATTATTTCTCGCGTAATTTTTCAAAAGGACCTATCTAACATTGAGAGACTCTCTTTGTTTACTTTCTCTTTGATCAATAACTATGTTATATTTTCCATATTCCATAAGACTCAATGCATAGTAAGCAAGACAGTATTACAATCTCTCGATTAAGGGGTAGAAAGCTTGGAAAATATTTATAATGACGACGTAACTAACAAAACAAAGGAAGAGAGGAGAGAATCTCTCATTGTAACTTAGGTCCTTTTGAAAAATTACGCGAGATTTGGTCCAGTGCCTTAGAAAAACGATGTTTGTTCACGAATAGATGAGTTGGATTGTTCTCAGTGTCACCGCATTTATTTTCTGATGCAACTCAGCAACCTATGCTCATTGCGACGAAGCATGAATATCGTTTATCATTTTCAATGACACAACAGTGGAATGAATATCAAAAGCCTCGTAATGATATTTAGAGAAGCTCCGGTGACTATCAATCCGAGTAGTGAAAGTCTATTCAGAAGCTGTACACAGCACAGTTCAGTATAAATTGAGAAATGAGGTAATTTTGATTTTCACTATATTTCAAAATAGATTTTCATTATTGACGATCAAAATATCAACACGAGTATTAACGTTCGTCCTGTCGGTGTCCATCGGTTGTTTGGTATCATGAATATCAACATTCGCATGGGTAGTATGATTATCAATTTAAAGAAGCATGAAAATCGCTGCTTTTGAATATCATGACAGTGAATATTCGCAGCACTGATTTGGTCATTTTTGGCTGTTGATCAGAAAACGGAATTCGCTACCTAGGATTCTAAAATGGTATCTGGAGTCGATTTTTGGCATCTCGGTATGATTTTTGGTTTCAATAATAATCCTTATGGGTGATATTTGGTCATTTTCGTAACCGGAAGTTGCCATTTTGGACTTCAAAATGGTTTCTGGATTTGATTCCCGGTGCTTGGTAATCATCTCGATTTTTAGCTTCCGAGCACGTTTCCGGTTAGGCGACGTTCATAAATTACGTAACGCAAACCCCCTCCCGTATGTAACTAAACGTTACACCAACACCTACCCCCTCATTAAAAGTTGGTAACGCAGTAAAAGAATTTGCTTAATATAAATGCTCGTTTTTAAAGAGCTTTATAATATATTTTTTTGTTGCGTAACGCTGATCATACCTCTCTCCACCCTTTTCTTATGCAACAAATCATAACGCTCATGGATACCCCACCCTCTATGAGCGTTACGTAATTTATGGATGCCGCCCTACGGAAATACCCATTGGATGATAGTTGGTTATTCCCGCGAACCGGAAGCCACCAACCTGGATTTCAAAATGGTGTCTGGAGTCTATTTTCGGCCTCTGGGTATCTATTTGGCTCCAAAAATATAATGATGTATATTTGATCATTTTCGGTAATCGTAGGGCGCTCTTCTCCTCCTCTGATTACGCTGCTTGGATTCAGGAAAATTAAGGTGTATACTTGAGAACCCTCGTATACAGAATGGCACGATGATCAAATCAGGTGTTTAAGAGTACACAACCGAATTTGCCTCCCTCTTCTTGTCACACTAATGAACTAGATAAAATTAATAGTCGTTAAAGCTCATCAGCTACTATAGCTTCTACGTATCGAATTTATGATGAATAAAATGATCGTTTTAGCAATTTTTTAAATCATTAAAGGTTGAAATCGCACTTTTGCCCCTCATCCTCACAACACCACTAAGATACAGAAAAGCCTTAAAAGTCACGTAACATCACAAAAAGTATGCCTCACACCGAGATACCTTTGTATATAGATTTGCTCGATTGACGTTGAGGACGTTTTCCAGTTTACGGAGTACAAATTGACCCCCCCCCCCCCCTTCCTATCCACGCTTATGAGATAGAACAAAACTAATGTATTTGTGACACTCCCCGTACTTGGTTCAGCAGTTTCGGAGTCGTTAGCTAACAGACTGATAGGCAGACAGACATTCGCTTTTATTGATTTAGATGATAAGATTATGGATATAGAAATTGAAACAACCATCATTGTTTAGTTAACGTTTTGCAGTTTTTACAAAAAAGTGCTTTTCAAGGCAGATATTAAATTTATCTTATTTTTCCCTATATTTATTTTTTGTATTGTGTATTATCTTCTGAAGAAGAAAACTATTATTTACTACTTTGCCGAAGACATCACTCTAGCGAACCGTTCCACTGTGGCCCAATATTGAAGAAAAGCTTGTCTTGTCTTTTTTTCGCGAATGTTAAATTTTAGCGAACTGCTGTCTTCGGGAAAGCTTCAAAGGAAAAATAGATACTTCTTTTGATATTAACAGAAAAACCAATATTTTTGACCACCGTTTTCGGCAAAGTTTTTCAAAATAACATAACAGAAAATTTCACTGAAGACACTGGGTACCTATTTCTCAATCTTACTTAGGGAAAATCCATAAATGATGTAGCTTTTTTTAGGGTTTTTTGCGTGTCGCGTGAATATCAAAGGTATAGGTATAGTGCCGTTAAAATATTTATTTTATATATTTTAACGGCAAAACCTCTTTTTAATCAAATAGCTCAGTTAGATTGAGAAGTAGGTACCAAGTGTCTTCAGCAAAGTGTTTTGTTTTTTTTTTTTTACTTTGAAAACTTTGCCAAAGACGGTGGTCAAAAATGTAGATTTTTCGAGAAAATATATTTTACCTCACTTGTGGGGGGATTCATCAAATGTTCAAAGAAGAGTTTTCTACTCTAAAACTTTCCCGAAAACACCATTGCACAAAAATTGTAACGCTTGCTAGAAAATTATTTTTGACCATTTTTTTTTTCACTTTTGGACCACAGTGCGTTAAATCTTTGGGAATGCGGAACAAAATTCAAAAGAGCCATTCAGGCCATTTTTTCAATTGGTGTAACACGAAAAATGTTTAGTACTGATGAGAGCTACTATCTGCATAAACGATGAATGAGAAATAACTTATCGCAAACGTGTCTCAAACGCCATTTTTATATAGGAACATAAAATGATGATTTTCGTACAATATTATCTATTTCGGGTTAAAAGGGTTGAGAAGCATGTTTAAATAATTTCTAGGCGAAGAAAAAGTAACCTAAACGCCAACCCAATGAGTTTTCATTTTTATTTTTATTTAATTCCCCATTAATAATGTTTATATACGGTTGACTATTGCACAACATCTAGATATCATTCATCCAGGAATCTTTTATGTGTTTTACACTATAATTACATGTTATACATAAAAATAAGGGACAAATGTACGATACATTGCTCATTCTTGGTTGCAGAGGTATCACTCGAAAACGTAAATTCCGGGTAAAAGTGCAAATTTGAGCAATGGCCTGGGCCGGATTCAGGTGCTGGGGGGCCCGGGGCCGAAATTTTCGTGGGCCCTCTTTTCTCTAAAAAAATGTAGAGGTAGGAAAATTTTCAAATTATCAAATTATCAAATTGAAAAAAAAAACCTAAGAAAGCCACGTCATTTATGCATGCTCCCTAAGTGAACTTACGAGGTTAATAATATCATTAAAATATGTCTTAAATATGTATGAAACATATCAACATATAAAATTGGTTCAATAGGAAATTAAGTTTTTTTTTTTTTTTGTCTATGGAACGATGCACTGTGGTACGTTTTGGCTAAGGATGTTGCGATATCACGATACTTGGATTCGATACTGGTATCGGAAGCGAGTGCTGATACTCCGCTATTATCGCGGAAAAAGTATCGATACTGCAAAGAATCGTTGTTCGATACCAGGCTCATTTGAAGTAATACTCATATTGCTGTTTTTTGCATATTTATTGCCTGCGATGTAAATAATAGAATTGTTTAATTTAATTGAACCTTTCTTTTTTACCTAATGAACTATAACCAAATAGCTTCTGTAAATGTTTCGCCGAGAATGCTCTTCAAAAACATCAAAACTTTTCTGATCCGTAGAGCTCTTATCATAACACGTATCTCACAATAACAGTCGCGTCGCGTAATATATCAAGTGAAATAAAAAACTTAAATACAAATTGAAAAAAATATCTGTTTTCCTTATTATTCCTGTGATGAGTTGAAATTTTGGTGCTTGTCGTTTAAATTTTGGAATATATTCGATTGGAGTTAATCAATTTGTGGAACGGTAAATTTCAGTCATAATGCTTTGCAAACTATCTTTTCTACCAAATGATTAGTAATCTTCTTAGTTTTGCCCTTGATCTTAAACTGGAAAAATATGACAGATTACAGCTTTTCAACCGTTCACTTTTGGTGCTCCTTGCCAGCTCGCATGTGTGTTAAAAGGCAACGTTTCTGAGTTTGCTTTTTTGGAATACTTCATTTAAGCTTCTGAAGACTTCAAGCTAGCGAGGGACACCAAATTTCGCAGGACCGGGTAAAATGTTCTCTTTTTATTTCAATTTGCGCTCTAATTAGGGTGGTCGGTATTACCGACTTTTTGAAAAACCGGTATTTCGGTATTCATAAAAATGAAAACCGGTAAAACCGGTAAAAAACCGGTATTTTTATTTTTCTGACTAATACAAACCAGGGGTGACTCGTGGTCTTTAAACCTACTTGTTCAACTACAAAATTCTGAAAATCATAGTTTGGGAAATAATGACAATCATGTCCGCGGAAAAACGCAAGTCATTCTCTTGGTACTATTTGAAAATAAAACTAAAAAATAATTTAATAAGTACAGAAATTTGGATTTGAAATTTATTTTTTGCCTAGCGTTTCAGGTCGCATCTATGGACGTGTCGCTGCATAATTAGGTTTTTGCATTTCTGAATACCTATGCATTACGACCCACTTTTTTCTGTAAGATTTGGACTACTTGTTTTGATCTCGTGTGGTGTTATACGATCCAGATACAACACTGGAAAAATTTAATAGTGTTTGGAAAACTTTAATGAATGAATCCAGTGATAGAATTACGAAGAACATAATTTCGAAACTCATATCAATAAAAAACATGCAGATTTCTATTCCAAATTTCTTTCACATCGCAAAACTTAGTTTTGAATTAATGAATACATTTAAAATTCTCAGAGGAACAACTATTGAAACTGTTGAGAAGAGTAAATGAATGAAGAAGAAAATGAAATGACGATCAGACAAGGATTTACATTCTACGAATCCGAAGGAATCGAAGGTAAATACTTCTCTATTCTGTTTGATGCTCTTTATACAGTTCTTCCAAATTCTAGAATTATTGCTAATAAAATTCGCTGCAGTTTGGGCGACGAAGCTTTGACCAAGCTACAGCTATTTAAATTTCACTTTCTCAGGAATAGGCAGCAGTAATTTTTAGGACGAAATTCTTTATTGATTTATTATTTCATCCTGTATACGCTTTGTATCAGGAGCAACTAGTTCATAACTAGATTCACCCTGTGCAATGCACATGGGAACGCCAAACAAAAAATAAATCCCTAATCCAAATTTATATTTATATATTATTTTTTAGTTTACTTTTAAATAGCACAAAACGAGTAATGACTTACGTCTTTTCGCGGATAAGATGGTGATTACTGCCCCAAACTATGATTTTCAGAATTTGTGGTTGAACCGGTATGTTCAAAACCCACGGGTTGCCTCCGTAAGTATGAGTGTGTAAAGAGATTAGCTGTTCTAATTAAAAAATAAATGTCTTGCTTTATTGATATGAGGTTTTTTGATATACTATCGATACACACAAACACATCATCTGGATAAATAGGTTAGAGTAAATTAATATTCAATGTTACTTCTGTCTAAATAAATTTATTATATACACCGTCATGTGATTTGTAACGCCTACCTAAGTGGGTAGCATTCATCGACCTTACAATGATTTATAAATATTGTGACAATTAAGTTTTTAATTTTAAGAAAAATACCGGAAATACCGGTATTTCGGTATCGAAAAAAATATCGGTTTTACCGGTTTTTATTTTACCGGTAAACCACCCTAGCTCTAATGCATTTCTGTGGGGTCACCAAAATTTACTATAACGGTTAAAAATCATAACATATTCCTGAGTCGCAGATTTTGTAACCAATTTAATATTTCAAGCCGCTTACCGTTAATAAATTCTCACAGTTTCCCCTGAAGATGTCACCTATCAGTGACGAAACGTCAGATAATATGAAATAAGTTGCTCTACTTCTTTGAGACTGCACAGACGAAAAAGCACTCAACGCACTTTAACCTCTTTGCTATAAAAAATGTTCCAAAAAAATGATATGATCTCACAATCAGAGTTATTTTTTCTCTATACGTCGGGATGACTAAAATCCGGTTGATTGTATTTAATAAATTTTAAAGCATTTAATACCTTTCATTCTACCGTTTAACTCCATTCACGATTTTTTGGTATGCAATCCTGCTAAAATAGGGTATTATTCTATGTCAAAATGCATGTCTACAGGCAGTGTAGAGGTACGAGAACACGAGACAAACAGCATGTTTTTTTGCCGTGTTTCTTCTTGTTCATAGCAACGTTGTTTGGTTTTTTTTTTCGATACTGAGAGTAGTGTTTCGATACTGGCGAAGGATCGCTTGTTAAGCATCGATACCAAAGATCGAGTATCGGAAGGAAAAGAATCAATTCCAAGTTAGTATCGGAGGTATTGCAACGTCCCTAGTTCTGGCTTCCAAAGCATTTCAAATCGTCAATGCCATTTTTACACAAGCCCTTTTCAAAAATTAGTCGTTTAATTTCAAAAATATGTTTGTACCTTCTTAGTAAAGGCTTCTAGTTGTTATACAGTTAGTTATCAAATTGAGTCGCTACATGGCGCTAATATACATGTAGTTTTAAGTATTTTACAATGAGGTTATCTCGTGAATACAATCACTTAGAAAGCTGCATTCGTTGGGAAAATCGTACAGAAGGTCAAGGGAATCTGGTTCGCTCGTAGCTTGGTTTGAAATTTTGCCACAACGTGGTCCCAGAGTCTATGAATTATTCAGTACTGTGTTCTTACTTCATCTCGTACCGCTTAGAAAGTTGCGGTCCTTAGCAAAGTTGTTCAAGTGGTCGAAGACTTCTGGTTTATGGGCAGTTTGGTTGAAAATGAAATCACTAGGTAGCACTAGTGTGCGTTTATTTTAATTTCGTTAAATAATTGATTTACAATTTTTTGTGTTCATTCTAAAGAAATGCTCTCATTTGAACAGGATAAAACATGTAGCGTGAAACTGTATTAGGGTTTAAACTTATCCGAAGTGACTCATAGATTGTACATTAGACTGGAACACGGTTATACCGGAAAAAAGCGATCGTGTTATTTTTCACTCTCATGCACTTTTCGTGTTCCTTATATACAATCGGTCCTACAATCGTGCAAAATCAATCTTGCAGGCTTCTCCGAAGTTATGAGCAAAAATCACAATTTCAAGCTTAATTCCACGCGAAATTATTTCTCATCCTTTAGCGAATTTGCAATAGCAGTATGCTGTAGCAGTGTTGCTGGAAATGTTCAATGATGAGCCGTTTGGCAGACATTCAATCAGTTTGGGTTGAATAGCTTTTTCTACAATCATCGTAGCGCCTTAAGGTCTTCAGAAGAGTTTTTTCCAGGAAAATCTCCTACAAACATCATGTAACGATATATTTTTAGAAGCCCACTGGACATTTCTAGAGAATGAGTTTTGAAAAAGTGGATTTTCCCAAATAAAATCGTGGGGAAAGTTTAAAAATCAAGTGCAAAAATCTGAAAAGATACACAGTTCTTATAGGACCCATACTGTTTTTAGGGAGTAAAAATCGCGGGTGCAATTTGTTAAAATAAAAATGCGAAGAATTGCGTGTACAACCCTGTACTGACTCTCCAAACAACTTTGCTGAAGACCAAAGCATCGCATCGTGAGATAAGTTAAGATCGAAATACAAACAACGAATTTCGTGCTCACTACCGTCACGTAGCGGTTGAATTCCACTTTGAACTGTTCACCAGCTAGAAGCTATTGACCTTCTGAACAAGTTGGCTAAAGCCCGCTACTTTCGAGGTCGTCAAAACATGAGATATCTGCCTATCTGCCTGCCATATAATACTTAATACTTATTCTGAGTGTTGCAATACGAAATGGAGCGATTCCAAACCAATGACGGATAGTGTACAATATACAGGGGAACCGCACCTGTATTCATCTCAAAACCTATTATTATCTCATCGCTGTTATTTATCCAATTCACTGTCAAATTTTACTATTTTCTCAAAGTGAAAGTAGATTTATGTTACCTCTCGATTCAGTCCAGTTGTCGAAAGGTTTACTTTGAAGGAAAATAGTAGTCCTCACTGTATATTTTTTTCTCATCTAGGAGTCCATTTTCTATAAGTCGGACAACACGTTGAAAAATTTATTAAATTTCTTTTTACAATAAATAGATTGCGGTAATAACATGAGTAAGGCAGATTATTGAGTGTTAAATAGCATTAACATATAGCAGGTATAAATAAATAAGAATAAAATCCTGTAGCAATTCAGTCTGCTTAGTTGGTAGACCGCCGTCGTTATGATACAGGAAATGGATTTATGACCAGTGAAGAAAGTTTCACTCCAATTACTGCCGTCAAGCTTTTTTTGTTTTTATAACCATCATCTGGGATCCAATACACAATGCATCAGAGATATATCAATTAATAAATTCCATGACCGGTTGAGCAGTAAAAGTAGGAGCCGCCACCGTGCAGTCAGTGTAAAAATGCACTTGGCAAAGCCCCGCGTGTATTGTCGATTAGAGACCTCTGAAGATTAAGCAAAAAAAAAAACTAAAGAGAAGGTGCGAACACGGGTCTGCTGACCTCCGGCTCCCCCACAAAGCATAATCTCTCTACCCTCCCTCCTGTACTGCTACTGTGCAAACCTTCGAGAAGGTGTCGGTTATCCGTGCCGGAGGCAGTAACAAAAACGAAACTGGACCAAACTATGGGGGAATGTAAATAATCGTTATCATGCCACTAGATCGCTTCATAGCTTTATAACCATGTCCAGAGGAACGACTTCCGAGGCGAAGGCGAACCCAGGTGTGTTCGTCGATGCATTTTGCGATCCACAGAAGTCGTTTTTGCTACGTTGTTGCTTACTTGCTTGCTTGCACAGCGGTCGGAACCGAAGCTCGAATACGTGAACATCCACCGCGAGGTATAGCCAAACCCAAACCGAGCGCACCTCCGTAGGTTGAGATAATTTAAATTGCAGTATCGATCTAATGAAAGCTGGCTCGTTGCTGCGGTCTTCGATGGTATAATTACTCACCCCTGCGCTCATGCATGCACCGCATGCAGCCGTGTGGCGAACAGTGAAAGCTGAGCAATAAGTGATTTTACCTGATCATTTTCGAACGAGTCTAAATTTAATTTGATACACGAGACCGGTGCCTTCGGGGTGGCAAGGAACTTGTTAGAGGGCGTACATGCCAAAGATAACTGCTTCCGAATGTTACTCAAGGCAGTTGCACTGCGCTGCGACCACCCGCCCTTTTGCTTGCCACTCATTTGGGTCTCACGCTGTGACTCATCTGCTCGATCCACAACAACCTTAGCTTGACTGTTTTTCCCCCTGCTTAGCATAAGAATCGTAAGGGTGGTTTTGTGGGAAAGCCAAATTGGATGAATCACGCTCCGGAACGAGCCAAAATTTACGATTCACGATCGATCAATATGGGCCAAGAAGATAATTAGATTCGTAATTCGCGAAGCAAGTGTTCGGTTTTTTTTTTCGCTCCCTAGCCTAGGCTAGCGAGCGTTGGGGTAGTCCCTGTGTAGAGTCATTAATTCAAGCCCGACAGGCAACAAAATGCCAACGATTTGGTCTGCTTTGGTGTAACGAATCGACTTTTCAACACAGCAGGAGAGGTGGCAAACAACATCACACAATTCTTCCCCGAGGCTCTAGGAAAATCAGGTGACGCAACTCGGGTATGAAGCCACGCTGCTGCTGCTTCTTTATGGTTCGATCCAAATGTCACATCGTTGTGCTAAATGTCAGAACGGCTCTACTTACGGAGACTTCTAGTTGCCTAATAGTTTAAACCGCGATCGCGATTCTCTCGTCGTCGAAGAAGGGGTGATCGTCCGCACCGAAAGGTTCGGATGCTGACAAAAAAGGGGGCCTTTGTTCAGTTGCCATTTTCTGTGAACGATGATGAAATCGGATCGTTTCATCATCCTCACTGTGGTGAAGAAAGATTTGAGCGCATTATTAGCGCAAAACTCGCTGATCATCGTACTGTCTAGTTTCTCGATCAATGGCCGAATGATTCAACATAAACCACTGAGTGTAATGTTGAATTACATCCGTAGACAGACTCGCACACACGGTTGGTTTAATTTAAATAGCCATCAAATTAAAGCAGTAAATAATGAGGTATCCAACTGTAGAACTAGAACAGTGATGTTATTGAAAGGGAAGTACTAATAGTACTGTACTTTCAAATTTCGAATGAGATCATTACCTATCCAGGTTAGGCTTTATGAGTCCAAGAATTTCCGCATTATTTCCGAAAAATATACCAAAAAAATAGGATTCGTGCGCAGACATCATAAGAATATAACAGTTTGCTTCTTACGAACCAAGAATAAAAGAATATATGTCGTAAAGGCGTATTGTGTCGCAAAATTTAAAAACTAATTCGCTGATGGGTTTCCCATGGAAACTATCAATTTGTGGCAGATTCACTTTGACACCGAGGAGAGCTGACGAGAGACTTTCGTAACTTTAATCGACTTGTTGGGAAACGCTTTCGGTTGATTGGTGGTTGCAGATTTGTGCTTTCTTGCTGCGGCGGATAAATATAATTTCGCTTATATTACGTTTCACATCAGCTGAACAACCAACGGTGTTGATTGTTGTTGATATACGAGGAAAGTTGCATTAGATTCGCGAAACAGCCTCCAATGTCTGGCTGGGGTGATGCGAACGTGGTGTCGGCTCGAAAACGGTGCAACAAGATGCGAAGCTACGCGGCGCGTCCACGTCAATATAGCGAAAGCGAGCACCGATAATATGCGGTTTCAGCAAAGTTTTTCACTTTTCTTGGCGATAGTAGGTAACATGGACATAAAAACGATGTTTTTCTTCGGCGGTGTACGGATGGGAAACGTGGGTTATTGAACTAAGATGAAAATATTGATATCACCTTAAGTGGAGATGTTTCGAAAAGCACACACACACACATGCAAGCTGGGAACAATTCAAGTTGACTCAAATTGGCGGGAATAATTTTTTAAACTAGGTTGTGAATGTTTAACTGTCATTCGTACACGAGTGACGTGCGTTTTTTACCGCTCTGATCATGAACTACTCGCACGCAGTTGCTCTGAAAGACGGTTTTAGTTTTATGAGCTGTCATATCATAAAATTCTTCCTCGTCTTTTTTGTCTGGCACACATAACGCTCCATCTCTCCAAACAACGGGGCAGACACAATGGGTTACTGTCATACGGTGCATTCAATGTCGCAAGGTGACTTCCACCGGTTCCAATTTCATTCAAGATCATCCGCATATTTCGTTTCAGTGTGGCGGACGTTCTAGTTTTTTTCTCCGGCATTACTCGTTAAAAAAAGGTCACCCCGAGAAGGGCAGTATCACGAAACAACGGTTAGTCTATCCGTTACTCGTTCATAGCACTATATGGAAGCTATGGATTTATGATGATGTAAATCGCAAATCTATTGAAACAAAATTAATATAAAATTGAAAAGTGACAATCTGATTCTGCATTTTTTAAACTATTAGATCAATTTCATTAAAAATAGGGCAACCACTTCAATCGGCAATTTTTGGTTTGGTTCAAACTTTCCACGTATGTTGCTATGAGGTGAAAGTGTCATTCTGTACTATTAAAAATTTCTTTGAATCACTGATCCAAGTGCTTTTTTAAAGACAAACATTAGGGTGGCAGCGGAAAGGGTCATGTTAAAATTCGAAAACCGATCATGCACATTTTGTTTATTGGCCCAAAAAAATGATCTGTGCAAAATTTCAGCTCAAGCGGACATGATTTGGGGGTGCCTAAAAGCGCTCAAAGTTGTGATTTTTCGCCCCTCAAAAATCTACCAAGGCCTTCGGTTGCCCAGAAAACGGCTAAGTCCCAGAAGGTCGATTTTCGGCCAAATTTTTTCCGAAATAAGATCAGGATGTTTTATGCATTGTCAAGTCATTTGTAAACGAAAAAAAAATCGATTTTCCCAATTTCATGTACCCCGAGATTTTCGAGGGTCGAAAAATCACAACTTCAAGCTCCCCCAAATCATGTCCGATTATGCTGAAATTTTGCACAGATCATTTTTTTGGGCCATTGAACAAAATGAACACAGTCAGTCATTAAAATTCGGAGATTATTTTTATTAGTTATTAGCCCGGCAAACTTCGTTCCGCCTATTTTTTTATTCTTTTTTTTTTTAATGATTTCAAACACTCTTAATTGATGCACCAACAAAGATTTACCTTCCGATTTGTTTATTGTCTGGAAATGCATAGAATCGCTTCATCCAACATGGCAATTGCGTCTAAAAATTCACTCGCTGTTCTTACCCTGGAAGAATCGTACGTTACAGCTTAATAAGTTTTGTTAGGAAACCATATTCAGGCATAATTTGCCACAACCCTTGCGTTCTACTGAATCGTGCGCCCCCTTGAAGTCTATAAAAGAATATGTAAAAGATTCAAAAGGATACGTTGTGTTCTTGAAACTTTTCGAGGATCAGTTTCAAGGTGACCATCTGGCCCATTGTAGATCGCCCCGCTTGAAAACTGCACTGGTATTCACCAAAAAAGGCGCGGCTCTAGTCTATGGAGTAGGATCGGAAAAAATTTTTATATGCGGAATTGAAGAGGGTTATGCTTCGATAGTCACTACAGTCAAGTCTATGTGCCTTCTTATAGATGAGACAGATGAGTTTATCAACCAGTCCGTAGGTGTTCCTTCTCAGCCATTACTCTCAGGATAATCTTTTGAATTGCTCTATACAGCCACTTGCTTGTATAGGAGTTGGAGAATTCGGCCGGTAAGCCGTTCTTTCCTGCGCTTTTGTGGTTCTCTAACAAGCTATTTTCACCTCTTCCAAAGTTGGCATGTTTTCAACTTACTAATAATCGACGACTCTCCTACCTTTCTCCATCATTCAACGCCACTGCGAAGTGTTGTTTTCAATACCTGGCCACCCGCGACTTCTCGGTAATCATGTTCCCCCACTTTCGTTGCACATGGCAGGAGCTCGATCTGGTCCGAATCCTGATTCAGTTAATCGCTTTAAATCAGCTTCTCGTGTCGTCCTTGCGAAGCAATTCTTCGCCTCCACGAGAGCACGGTGGAGGTTTGTTTTTTTCTTCCATCACCTCTAGACATCGAACCTCTCACCGCACGTGGTTTCCACCTTTTACGCTGTATCACTAAACGTGTCGTGGATGTGATTTTACTACTCGTTCAGGTCCACTCCAATTGGTTCCGTCTTTCTACTTTCCAAGTGTACTCTGCAGCAACTTCTTCCGCTGATTGCCTCTTGATGTTTAGACATATCTTCCTCGCTGATCTCGATTTAATAGTACGGGATATTGACATGAGTCGACGTGTTGACGTTGGTCTAACGTCTATATCGAAGTTAGGCGTCTGAACTTGAAAATCTAGTACTTCAACCAGCGAAAAGTGGTTAGGTTTTGAGCGCTTATATATCAGTCATTTGTTTTCAGAATATGGTGGTTTTGGTATCAACCGATCAGAAGTTCTTCTACGGTTAAATTTATGTAACAAAAACAACCTATTGTTTGAGATACACTATTGGAAAGTTGGTAAATAATATCGATTGTCTAAATAAGTGGTTCCCAACCTTTTTGGCTCTGCGGCCTCTTTTGCTGAACACAAAGAGCTCCGCGGCCCCCTTTGCGAAGCACAGACAGCTTCGCGGCCCCCAGAAGAATTTCAGATACAAGCTTCGTAGAACGCGGATACGTTTTACAAGTTTTATTTTTTTTTCACCACCTGGTCCTAATACACAGGAAAGCTGGAAATCCGCCATTTTTTCCTCTATGGACTTCCTCAATGCGACCAGAATAGTGTGAGATATGCCCGGGTCTGCTGTATCCCGCACTTCTATTATGAGCAATACCACCATTGAGAAGTGGCATGCTTAATTTTATTATATTTTATCAGTGCTTGTGTGTAATGTGCTACCCTTCCTTTTAGACGCTTCTTGTTCCCCTATACCGAGGCTCGCTCCTTCTGCTTAATATCACCAAACATAACACATTGGATATATTTTAAATTCCAAAATGACATGTGAAGTTAAATCCTGGCCTCTGGGCGTCATTCTGATTCCGAAAATAATCATTTTGGATTGTAATCGGTCTAGAAACCGTAAGCCACCATCTTAGAATTCAAAATGGTGTATGATTTATCTAGAGCTACTATGTCGTAAAATAACATCCGTAAAATACGTAACGCTTGATAGGAAGGGGAAAAAAATAGAAAAAAAAATATCTAAAATTTTGATGATTTTTCAAAAAATTTCAATAAAAAAATTAAAATACCTGAATGAAAATACCTAAATAAAAATAATTTCAAAAAAAAAATTAAAAAAATAAAATAATTTCAATTTTTGAAAACTTGAGAATCTTAATACAATACAAACGAGTTGACAAATTAATATACACTGATCGAAATTTTTCTTTACATTTGACTGCAATTACATCAGGAATAACTACAAGATATTTTTTTTTATTGTAAGAAATGTGTTTTCATCAAAAATCAAATTCTTCTTATTTATTCGTAAACAACAATTATTTATGTAAAATAAACAAAAATCGTTTTTTCTCTGATTCGATTATACAGACCTCGTTCGATTTTGGCACGTTTCGTTTTTGGCACGGTTCAACTTTGGCTCTGTTCAAATTTGGCACATGTGCCGAAAACGAACGATTTTTTTATTCATATTTTAATGTGCACCGGTTTGCCTCTTTCTCCCCTATATGCATTTAAATCTAAGAAATAATTTATTCAAAAAAAAACTCTCTAATTTAGTATAGAACGATTGTAGCAACATGCTGTCTTCGAAAGAAACCTGTGTTTCCATGTTGGTCACATTTGTCTGAAACATTATGTTCTTGAAAAAACAATATTTAAAAAATTATGCTAGAAAAACTAAATTTGAGAGGGTTGACTGCGAAAATGCTCTGTATTTCAATAAACAGACGTTATAGAAATTTGAAATCTTCTTCAAAATTTCATATTTTGAAAAGTTCTACAACTTTGCCAAAGAGACTATTCATGTATCTTCGCTGTATCAAAAGTTAGATTTTTTATTTTTATGATAGTAGACCATGATCAAAAAATTTTCTAATCAACATTTCCGTTATATTTTTGTGAAAAATTCTTTTGAACATTGTCTTTGGTTAACATCAACCGTTTAAGAAATTCGTCAAGTTCGTCAAATTGCCTTTTCCGACCACTGTGCATTGTTGCCCTTTAATGTGTAATAGGTACAAACTCCAGGAAATTTGTTTTTGCATCAAAATACATCAAAAAATCATGTATAGAAGCCAAGGCAAAGAAATTGTTGCACTGTGTTCTTTGAGACCGCACCGAACAAAGCTGCAAAACCGTGATCGAGCTTATTTTGACCCAAAAAAATGATTTTAGAGTCGTAGTGTCTTCAGTAAAATTGTTTCATTGATTACTTTCCATTTTGAAAAAGTTGCTATTTAGAGATTACTTCACCTTTTTTCAGGTGGAAACGGATCTTATATTTCTCTTTTTTGCATATGAAAAAATAACTTTGTTCGGCAATGCTGTGGCACATTTCATAAGAAACAACTTTGCCTTCTATCTGCCCATTTGAATGAACTTTTGTGGAGTTTTCTATAGAATGCCCCCAAAATCATTTTTTTAATATAACTTTTTATAGTAATTTTCTACAGTCTTTCAATGTTCTACAATATTGCTTTCAATATGTCTCTGACGAATGGAAAATTTCCCGAAACATGGAAATCGTCTTATTTAGTCCCTATTTTCATATCTGGAACCAAATCAGACATTCGCAACTACCGTGTAATTGCTATTCTCTCATGCATTCCTAAACTGTTCGAATCAATTGTTAACGATTTTTTTTTCAGCAAATGAAACACAGAATAACAAACCAACAACATGGCTTTTTTAAAGGCAGGTCAACTACCTCACACCTTTTAAAATTTTTATCGTTTACTTTGAATGCCTTAGACTGAGGCAACCTCGTAGAAACCATCTACACAGAGTTCAGTTCAGAGTTCATAACATTATTAATTTTCAAATTGCACAAAAATAGGAATAGAACATAGACTTTTTAAATGGCTTCTTTCGAAACGTGAGTGCTGATCCCATTCGTGTCACATCTGGGGTTCCTCAGAGCTTCCACTGAGGACCTCTTCTCTTCATTTTATATGTTAACGACATTAGCTTCCTACTGAAACATCAGAAAATACTTGAGTATGCAGACGATATGAAGTTATGCATGGAAATGACTGAATCCACTGACGCTGTAATATTCCGGAACGAAATAAATACATTCAACATTTGGGCAGGAAGTCTCTACTCCAACTTAATGTGAAGAAATGCATCTCAATAGCTTTCAGCAGAAAAGCTCAGACTAACTAACTAATGACATATTTTTTGGAATCCAAATTATAGAAAAATGCAAAATAGTAAGGGACTTGGGAGTAATTCTGCACTCTTAGCTCGAAAGGCAAACAGCACTTTTGAGCTAACGCTAGGCTTTATATAATCATTATGCGTAGCCTATGTAAGACCAATTCTGGAATACTGCAATGTACTATGGAACTCTTACACAGTCACCTACTAAAAACGCATTGAATCTGCGCAGGAACAATTTGTTTTATATGCACTTCGTAAACTAAATTGGACATCCTTTCCCTTGCCGCACGCTGCACGCTGCATGCTTATCAGTATACAAATTCTACAAGAACGCCGTAAAGTTGCAATGCGTGTCAAACCATTATGGGCATATTTGTAACCCCTAAAAATATTCACATGCCAAATTTGGTTACATCTACTTGATTAGTTCTCGACATGTGCAGAAATCTGTGTTTCATTTATATGGGACCCCTCCCTTCCAGAATAAGGAGGAGTTAGAGGAAGTTTTCACAATCATGTCCGCGTAATCACTCAAGTCATTCTATTTGTTACTATTTGAAAGTGAAACTAAAAACCAATAAAATTTAAATATAAATTTGCGTTTGAAATATATATTTTGCCTGGCGTCCCCGTGTGCAATGCACAGGTTGCACCTATGGACGAGTCGCCCCTGGAATTGTATTTCAATTGGAGCAGCATGTCTGTAAACTTTTTCTAACTCTCGATGCACTCCAGCCACCGTTTTCTTTGAATGAAATGAGAAAAATAACAAATGACTATTTTTTTTATACAAAACCAGTTTTAAATAGTATTTTTGGAATCTATAATTATAATAAGAGCAAAAAGTGTTGTTGTACAGATTACATGGCAGAGAATAAACAATTTCTGAAAATATGGTCTACAGGGTGATATCAATCTGAAAAAGGAATCATTGTAAATTAAATCGAGAATCAGTAGAAACGATGCCGTATCAGGGGCAACTTTTGCTATTTAGCACGTAAGCCGTTTGAAACAATCCCCAGAACCGAGGATCCAGTGATAGTGGCAAAACGATCACCAACCACAAAAAAACAACAACCATACTCACTTTTACTAAACACACACCACCCCAACCCTAACCAATCTCTGAGTCTGTCCCCTTTGTAAGTACCGTGAACTATTGGGAACTAGTCACGCAAAGCCAAGTCGAAACACATTTCACCCTGTATCGCGGTGCAAACCGCGTACCCTCTCCCACCCCTGTCACTTCTCACGCGAGATCTGTATAAATACTGCCAGGAAGAAAAAAAAAAGCAAAATGAAATTGCACAAACACATTTCACTTTCACTTGGGGGTCTCCCGTATTCAAGATGCATCGATCCGACGCCGGCCGCCGCGAGAACACAGCGCACAAATAGACAAACAGCTGAAATGCAAATTGAAGTGGACTCGGAGTTTGCTGCCGCCCTAGGCGCTCCACACTTGGAGCTCGTGTCGCCCCAAGGCGCGCTCAATTATGGTGCTTTGTTTGTTGCTTGCTTTTCGCAGCGCGGCGTCCATTTTACTTTATTATTTGTTAATTTTTGATTCAATTTCGACATCACCTTCGCAATCACAACCACCTTGTCGTGTCGTGTTGCTGGTCGCGGATGTTCAGCCGAGTCGGCAAAAAGAAAAGGCTTGCGAAAAATTTTTCTAACCCAAGCCATCTAGCAGTGCGGGGACCAGTTTGTTGAGGGTCTGTCTGTCTGTCCGTCTATTTGTATCGACACAGGAGCTCCAAACAAAAAAAAAAAAAGAAAGGCCTTCGAGTGAGTAATTCTCCGAGCCGAGCGCGATTGCAGCAGACAGACATGCCGGCTGGCCACCACTTACCCCAAGTCACTTTTCGGCGGTATTGATGCGTTGATTATTCAATCCTAGTTCCGGTTTCACTACTGCCACCGCCGCCGACGCGGACGCCGGCCTGGCGCACTGTGTCATTCGTAGCAAACTCGCATAGTGACGAAGCACAAAGCCAGGAGAAATTGGTTATGTCGCAGTGCCTGCCGAATAACCACCGGTTTTCCGGTTTTTGTTTCGTTGCGAAATCAGTTGAATTGGTTATTTTTGTCGTGAATTTATTATCGTCGTTCGGTGGTGGTGCTTGCCGGGTTGAGTTAGCGAATTCATGAGATTTGTTTTAATTCGGGATGAGCTCCCTTTTTTTTGTTATAATTTTTTTTATAAATCATAACATATCCAAAAAACTTGAGTTACTGTCATTCATCAAAACTTAAAATTCAGCTGCGTCGCCAAAAATTGCAAGGATTTTATTGCCAGCAATAAAACACCACGAACTGATTTCTCGTTTTGAACCTGAGAGCTACCTCTGAATTTCGGGCGTTATAGCCATAAAACGACTCCGACGACATTCACCTCAATGCAATCCTTTTAAACATTCATCAAAAAGTGTGTAGCCGGCATTTATTTTTACCAACAATGCTTAGCTGGATAAAAGGACCAAAAATTGCTTTGAGCCAAAAAAAAGTTCGTGAAAAAAAGCACTTTTTATGGTTGAGAAACTTAACAACCCCAATGATGGTACGTGGTCCCCGTGGATCTGTGGTTAGCGATGTCGGTCGGCTAGCTCTCCCACACGGTTGTGATATCGGGTTCAATTCCCGATCAGGTCTAGGATCTTTTCGAGCTGGAAATTTTCTCGAATCAGCACTGGGGCACGGTGTATCGTTGTACTTATCCTACATCATGCAAAATGTGCCGAAAACAATATCGATAACGAATTCTCTCAACTAATCTAGTTGATCGAGACCGCATTAGCCCCCCAGGCTAGCGTGCGATATTGTTTGGTCCATGGTACGTTTCTTTCTAGGGCAGCCTTTATTTCGAGATCTCTTCAGAGTAGATTGTTCTGAATTGCATCATGCGTATGTAAGTTTTTTGTGTTGCCTTCCGGGTTTTTTACTTGGTATTACTTACATTAGGGTACACTCTGTGAAAATAAAGAGTGAGAAAAAAATTCGCTTTTGGCAACAGTTGTTAGTTTGCCTTAGAGCTCAAACTGAAATAATAAAGATTATAGCTTTTCAATTGTTCCTGTGAATTCTGGTGCTCCTAGCCAATCCGGAAGTGCGTAAAGTCTTCAGAAACTTAAAAGAATTCCCGTAAGCAAATGTAGAAACGACGAACCCAGAGAGCAATTGCTCTACGGCCTTTTGACAGACTTCCGAGCTTGCTAGGGGCCCTAAAATTCGCAGACATGTTTAAAAATACTTAATCTTACATAATTTTCCAGTTTGAGCTCTAGGGCAAAACTCACCTTATCAAACATCGGCTAAGTAACAACGAAAAGAAATTCTTCTATAGGTCTAGCTTTAGAGATATCACAAACAAATTAAAAAATTTGAGAACGAGAGAAATAATATTTTGGAAGCAAAAAGTTTATTAAAAAGAGAAGTAATTGAAGTATTCTGCTTACATCTTGAGACGCATTCACGCATTTTGAATAGAAAATAGTGTTTCTGAATACATATATGATTTTGGTCGTAATTTTCTATTCTATTGCTCACCCCTTTCAACTAGTCAGCAGTGGTATATGATACGAATATAAATTCTGGAACAGTACCACCGTCCTAGTAGTTTATTTGGTCAAAAACGCCATGCCGGAGACCAGGAGATTGTGGGTTCAAGTCCCGCCTGGATGCGATATTTTTTTCCAACTCTGTACCATCTTTTCAGTTCGCTTTTTTTCGCTTCCCCAGCTTCTAATGAATGTCATTAAAGTCTATATCATATTTTTCAGTTCGCCTATTTTTCGCTTTGCTAACTCGCACACTTTCTGTTCTAATGAATTTGAATGTTGGTGGGTAAAAATTCTATATAAAAATGGAAATTAGTTCGAAAAAGTTAGTTTCAACAAATAATTTATTCTGTGTATGAAACAAAAAACCCACAAAAAACTCACGACAAACAATTTAAGACAAAAACAGTTTTAAACAGATAAAACATTAAAATTAGTTGAGTGAAAACACAGCAATAATAACTAGAGGTGGGAAAAATGGTTCACTATAGTGAGCGGATCCGAGCGGTTCCGCTCACTAAGATGAACTAGTTCTTTTTAACAGCTCACTCGCTCTTTTCGTTCCTACATAATTTTTGGTTTTTATCAGTGTAGCTAATTATCAGACACCGCAAGCGAGAGCCAGGTGAAAGCTTTACATCCGATTTGCCAAGCGCAAGGTCGCGCGCAAAATTACAATAGAACTCCCAGAAACAAGCTGCAACCAAACGTCTGCCCTGATATGCATGACTTGCATTTTTCATCACCCAGCCACCAGCCAGCCGCAAGAGCATGCAAAAAAACAACTTGCAACAGTCCATACACAGGTACACGGGTTGACTAACGCCGAGTACGCACACGAATGGATGTGAAACGAAAAGAACGAAAGAACTGATTCACTGATCTGGCAATCCGCTCGCAGGCTGATCAAAAGATTCAGTTCTTTGAAAGAGCGAAATCTTTCGCTCTCAGAAGAACTGGTTCTTCCGATGACTGTTTTGTTCAGCTCGCAGGCAATCCGCTCGCGATCAGAAGATTTCGATCTTTCAAAGAACTGATTTTCCGATCAGCTCGGGAGCGGGTTGTCTGCATAGATTCAAAAGATCAGTGAACCAGTTCTTTCGCTCTTTTCGTTCCACTTTTCGTTTGCGTCCCGGCGTTAGCCAGCCCGTGTGCTGTGTGTGAACTGTGGCAAGTAGATTTTATTTTTTATTCCCGCGGCGGGTGGATGGTTATGCATAGGAGAGCAGGCAGCCGGCTGTAGCTATTTTCTGGGAGTTCTATTGCAGTGTCGCACGCCGCTTTGCGCTTGGGGTGTAAAACATTCATATGGCTCTCGCTTGCGGTGTCTAATCAACAAAATCAACTTCAGCTTTTTGCTTGAAGTAAGGGGTGAGTTACCGCTCTTTAAAGAGAACCAAGAAGAACCAGCTCTTTAGATCAGTTCGTGAGCGGATTGCCCACCTCTAATAATAACAATAAAGAAACATGTAAAAGACTCAAAATTAGCGAAAATAGTAGGAGAAGGCCAATTTCACAAGTGTGCAAGTGTGACTTAGACCTAGGAATAATTCCTCGTCCTCGTCTAGACGGGACTCAAACCCGCAATCTTCGGCATGCTGTTTTTGCTAATTAATCTACTTTTATTATTAATCTATCTAATGAGAGAGTGAGTAAAGCGACTGTTGTAAGATAAACAAGAAAGACAATAATAAAAGTAAAATGCTCGACAGGACAGGGCACAGCAAAAATGTAAAACGCAGTTTTTTTTATTTGGATGAATAAATGTTAGAAACAATGAAAATACAGGAAAAGCATTGGGGAATAACAGTAAGGTGGACAAAAACACTCAGGAATGGCAAAAAAAAACCATAAGAAGTACAAAACAAAAGTCAAAAATGCAAGGAAGTCAGTAAGAAAGTACAGCAAATTAAGGGGAAAATAAGTGTGAAGGGTATTAAAAAGAATACGACAAAGAAAAAGGTCCGGTTAACGCTAGTAATACGACAACTCAAAAGGTGAGAGATGTCGCTCAATAAGGTGAAAAGCAAAAAAAATATGGTTGTAACGAAAATTAATGTAAAACAAAGACCAAGTAAAACTGTTTAGAAAAGGAAGAAAATTAGAATTCAGTGATCACATTTGGGACATCTATACATATAAAAATGGAGTTTTGTCACCCTGTCTGTCTGATCCATATAGACCTGGAAACTACTGAACCGATCGACAGGAAAATTTGTATGTAGAGGTTTTTGGGGCCGGGAAAGGTTCCTTTGGAAGGGAGGGCTCAGATATAAAAAAAAAAACAAAAATTTCTGCATAACTCAGAAACTAATCAAGTAAATGAAATCAAATTTGGCATGTTGAGGGTTTTGGGGGTGAAAACTGTTTCTATGGGGGTTCGACACCATTCGCGCCTCTGAAAGGGAGGGTTCCCATACAAATGAAAAACATATTTTTGCATCACTCGAGAACTAACACAGTACAACCCTTTTTTTGCCTTGGCTTCTATGTATGATTTTTTCACGTATTTTGACGCAAAAACAAATTCCCCCGAGTTTGGACACATTTCACCTTAAGAGGCAACAGTGGCGCCATTTTGAATTTTTGAAAAATCGGAAATTTTCGATGTTTTTTTCGACGCCATTTTGTTCTGAAGCCAAATATCAAAATTCCAAGAGTTTGTTCACATATTAGCATTTTCTTACCCATCTTTAAAAAAACAGATCTTAAATCGGCCAAAAACTGAGCTCAACGCATGGTTTTAGTATATTTCAAAAAGCGAAATAATAACGAGTATGTATGAGCATTAATGATAATTATAATTATTATAATGCGTCAATACCTAAAAGTGGTGGTCAAATTATGTCATATATTGAGTAATTTTTTAAAAAAGTCTCAAAAATCGATTCACGTAAAATGTCAGCAGCAGTCAATTTGTCCCAATTCCCCTACAATACTAAGATTTAAGATCTGTTTTTTTTTTAAAGATGGGTAAGAAAATGCTAATATGTGGACAAACTCTTAGAATTTTGATGTTTGGTTCCAAAACAAAATGACGTGGAAACAACTTCGAAAATGTCTGATTGAAATGTGTTCAAACTTGGGGAAATTTGTTTTTGCGTCAAAATACATGAAAAAATCATATATAGAAGCTAAGGCACATGAAAAAGTAAATTTTTGTTGCACTGTGTAATCTAGCAAATGAAGCCAAACTTGGTACGTTGATGTTTTAGGCAGCAACAAAAATTTCTATGGTAGTTTGACATCCCTCCATACTCTGGAAGGAGGGCTCCCATACAAACGAAACACAAATATCTATATAACTCGAGATCATCAAGCAAATGGAACCAAATTTGGTGTGTGGTGGTTTACGAGGAAAAAGAAATTTTTCAGTGATAGATCCACACTTCTCCCTTTTCTACAAGGGAGAGTTCTCATACAGATGAAAAACGAATCTAAATATATAAAAATGCAGCTCTGTCTGTCTGTCTGGTCAATATAGGCATGGAAACTACTGAACCAATCGGCGTGAAATTTTGTATATCGGGATTTTGGGGACCGGAAAGGTGACCAGGATAGTTCCCTATTATGGAAGGGAGGGGTCGCATGCAAATGAAACTCAAATTTCAGCACAACTCGAGAACCAATCAAGCAAATAGAACCACATCTAGCATATAGATTTTTTCAAGGGTAACAAATATGTCCATGGTGGTTCAACACCCCTCCCTGTTCCGTAAGGGAGGGATCCTATACAAATAAAGCGCCAATTTTTTGCACATCTTGAGAAATTATCAAGTAAATGGAATCAAATGTGTGTAGATAGTGGTTCGACACTCATCCTTCTTCTGAAAGAGAGAGGTCTTATATAAATGAGACACAATTTTCATTTTGGGAATTTGGGGAGCAAGAAAAATTTTCATGGTGGTTACAAATACAAATACAAATTAAACACAAGCTTCTGTATAACGTGAAAACTAATCAAGCAAATGGAATCACATATAAGATATGTTTCTATGATGGTTTCACAATCCTCCATACTCTTAAAGGAAATGGGTTGAGCTTAAATCGGCTTGAGAAATTGTATTGAAGCCAGAAATTCCAGAAATTGATTTCAAAGAATTTGCGTTTTCAAAAACCAGAAACAACGAATAGAATTTAAGAAACGCAGAGTCTGTTTTTATTTTTTTTTTCTCAAGTTGCTTGCATACTCCTTCAAAATCAGAAAGACATATTTTTTAAATAAATATGTCAAAACTATTAGGGCAGCAACATTTATTCGCCTAAAATAAACCTGGAACAATACCACGAAAGGATAAAAATGGGTCCTTCTATATTATCGAGGCAATAACTGAGCCTCGAGAGATCCTCAAGAAAACGGAGCAAATATTTTGAACAACAGAAATACAAACAATTGTTCATAATTTAGCTCAAAATTGCCATGAAACGTTTACAGAGACTAAAAAAAAATATGTTGAAATGTTTCTAAAGTTCTTCGATAAAAGTCAGAGATGAAACAAAGACATAAAAAAAAATTGATTCTATTATAAAAGTAATAAATTCAATTTTTTCGAATAGATTTTTGTTGTAAATTCTGAAATTTAGAACGCAGATTTAGAAAACACAAAATAAGCTTCTTATTTAGCTCAAAAGGGCAAAAATTGTTTCTAAGTAGCAAAAAAATTGTATTGGAGCCTCAAAAAAACTACCAAGATCAATAAAAATCAATTTCAAAACTGAATCTAGCAAATTGTGTGAACACCAGAAAATGGGTAATAATTAGGTTGAAAAATGCAAAAAATTATTCTTAAAAAAATTAAAATTGCCAGAAACGGCAAAAAACTATCTCGATTCGGGGTCAAAAAAATGTTCTCGAATTATTCTAAAAAACTCTGAAAAATAACTATTCACTAAAAATGACTATTAAAAAGTTTTCAGGAAACGAGAAAAAAAATGTTTTGGAGTAAAATTTTTGAAAGTAAATTCAATTTGAAATTAATTAAATAGTTTTAAATGAGGAAATGATGTCAGCAAGGGGAATTTAGCTAAAAAAATGCTGAATTTCAGTCTGACGAGAAATCAGAAAACGAAGCCCTAGGAAAGTCATATTCAAAATTCAATTTAGAATTAGTGGAAAATGAATTTTTATATTTTATTTTTAAAAAGCACTTTGAATAAGGTTAAAATCCGTAATAAATCTTAGAGAAAACCGATGTAATTTTTCAAGGCTTGAAATAATAGATCATGATTCCAAAGATTTGTGGTTTCCGAAGCTCAGCAGCGGCCAGAAGAATTTTGAATTAAACTCCAAATTTGTGAAAAAATATACATTAAAGGTTTGAAAACCAGCTCTATAGAACGCCGAAAATCTCAACCAGACAGTGCAGAAAGTTATAAATATCGCTTTAGTTAATCAATTTAATTAAACCAGTAATTAATTTATGTAAGTCTTGATTGACAGAAATTTGTTTCAAAGAACGTTGAACCGAATTGAAAATTTATGTGAAAATATTCTGAAATATGAAAAAATCCTTTCATAAATTTATTTCGTAGCTAGTATTAAATAAAAAGAAAAACTATGCAAAGTTTAAAAAGACCGGAAAGAAGGAGAAAAAATTAAACTCTTTTTATTTAAACTGGATTAAATAAGTGCGAAAAGTGATGCGAAAAGCATTTTGGTATTTTATTCGAATGCTTCTAATATGCCCCTTCTATGCAGATGAAAAACTAATTTTGGTCAAAAAACTTATTATGTCCAGTAACAGGTAGATGATTTTTGAAGAAAATAAACCGAAGAGTCCAGAAAAATATTAATTTTGACCGAAATTGTTGCCAGATTTTTGTATTGTGAAACTAAATTTCCTTTTCGGTAAATGCGGTTAAATTGGCTTTATTTTGAATCTCATTTTACCATGAGGTAAACTATTTACTCGAAAATAATAAAAAAACACATTTTGTTTTGTTTTCTTGGGAAATTTTTGTTTTTCAATTTTCTCTGGTTTTTTTTTACAAATTACTATCGGTAGGTGATTAGTAAAACAACCTTCAAAGAAAGAAAAAAGCAAAATTTAGTTGCAACAGTCCCACAGACCGTTATTATCAAACAAACAATACCAGCAAAACGGTGAACGCCAGTTAGTTCGTTATGATGTTATACATCTCTGGGTAAATTTTTGAAAGAATCGTTGGAGGCATTTTTGAGTTATATCCATTTTATGTTTTTTTTTTTTTTTATTCTCGCTTATTTTCCGTCGGTCTAGTTCCGCCACTGTTGTGGCCAATCACCGACGCCCAGGAAGGCGACTCCACACCCAGGACCCTAACTCACGACCCGTTTATTAACGGACCGGCGCCAACGGCTTTACTTCCTCATGCGATGGAAGGCGTGATCCCAGAGATTTTTCGCCTCAGAAAATCTCCCGGTGTCGGCTAGGATTGAATCTAGACCAGTTGGGTTGGTTGTGAGTGGATCACGCCACCTCACAACCATCGACACCTATGTCGGCGGTGGGATTCGAACCCAGGCGTCGAGCGTGGTTGGCGGAGACGTTACCAACCACACTAGGCCCCCGCACTATATCCATTTTATGTTAAAATGATCGATATTCTTGGGAAATTCATTCACACCAGACCAGTTATTGGTTTTAGCCTCTAAGATTTCGATGGTACTTGGTAGGTATAGATATTTTGCCTACCTATAAGCAATTTGCATTACCATAAAACAAGTCTAAGCTTTGAAAAAGGCTTAACTTCTTCATTTAAATAAAATCCATTTAAATATAATCCAGCGGTAAAATGTGTATTTCAAGTTATGCTGAGATTACTGAAGAAAAACCTTAAACTGTAGTAGGCGTTGAAAATTGACAGGAGTGTCAAAAGGTTGCATTGAAAAATTTGGATCATAGTAGGCATCGTTGTTTGTCTGTCTATGTCGGTCTATTCCCTATGGAATCAGAAACTAGTGAACCGATTACTATGAAAATTTGCACTCAGATGTTTTCGAGTATAAAAAATGTAAATTTGTTGGTATTGCTCTGTCTCATTAGCGTCGGCAAGGAGGGGGAGGGGGGATATTTGTACTTAGTGAACTTAAAAACGTCCTCCACGATAGCTGTGCATATTTTATATACGAAGGTTTCTGGGTATGAGGCGGGGGTTTGCAACATAACTGTGTCATCTGAGACTTTGGTGTATCTCAGTGGCGTAGTAAAATGAAAGAAGGAAGGGAGTATGAGTTATGTCATCATTTATTGATTAATAATTCGAATGTTTAATTCGGTACATAGAGATCCCAAAGCAACAGTTTTTGCCTATCTCATTAGCGTGGTCAGGAAGGGGGTGCAGCAAGGATGAATTTGTTCTTTGTAAACTCCTAAATACCAAACTCGATCATTATACCAATTCGAAAACGTGGATTCTCAGATCCGAGGTAAATTCCCGGGCAAATGATTTGTCGGTATCACAGTGGCGTAGTTACAGGTTATATTTTTGGGTAATGGCTTCATTTCAACTTTAGCTTCGGTACAAGCGTAAAACTGAGTTGGAAAGGATTTATCTATCTACCGTTTATTGTTTATGTGTTAATTCGGTTGAGCGACCTTTCACTAATATAATTTATTTTGAAATGAAGAAATTACGTTCTTTTAAAAGCTTACACTTGTTTTTATGTTGTGTTAATTGCCTATAGGTGGACAGATATTTATACCTACAAACTCCCATTGAAATCTGAAAGACTAAAACAAATAACTGGTCGAGTATGTATAAATTTCCTAATATCGGCCATTTTAACAGAAAATAGACATAACCCAAAAATGCCACCAACGATTTTTTCAAAAATTTATCCAGAGATGAAGAACATCATAACGAACAAACTGGCGTTCACCGTTTTGATGGTATTTATTGTATGATAATAACGGTCTGTGGGAGCACCGTGGGGATGGATTATTTTACTTTGACTTCAGCATTTTTAATAAGTTTAATTTTTTGTTTTAATTATCTCATTTGCACATTTCGAAGCTTTTTTAATTTTCTCTGTTTTTGTTTTCAAGTTCCTGATTATCACGGGACTTATTTTCGCCTCTTAAAGTCCCTTCGTTAAATATTTTATTTCTTCTCTTATCATCGTAATTTTGTTATATCTAGCTTGAATATTTATTTCAGTCCCGTCAACCCTCTTTCCCTTGGTAATGTTTTAAGCATATCATAGCCCTGTGACGTTTTTTTCTGACTGGAAGTTTAATATTTTCAATCGGTTAATATCTTAAAAATTGTTTGAAATTGATTTACTCTTCATATCAAAAACATTCTTTTGAGTTCTATATTTTTTCGTTACAATCGTCACCACGATTTAACGTTTTTTTGATTTTCAGGTTTGACTACTAAAACTTGATCACCCTTATAATTTTTTCCTTATAGTTTTTCCAACATTTTACCCTGAAATTTTTTTCGAATTATACTTTTTCTGCAAGAAAAAAGAAAGTTCTGAGATTACTGTGTACAGTAAAATTTAGTATATCGGCTTTCCAGTCATCTGCTTATCAAAACGAAAATTTATTTTCTATTTCCGTCCGACGTTTAGATTTAATAAAAAATCATTTTCAAGGATTAGAAAGGATATCCTTTCTAATCCTTGAAAAAGATTTCATATTAAAGATTTAACATTAAACGTCGGAAATAGAAAATACATTTTCGTTTTGATAAGCAGAAGACTGGAAAGCCGATATACTCAATTTTACTAAAGCAATTATCAGTCGTAAGTTGTTGTACTATGTACGATAATTAGAAAAATACCCATCAGTTGACAACATAAGTTCAGTTAACATACGTCCCCAGTACTTTCACACAACGGGGACAACCCCAATAAACCAATTGGTCAAGGTGATCAACCGGAACGGTTGACGGTAAAAGCGCAAAAAGTAGCTTTCAGCGAAGAATGATGAATGATAATCATCTCCTCGTTCGCAGCTGGTTAAAGTGTGTTTTGTATGCACAGGCAAAATATTTACATACCGCATGGGTTCTGAGCATTTAATTATCCAAGAGAGCAGCAAAAAGAGCGAACCAACAGTTCGAAATGTGCTGATCTGATCGGGTCCTCAAGCTCAGTTTCCTCATCAATTGAAAAAGATCAACGAACTGCGCTGCCGTGTGTCGCGTGGGTTTACTTTGCCCTCTATCGAGGCGCGTGGTTCCTCATAACTGCGCAATTAAGCTGCATGAATTATGTTGTTTTTCGGAAATTGCGCAATTTCTCAACTGCCACAGACTTATTCACTTTCGACGACCCACAAAACGTGCTCCAAAACGGTGTTCACGCCTTAACGGGGGCCAGTTTTACGACAGCCCCTGGTTTTGACACGTGTGATTTTGTGCTAGTTTCGAGCAGCATAATTTCCTAACAACAGCGCAATTACCAAACTATCCGGTTTACCGCGGATAGTTATCATGATAGAAGTGGGATGAGTGTAGAGACCCGGGGCGATGCGTCAGCCGGGAAGTGGTTCGCGACCAGGTGTGGAACCTACCCCTCGCTCAAAACCGCACGTGTGTAGGTTGTTTATGAGCTTCATGAGGAAAGCTTGGGCAAAACGTACAAAGCGCTGCTATTTAGACCCGGAGACAGGACGTTAGAAATGCTGTTTTTCCCTCCTATACCTTAGCTATTGGTTATGGTAATTGTCCAAAAGACTGCGTCGAAGAAATGCTGTGTGCACAAAAAGCATCGACTGAGCAGCTGTGCGTGCTCTCGCGGGCTCTAGCCCTGGCACGACAATAACAAACGAATCGCAGACATGTTTTTATTGCAAAGTTTTCACGGAATGACCGAGTGCAACCGTCCAGGGCAGGGTAATAAAAGGGACCAAACGCGCCGGGCTTTGCTGCGCGCATAGATTCCGTTAAGATAAGGCGAACGGAAAACGACGACCAGCAGCAAACTGGTTGTGATGTAACGCACTGGAACTGCGGTAATGATTACCGAATGTGACAGTCAAACGATGGCATTATTGCTCGCCAGAAGACATAAACACTTAACGTGCCCTAGAAGTTTGGAAATGTCCAACGGGCAAATGTTACCTAAGGCTTCGGATAGTTGAGTTCCGGAAGAGGCAAATCTCTTCAAAATGGCCGAGTGTTTATTTTGCTCTCAGACATTTGAACCCCTGTAAGTCCTCTAACTTCGTCCAACTTTTTGTTCAACGAGTCGAAAAACGCGTACTAATTGATCTCTCAAAATTAAGAGTGTTTGAATATTTTACGTTTGTGGCGATAACCACTCCTGGATTTCCTGGAGCACAAAAATTAAACCACACACAACCTCGACGCTGCTGATGTCATATTTTCAATCGTCTAATTACTAGCACACAACAAAGGCTAAATATCGGGCACGAATTAGCATGCGGATGTTCGCTCAGTTGGAGGTGAATCGACGAACTTCGGGGCTGTAAAATTTAATGGGTCAGCAATGGAGGAGATGGTTCGGTCCGACTGGTGATTGATTGATTGCGTTGGCAAATTTATGACCATTGACGTTTGCAGCTGGGATTGACGAAGAAAAATATCCCTAGTAAGCCGCATGGTTTGCATATGAAGTTGAAGCTGCTGGCAAATCGAGAGCGGTCGTTTCTCTACATTTTTTTTTACAAATCAGCCGCATCGTCAGCAGCTACACTCATCTAAAGATAAACTGTTTTATCTTCCAATTTTAGTTTGATTTCATTCGCATATCGCGGTTTGATATCACTAATATTTTAGCCATTTTCCAAATTTAATCATAATTTTGTTTAATTCTCCTAGGCTAAACTTTTCAACAGTTTCAAATCGATGAAAGTCAATTTTTAAATCCCTTCCTTTAGCTAAGATCCAGCGAAATCAATATCTCTGTATACGAATGGGCACAATGATAGAGTTAAAAGTTATCAAAGCGTACCCCTGCATATTCTTCACGCTAATGAGATTGAAAAAAATTTAAGTCATGGATACAAATTCGCTATGACAAACATTTTAGTGCAGATAAAATAAGAAGATTATAGATTGATAATTTAATATTCCCCATCCTTTTAACACATCGCTGAGATGGTGATAGCAAAAGTGACAAAAAAATGTTCTTCGGTAAAAACGGTAGCAAATAAAACTTGGAATTAAACTTTCTTTCCTCTGGAAAGGTTTTTTACCAATTTTCTATCATCAGCAATTTAGAAAAAAATGAAAAAATAAATGTCTCAAAAACGTCACTAAAACGTGGCAAAAATGTTTCAATAATGTCTCAAGAATGTTTTTCAACTGTTTCAAAAATACTGTTTTAAAAATACCTAAGAAATGTTTTAAAAATATCACAAAACTGTTTCAAAGATATTGAAGAACGTCTCAAAAATGTCCCAATAAATAAATTTGACGGTAGTGCTTCTAACCCATAAATGAGTAAAATGTCTCACGAACATTCCAAAAATGATTAGAAAATGTCGAGACATCTCAAAAATATCATTAAACTGTTTAAAAAATGTCACAAACGGTCAAAAATGACTCTAAAATGTTGTGAAGACGTCTCAATAAAGTTCCAGTGTCTCAAAACTCTAAAAAATTTTTAAAATATATGCGATAAATGTTTCGAAAATATCTTAGTAACCCTCATCAAAACCGTTGGAAAAAGATTTCAAAAATTATATTTCAAAAACATTTTAAATATTTTTTTTTTCAAATGTTTCAGAAATGTCTAAAAACCTCTCAGAACTATTCATAGAATATCACAAATTCGTCTCAAAAATATTTTAAAAATGTTTCAAAATCGTCTAAAAATACCACAGGTATATCTCGAACTGTTTTAAAATGTCTCGCAGATATTTCAAAAATGCCACAAAAATGTTTCAATAATCTTTTTAAAGGGCTGCAAAAATATCTTGAAAATGACAGTTCGTGTTTCAAAAACGTTTTAGGAATTTTTCAAAAAGAATTCTACAATATGCCTAAAAAAGGTTTTTGAAATACCTTGAGAATGTCTTAAAAACATAGCAAAAATGGTTTTATGATGTCTCGAAACCGTCGTCAAAACGTGGCAGAAATGTCTCAATAATGTTTTAAGAATTGTTTTTATAAATGTCACATAATAACTCAGCAATGTTTAAAAAATGTCTTTGAAACGTTCCAAAAATATCGCAAGAATGTCTCAAATATGTCTTAAAACTTTTTTGAAATATCTCAAAATATTTTAAACAAAGGTACACTAAATGTGACAAAAAGGTCTCAATAATGTTTCAAGATTATAGTAAAAATGTTTCAGAAACATTTAAAAAAATTGTCAAAGAAATATCTCAAAGAAAATATCTCAAATATGTTACAAAAACGTCTTGAAAATATCCTTTTTTGGACAAAAAAAAACTTTTATATATGTTTTAGAAATACCAAAACCTTTTATGTTTTAGAAATGTCTCAATAATGCATCCCAAAATAATTACAAAAATACCCTAGAAATGTCACAATAAAAGTCTCCAAATTTTCTTTTGAATATTTATCAGAAAATTTCTTTATATGTTGCAATAATGATTCAAAAACGTCACACAGAATATGGCCAAAATGTCTCCAGAATGTTTCAACAACATTATTGAAAATGTCTCAATAAATCTCAAAAATGTATCAGGAATGTTTCAAGCATATTTTTGAAATGTCTAAGAAATGTTTTAAAAATATCACAGAGACAGTTCTGAAAGATGTTGCAAAAATGTCTCAATGCACCTCTAGGAGATGCGTCATAGTGTTTCGCAAATGTTTCAAAACTGTCCTAATAATGCGTCTAAAAATTTAAAAAATGTCTCGAAAATATTTAAAAATAAAGTGGCGAAGGGGTTAAATATGTCGCATTAATATTAATTGTATTTGAAAATCGTCTAGAAAATGTCTCAGATATATGTACCTCAAACTGTCTTAGAAAATGTCTTTAAATGTCGCAAAAAATTTTCAAATGTTAAGAAAACGTCGCAGAAATGTGGCAAAAAAGTCTCAATAATGTTTCAGTAACTGTTGAGACAAATCGCGCGAAATGACCGATGGTCGAATATCGACCATTTTTGATTTGAATGAAACTTTGCACACGTATTTGGCTTAACAAACTGAGCATTTTTCACAGGTGGAGAGATTTTTTACACCCATGAGTTACATTCTAAAAGGGCGTATTTTTTTTGGCACAGGTTTTATTCGAAGCATTGTAGCCCAGAAACCGTATAGGAAAAACTCTCCGAGAATGAGTTGTAGGGAATTAAAAATGCACCATAAAAAAATATACACTGTACAAAAAAAAATTTTTTGACCAAAAAAAATTGAAAATAAACATTAAATTCAATTTAAAAAAAAAGTTGAATTTTTTTTATTTTTTTTAAAGAAACTTGACGTTAATACGCAACTTTTAAAAAAAAGTCCAGGATGGAGAAATGAAAAATAATTTTTTTTATGGTAGATTAATTTTTTTATAAAAATTCTAATTTAAACATTTTTCAAAATATTTGCATTCTGATGATTTTAAAAAATGCAGAGAGTCATTTTGAATCAAAAAGCTCTTGGTAGTGAACATTCTAAAGGAATCGGTTTTCGAGTTATTTTAAATTTAAGCTCAAATTATTAATATTTCGGAAAATACACGTTTTTCTTAATTTGTCCATGGTTCTCCAGCAAAAACCATACGTTTATTGGAATGCTTGATCAAAAATATACAATTCATTCTTTGACAACAAAACGATTGGATAAATAACTCAAGCGCTAAACATTAGCCTACCTACACGTTCCCCCTTGCCGAATGTTTTATAAAACAATATGCTTGTCGTGCAACACTACCTACTTGTTTACTAATAATAACTGGACCATGGACAAACTAAGAAAAACGTGTATTTTCCTAAATAATTATAATTTTTCGAGCTTAAATTAGAAATAACTTGAAAACCAATGCCTTTAGAATGTTTACTACCAAGAGCTTTTTGATTCCAAATGACTTTCTGCATCTTTTAAAATCATTAGAATACAAATATTTTGTAAAATGTTTGAATTGGAATTTTTATAAAAAAATTAATCTACCATAAAAAAATTATTTTTCATTTCTCCATCCTGGACTTTTTTTAAAAGTTGCGTATTAACGTCAAGTTTCTTTAAAAAAAAAATAAAAAAAAATTCAATTTTTGTTTTAAATTGAAATTTAATGTTTATTTTTAATTTTTTGTTGGTCAAAAAAATTTTTTTTTGTGCAGTGTATATTTTTTTTATGATGCACTTTCAATTCCCTACAACTCATTCTCAAACAGTAACTCATGGGTGTAAAAAATCTCTCCACCTGTGAAAAATGCTCAGTTTGCTAAGCCAAATACGTGTGCAAAGTTTCGTTCAAATCAAAAATGGTCGATTAAATTTTCGCGGATTTCCAGACGATTTGAAATGATTTTGCTCTGTTTCAAAAATTTCTCAAAATGATTCAAAAATGTTTAAAAATCATCTCAAAACTTTCCAAGACGTTGCAAAAATGTTTAAAAAATGTCTCAGTAATTTTTTAAAAAAGACACACGAAAAGATAGTAAAATGCCTCAATAATTATGCAGAAATATCTTGAAAATGTCTCAGATATATTTCAAAATTGTTTAAACAATGTATCAAATATATCATAAAAACATCGAAAATGTTTCAAAGAAGTTGCTAACACGTCGTAAGAATGTTTTAATGTCTAAAAACCCCTAGAAATGGTTCCCCAAATATTTCAAAAATTTTAAGATAATGCGTCTCAAAATCATCGCAAAAATATCTTTTTATTTTTTATTCAAATATGTCGCATAAACGTCTCCAAATAATCATAAAAATGTCTCAAATATATCTCAAAATTGTTCTAAAAATATCTTAGATATGTCTCAGAAATGTCTTGATTTGTCAGAGAAATGCTCCGAAAATGTTCAAAAACCATTACACAAAATCTGGTCAAAATGTCTCAATAATGTATCAAAATGTTTTCGGAAATGTCTTACACCAGTCTCGAAAATGTCTTAAAGCTGTTGCCAAAAAGTGTCTCAAAAATGTAACAATGCCTCAAAACCTCAAATGTCAAAATAATGCGTCTTAAAATTGTGGTAAAATATTTTCAAAATGGTTCAAAAATATTTGAAAACTGTCAACAAAACTACTCTTCAAATATCGTAGAAATGTCTCAAAAACGTGGCCATTATGTTTCAGAAATTGTTTCAAAAATGTCCTAAGATGTCTGATAATAACTCAGTAATGTTTCAAAAATGTTTTGAAAATATCTCAAGAATGTCTCAAAACTGTGAAAAAATGACTCACATTTGTCTCAAAGTTCTTCCAAAATGTCTCACAAATATTTCTGAAAGGTTGCACAAAACAGGGCAAAAATGTCACATTTAGGAAATCTATAGTCCCAGTCCAGTCCACATAAGCACTGAGGAAGACTGTATGTCACAGTCGAAATATATATTTGCGGACTGAATTTCAATATTTATTTCCAAAAAATTTAGTAGAGTATAACGGAAACCGGTAACTATTTCTTTGATTGAAAAATGTCACAAAAAAAATTCAAAAATGTTTTAAAATTGTTTCAAAAATCTTTTAAAAATATCTAAGAAACGTTTAAAAAATATCCCAAAACTGTCTCAAAACTGTTTCAAAAATGTTGCATAAACGTCTCAAAAATGCCCCAATGTCGCAAAACCTCTAAGAAATATTTTAAATGATCAACAAATTTATCGTCGCAAAAATATCTTAAAGATGGCTCAAAAAATGTATTAAAAATGTCACAAAAACATCTCCAAATTGTTTAAAATTTTCTTAAAAATATCTATAAAACGTGATGTTTCTGGAATGTTTCAAAAATATCTCAAGAATGTTTCAGAACTGTTTTAAAAAAACGTTAAACAAAATATGGTAAAAATGTCACAACGGTGTTTACAAAATGTGTTGAAAGTGTCTTGAAAATGTAAAAATTAAGTCAAGAAAGATAACAGAAATGAGCTTGAGGTTTTGACACTTCTGATGCTTTGATTTCCTTTTTCTCTCCTTTTCTCTCGTTGTTTATTTTTATTAATTTACTACTAGAAATAATGAGCAGAACTATGGTCGATAACTGTACTTTCAACTTACAAACTGTGCAAATTAAATGCTCGTTACATGCTTCATGTTACATGTTAAATTCTGATGATTTTTCAAAATTATAGTACAGGTTGTACTCGGCTATACATATATAGTCTTATATTTGTTTTTAACTTTATATGATTGAATAAAATCTATACATTTTAAAATGAAATTCTATATAGACTTGGGAAGGACTAAACTGATCGGCGTGAAAATTTATACGTTGGTGTTTTCGTAGCCGGTAAGGGAGGGCTCCCATACAAATAAATACAAATTTCTGCAAAACTCGAGATACAATCGATCAAATGAAAACAAATTTGGCATGTGGCAAGAAATATTTCTATGGCACAGTTGGATAAACCCTCCCTACTCCGGAAGGAAGGGCTATCATGCAAGCGAAACACAAATATCTGTATAACTCGAGATTCAGTTAAGAAAATGAAACTAAATTTGGCGTGTGGTGATTTGTGCTTTATTTGTAAGGGAACCCTCCTCTGTAAGAGGGGGTTCCCTCACAAATAAAGCACACATTTTTGCACAACTCGAGAAATAATCAAGCATATTGAATCAATGTTGACACGTAAGATTTTAGAGCTAAAAAATGTTGTTTGGTTGTTCTACATCCCTCCCCCCTCTTGAAGGAATGGCTTTCATACAAATGAAGCACAGATTTACTACATAACTCAGAAACTTATCAAACAAATAGAACCAGATTTGGAAAGTGAGGATTTTCGAGCACAAGAAACGTTTCTATGATGGTTTGACACCCTACACCACTTAGGAGGGGGGGGGAGTGTTGATTTCTTTGAATGCACTTGCAATGCTGGCAGTGAAAAACAACAATGATGACGATATGAGTTTTATCTTTCAAAACAAAATTCGTGAAATTCTACGGATTGCATTAACAAATCAGTAGATTTTTATTTAACCCTAAACGTCAACTCGTTTTTTTTCTATATTTGTAATTTTTTAACAGTTTTTTAGTCTCTAATATTTTTTTTCTTTTTTTATGTTTTTTAGTTTATTTTAAATTTTGTTTTATTGTATGTATATTATGGCAACGCAGAGTTATTGTAATATTTTAAGATTTATCAGAATTTGATAGATAGGTATATGTATTTTTTCACCGATGTTTTGACAGCAAACTAAATGTAATCAAGTAGCTATGGATTAATGACTTACGAGTGATGAATTATTATCATTTTTCATAAATACTTCAAATAACTAAAAAAATGGTAACGATGTTTTGACACCTTTAGTTTTTCCGGGCAAGCGATTTCCAGCCAATCAAAGCTGAAAAGGGCACTGCCATGATTGATTGTGTATAGAGTGCTAATGAAGCCATAAAAATTCTAAGCTCATTTCTAAATTGTTTCTCGCCTCGAAGTTGTTATTTCATTCAGTACATTCATACAAAACCGTCCTTGAACTTGATACCGAACATTTTTTTATCGCTTGAATCGAGGTGTGTACCTCGCTGTTGCTGCAAACCTTCCTGCTTTACGCTTCGATCAACACGAGTAGATCTCGCGTGAAACTGTTTAGTCCGGAGTGCTGAAGGATAATAAAACCTATAAACAAAGCTGTTGTAATCATAACAATATTGCTTAATGACAATGAGTGCCAGTGTCGCAAACTCGAGTCGGGTACGGCTCTTGCGGTCTTACATAGGTATGCTAATCGTTGTACGGTTACACGAGGCCTCCTCATTTGGCATTCCACGTACTATGACGGTCCCTAACGAACCGAGGCTATCGTCGGCGCTGACCTGCCAACGCCGGTCACAGCGGCATAGACAACGCTTTTCGCGCTTTTGCGTTCTGGATAATCCACAGCCGCCAACGTTCATCCAGCGCTGATGGTCCATTCGGGTAGAAATTGTTTACAATAAATCACACCATGGACGGTAAATGCGAATTCTTGCCTTAACGCACGAGACTGACGACGATTAGCGAAGGGCCGTGCGCTGTGGTGTGAGTGTATTGAGATGAATCAGCAATAGAAGGGTTCAGACTGAATGAGAAAATCAACATTGAACTTATTAAACGTAACCGAGCTGAAATAGTTAGTCTTACTAAAAGTAAAGAAAAAATTTACATCCGTAAAACATGATAGAAATCTTTTAATTATTTCAAACCCTATGTTCAAATACAGTTGTCGAAAACGAAAGAAATGAAAGAAACACACAACAGGTTAGGCGGCAGCGTTTATTTTGATCGTTCGTTGCAATCTTTATCACCTCGGCCTGTCGGTCGGTCTTCAATGGTCCGTCCCGGGAGATCTCTGGTGGAATCCGACCGTCCGCTGCTGCACACGGCGAAAAATGTCTTCTAACGAAACGGCCGTCACGCAACGCAAGCTGTCACAGAGCGAGAGTGTCGTTTGTGAAATTTATGCAGCAAAACCCCCTTTACGGGGCTGTCGAGATTAACATAAGAATAGAGATACCATCTTCCACCACACCGGTCCTCCGGAGCATTTGCGACAGTTGTGTCTATGCTGTGCTAATTTTGCGAACTTTGTGCCAGGAAGAAATTTTTGCCTTCACCGAGAGATATCGCAGGACAAGTACCACTTTTCGGGGACAGGTCATTGTGTCGTTAGAAGAACTCTCTCCAGATGGACGATAACCTCAAATCAGCCATCGCAAATTTTCCTCAGGTTCATTCCAGGTGACACAATCATAAACCAAACAGATTGAGTCATCAGATTAGGTCGAACTTTGTTATGCGAGTCTGAAATGGGAATATGAGCTGATGACATGCAATGAATGGTTGTTATTGAGAAACATTACACAATAAAAAAGTCAGACTATGTTCCAACACGAGAACTGAAGTTGCTATGTGGGTGAAAACATAGAAAAAAAAATATGATCAGCGAAATTCTCGCTTTCCGTAGCTCTACTGACTTCAAGTCACGGAGCAAACAACGAAGACAATTCTTTCGAAGCCCGTCCGTCTTTTGAAGTGAGCGCCGTTTTTCCCCGGGCGGAGAAAAAGAAAACCATGACAATGAGTGATCTAAATTCAATTATGATAAATGATGATGGTGGGCGAAAACCGATACCTTCGGAAAGGTCTTTAAACCCGTTTCCGCATACCAACATGCTGCTGCGGACGACAATACATCAATCATCGCGCCGTGAGTCGCGAGTTAGAAGGCAAAGAATAAGCTCTAAAACTCTAACATTCTAAGCTTCCACACCTAGAACATGGTCTGGAATTTTTATGCTTTTTGTGATGGTGATGGATGACTTCGCTTCGCGAAACTATCAGCCAGCAAATTCCTCCAGTTTATGAGCATGTCGGGATGTTTTTAAATTTGGCGAAATTTTAGTATAGTATTGAATTTTGGATGAGATGATAGAAAAACGTTTGGGGAGCTTCTTACTTTCACATAATAACTGATAAGAAATCGATAATATGACAAAGTTCGTAGTAATAAATCAACAGTATCAGCGTTTTAGCTATTTTTGGATTCAAGACTAGGTTTTAAAAAAGGTGTAGGTGAAAAACCATTAGTTGTGAAAGAAAACTCTCTAACAATCAGTAGTGGGGAACTTTTAATGCAAATATACAGTGAAATATGTTTTCAGGGAAAAATAGAAAAAGCATCGATGTTTGACCTCTTTTACTGTCTTGGTTACATTTTACCTGTTTTGGCTGTAACCACTGAATATACTTTTCTTTTTTTAATATTCTGTCCCTAAAAGGACAGTATTTGTGTAAAGTATATAAAATGAAAATCACCGTTCTTTATCTGTGGCGTTAGCATTGACAGTCACATGAGAAACGTTTTATCGTAAACTAAGGCATTAGTCAACAACTAGTCGATTTTTGATTAATCTCTTCTTGTTTCGTTGTTGAAATTCAAGCTGAATTAGCGTCATTTGAGGGAAGTTTTGATTTTCGATTCTAATTCAGATAAATCTGCAGATCGCCCTGATGTTATTAAAAAGATGGAGGTGAAACCATCAGTAGAGCTCTCTACTAACGACATATGATGCGTTTAAAGCAAGTGGTAAAGAAAAAACGGCCACAATACAAGAATAGACACGATAAAGTAATTCTTTTGCATGGCAACGCTCGACCACATGTTACCTATGTCGCCGATACGTATTTGGGAACGCTGTATTCTAATAACATCACCCCATACGATTATTGTCTCTTCCGAGCATGGACTGGCAGACCAACACTTCCATTCTTTTAAAGGGATTCAAAATTGAGTGCATTACAATGCATTATGCTACCAAAAAAATGGGGAAAAGTTGTGCCTGATAAATGTAACTATTTTTTCTCATTAAAACTTCGAATTATGAAAAAAAACGGCACTTCCTTTTGCAGTCTTTGAACTCGCCATCTGCTCTCTGTCTGGTACGGTTTGTTGCTGCTGCTGAGCAGTTTCTCAAAAATGATAGCAGCACTGCAACCTAATGCAATGGGCCATGTTGCATCACGCTTAATATACAAGTGTAAACAAACCGTCAATCAAGATTTACTTCTATTTATAGTCTTGAGTTAACCGCACGCATTTTATTTTACTCTGCTATACTGCCGGTAACCGCAAGTCAGTCCCATCTGTAATTTTGTCAATTTTGAGTTAGCATCGTATTTTGGCCTAGCTTTGAGTATATTTTCAGATGTACCGATAAAAAATAGTGGTTTGTTTAACAAAAGCGTAAATCAATACCAAGTCGAATTGTCACATTAGGCAAAGTAACCGCAAGTCAGTCCCAGAAGAAAAATAACCGAAAGTCAGTCCCGATTCACAAAAAAACATGCATAATACAACAGTAAAATGAATGGGGAGTAAAAAAGAGTTCGATACGACTGTTTAGATGAAAATAAGTTTTCTAGTAATAATCATCAATTAATGGGATTATTTTCTAGTTTGGTGATGAATTTATGTGGAGCAATTTTCTGCTAATACGAATTCAAGTAAATTTTTTTTCTTGGTTCACTTCTTCGTGGATCTATCCGCAAAATCTTGAGTATCGAAAAAACTTCCATCAGAATCCAGGGAATCGTTCCAAGAAATCTCCAAAGGTGATGCTCGAACCTCATATGGATTTGGATTATCTTGACATTTGTTGTCAGATGAGCCAACTGCAGTCCCGGCTTCAGTTTCTTCATCCGAGTCCTCACCGGATAAGCTTTCATCGGTTCCGTACATCATAAGATTTTCCAACGTCGACATTTCTTAAAAGGTTTTCATGGACATACACTTCCTAACAGAGAAGGATTGACAGTTTTCCACGGCAACGAATAACAACACGTCAACACGCACTATAGTTTCAACATGGCGATGTGACTGACTTGCGGTTACTTTTCTCTTCAGTGTAGAATGGAACGGCAAGTCAGTCACACTCAAGATTTTAATCATGAAATCAAATATATCAATGGTTTTTACAACTTAATTAGTGCAGGCTAGTATGCAAACTATATTTTAGCATGAATATTGTCAAAATTATTCATCTTAAATAAGTGATAACTGAGCGTGAATGAAATATCTTTCGAAGCTGTTTTCTCGTTTTAACATTTTTACAGATGGGACTACGGCAGTATAGGTCATACAGGTTATGGGCCCAGCACGCTTCCACTATTTTGTTTATTGTCAGTTTTGATTTGGCTGAAATTTTGCACAGACGTTTCTATAGACAAAAGATACCTTTTTGTGCTATTTGTTAAATTTTCTGGAGCCCGACTCATTTTTATGAAGCTATTGAAAAATACTATTTTGGGAAGGTATTTATCATTACAAATATTTTCAGAGCATTTTCAGATCATTACAAATATTTTGATCGGTGTGACGTTTTCGGCAAAGTATTTTGTCTTTCCAAAAAAATATACACTCTAAAAAATATACTATTTTTTAAAAAAAAGATGAAAAAAATAAAAATTTATAAAAAAACTGAAAGAGTTCGTTTTTTTTTTAATCTAATTTTTTTATAAAAACTACAAAAGATTACCCAAACAATGGAGATTGTCCAATCATGGAAAAATTAAAAAGAAACAATATTTTGGAAATTTTTTTATTCATTTTTTTTACCCTTAGAGTACGCTATTGGAGATTAAAACTATTTTTACTAACAAAACGGTTTTATTTGACTGGCAAATTGTCTTTGGCAAAGTTGTAGATATCAATTTCGTCGTTCATGAACTGATTACATTTTTTGTTCTATGACCTACATTTTAAGTAGGCAATGTGATTTTTTCGAAGATGCGAAAAATGAACACGGGCTGAGGATGTGATTTAGACCAGCGGTTCTCAACCTGGGGTACGCGTACCCCTGAGGGTACTCGAAAGCCTTCAGGGGGTACGCGAAAGAAAAAATAGTAATGGCGGACAAAGCAATTTTTCTCTATAATACTTCATTTGTTGATCAATCTAGCCTCTAAAACATGACTGTAGCAATCAAACAAGCTACAGTTTTACAGATTTTGAACCTTAACTTAACTACCACAATATGATCTACCATTACTCTCTCCCACTCGGCAAGAACATTCCAAGCCAGGGGGTACAATCGATATGAAAAATATCGCCAAGGGGTACGCGGACAAAAAAAGGTTGAGAACCGCTGATTTAGACTATAAAAAAATTCCCCTCGTCCAGACGGGACACGAATTCGCAAGCTCTGATGTCCCGTCTGGACGAGGGATAGTTTTTCTAAATCTAAATCACATCCTCAGCCCGTGTTCTTTTTTTGCATCCTCGAAAAAATCACATACATTGCCTACGTAAAATTGGTAATTTCGGCTTTCCAGTCATCTGCTTATCAAACCGAAAATTTATTTTCTATTTCCGACGTTTCGATTTAGTATAAAATCTTTTTCAAGGATTATACAAATAGACAAGTTGTTATAACAAAATTTCTGTAATCAGAAGCTCTATGTTATGATCATCAACGATCAAAAATTGAATTGGGGCTAGCATTCATTTACTGTACGGGTTATTGAGGCAAAAAAATTATAATTATGGGACAAATTTTCGGTATAAACGGTAAAACTTTCATCAAGAAAATTTGTCCTATAATTATAATTTTTTGGCCTCAATAACCCGGTTACAGTAAACAAATACTAGCCCCAATTCAATGTTTGACCTTTGATGCTTTCCCGATAGGTTGAACCACGAGAACGCCAATAATTTCGTTCTACTAGTTTCCAGTCCTGGCCCAGTGTGCATTGCAGTGAAAGAAGAAGAAGCGAGCAGATTCGGAACGCGAATCACTTTTCGATGTCTGTGTTGGGAAAGCGTACACGTGATTGGATGAATGATTCAGAAGTGCCTGATTCGTATGTGAAAACAAACTCATAGGGATGACAGTCCCGTGCCTAATTGGATATTTAAAATATGTGTTTTTCATGTATATTGGTTTGTATTTCTCAGACTGTTAAAAAAATGTTTGGTTACCCTATTTTATCCTTTACGAGTATGTTACACATAAAACGACTTCCTAGCTGGTCTCAAGCTAACTAGCTAGTCGTCATATGATCGTATCGTAGGTCTATTTCGTCGAGAAGTAAAAAAAATTGGAAAAAAAACTGTCAGTCATTTCGCGGGACTGGTCTTTTTCCGGATGAAATTCTTGAGATACGAAGTATTCAAAGTGACAAAATTGCAAATTTTTTGTGAGACAGAGAAAACAAAACCTGGATGAATCTGGATTATTTTCGGGAAATCTAAAAGATTGGACAACAAAACTGCTTATCTAGGTACATGTGAACAAACCTTACCAGAGTTAGAAAACATTCTATACCCTGTAACTTTTTACATTCCATTCCATGGACATGAGTATCCTTTTCAATGCATTTGATGCACGAGTTTCTTTCTTCGAATTATTAGAAAATTCGCGATATTTCATTCTCACAGCCATGTTCTGAAAAAGTAGCTGCGCGCATGTTTGTGCGGAGCCTACCCGTGTAGACATCACATCCAAGTCTTGTACACACTGTTTCAAAATATGGCTGTAAGAATGGAATGTCGTGAATTTTTTAATAATTTAAAGAAAAAAGATCGTGCATCAAGTGCATAGAAGAGAATACTCATGTCCATAGGAATGGAATGCAAAAAGTTTATGAGAATAAAATGTTTCCTAATTCTGGAAAGGCCTGTTCTTCTCCCCCTACTCACGAGCCGTGAGTCATCTAGAAGAAGTCAGCTGCTGGCCTATAAAAATAATTCAAAATTTTAAAAAAAAGAAAGATTTCACCATCTTTCCTGGTTTTCCAATTATATCGACGCTCGCAGTGTTCGTGAAGTTGCTTGCAGGACCTCGTTGCGGGAGAAATTAAACAAGAGGGCCGTGTCTGGTCTATAAGGTTCTATTCAGCTGGTGCTAGAATTCTCATGTGTTAACTTCAACTCTTCGTCTGTTGCGAGCTCCTTGGGCTGGCGGACTTCACTCCAAAGTGTACTGGCTATTTATCTGAGTCTGAGTTTCTTTATACGCCAAATGAATTATCCTCCTAGGCCAAGTGGCGTTATATAGTAAAAGCCAGCTGACTCGACTTGGTGGATTTCAGGAGGTTGGAAATTACTTGCTTTCATTTGTGCGCGCATTTTGGTTAGCAGCGCGGTAGAAAGAACATTGTCGTTAAACGATTTGGATTTTTTGTGATTGCGGCATATGTTTTGATGCCCACATTTGGCATATGTTTTGTGCCCACATTTTGCTTCATAGACTTTGCCTCAAAATTCGGTGTACATCTGGCCCGACCTTGGGCTGTGTTGATTCTGTCTGTGTCATGGTTGACTTTCTTCACGTTAAGATTCGCTTTCTCGGTATTGGTCGTCCTTCTTGATGTTTATCATCGCTTTTGGTATGGGTCATCGTTCTCGTCCTGGCGGAGTCCACACGGGTAGGCTCCGTATTTTATGGTTTCAGAAGTGGGATGTCGTGAATTTTCTAATAATTGAAGAAAGCTCGTGTACCAAGTGCATAGAAAAGGATATTCATGTCCATGGGAACGGAATGTAAAAAGTTTGCAGAAATAAAACGTGTCCTAATTCTAGGTAACCTTATTCACATGTTCAACAATCTGCATACAGTGCTCGGGAGAGACTGTTATATCTTAATAGGATTGTAGCGCTAGCTCCGCAATTGTCCTGTGTATACTAATAGTTGGCTACAAAATCTATGACCATATAACAGAAAGGTCAAGTTTCGACAGCGAAAAATAAGGACCTAAGTTTTGCTTTTTATATATGAAAGTAACACGGGTGGAGACAAATCGGCTTTCTCAGTCTTATTTGAAGATATTATACAACAAAGTTTGTAAATTGGCCGACGTTTCGGCCGTTTTTGGTGGAGGCTTAGATATGTCATATTTGTCTGGACGGTTGTTTTCAAATACGACATAACTAAACTTTCCTTGAAAAAGGTTACCTAAAACGGCCGCAACGTCGGCCAATTTACTATACAATATCTTCAAAGCAAAAACTATAAATATCTATAAAAAAAGACTGAAAGAAACTAAATTAATCCCACCCGCATGAATAATAATTGTGTTAACTTTTTTGTTAGAGAAATATAATTCAAGGATTCAAAGTTGGTAAAAGGTTGGTTATGAGAAATTTCAAGATTAATTTTTGATTTGTGTCGATTACAATGTGACATAGAAATTGATTTACTACGGAACGGATCTTTTACATCCAAAATGAATGGAGGAGATACCATCCGCTACAACAATCACATCGTCATATTCTTGAGAATGAGAGTTTAGTTACGTGCTACAAATAAATTTTTAACACGTGTGTATTTTGAAACTTACACGGTTTTCTACCGCAACAGAGGTACTGACGCATTTTTTAACACGGATTCGGAATTTACGAGCAAGTTTCAAGGAATTCCCACGATTTTGCCCTAGAGCTCAAACTGGAGGAAAATAAAAGCGTATAACATTTTAACTATTCCTTTGAATTTTGTTTTCACAGAAATGATTGAAAGCTATAATCTTTCTAGAGCGACTATCTTAAGCTTTGGGCAACTTATCTTCGCTTTTGGTCTCGATCACGCAGGCCTATAAGAGTTATCAGCAACAGCAACAGACGAGAAAAATTAATTTCGAGAATGTTGAAGAAAGAGGCAGGTTAAGAGAGACTAACCTAAATCGATGACTCTCATGTAGGATAAGGTGATTAGAAAAACAGTCACTCACTCTTAATACGGGCTACATTGTAATACAGAAAGAACAACGTACAAGATAAAGTGTTTTCCTGCTGTCCTCAGTGATACCGCATACCGTGCAACGCACGTGCTGTTTAAATGAATCGTTTCGTAGTTCAGCCAATTGGAGAGCAATATTTGAATTGTTGTTTATTACGCGAAATAAACAGTTGAATGCCAATGAAAAACGGCTTTCTTTTAATGGTAGGTCTTAAAAGCTTCGTCTTCTCGAAAAAAGATCCCCAAACAAAACCCCAGCTCGATGGTATAGTCACAAAATTCCATTCCCCCTGAAAAACAGAAATGTGATACAACCTTCCGTTGCATAGTCTAAAATAGTATATTCTCCCGATTCTTCCGGCGAAATAAAGTGCTGATACTAGGCACCTTGTTTCCTGTGGGAGAAACAACAACCGCCTCATGTTAACAAAATAAAGTGATCAAGTTTTTTTTTCTTGGTAACTAGGTTATAAGGATACAGCCAATAATTTGAAAGCTAAAAAAAGACAGGGAAAAATCGGAAAATAGAATTGGTTTTTCTCTGTGATTTTAGTAGGTTGGGTTTAAGCAGAATTTGTTCAATTAAATCAATCGGTCGTAATTTTTTCCGAATCGAAACTCGAGCTTCTGTTTTTAATGCACGCCGACTTTGTAGCCAATTGTGTAGTGATACCTCTTCGATCCTAGTGACACTGCGAGTTTTAAAGCAACTTTGTAGAAAGTTTTCTCTTTTTTTGAAAATAACCGATTGAGATTGGAATAAAACCTCTTCTGCTCTATTTTTTATCTTTACCAACGAAAAAAACGAGGTTGATTATTTTCGACGTAGATCAATCCCTTCATTTTTGAGCACAGCTTAAGCCCTTTAGGTGACCACTGACCAGTTCCGAAATAGGGTGACCTTGAAAAGCGGCTTTGTTTGACATATTTTATTTTAAAAAATTCGTAACTCTCGAACTAGTTGATGTTCGATCTTTTTGGATCAAATTAAAAGTAATTATTTCTAGTTTTCTAGTTTTAGTTGCCGAGAAATCATATCTGTGTGCTTTCAGATACAAAATATATGAAAATTATTGTAGTTTTCATCATACTTCCTAGTTAAATTTGAATAATAAATAATTAATAAAATATTTAGAATAATAATTATATAAATTTAAATTTCTCGTTGTATTGAGTGCGTTCATCAATTTTAGACCAAAAGATATTTTTTATGTTTGACCCGAACAAATGAAATAGGCCTATTTTTATGAAAAACATTAATAGCTTTGAGTAGAATTGACATATTTACGATGTCAGCATTGCAAATTATTTGTCTTAAAAAGCCCTAAAAACAGGATAGTTTTGATGTGAAAATTTAAATGAAAACTTAAAGCGAAACATATTTAAAGCATAAATATGTCAAAAAATATTCGCTTGCCATTCGGAGTTATGTTGTGCTTTGATTTGCATATTTTCTCCAAAGTAAACTCCTGAACAGTTTTTCTATTCAAAATCAGAGTCATTCAAAATTGGACGAAAGATCATTTGGCTTGGAACTTTTTTTTAATTAAAACTGTTATCTTGATCCTTTGTAACGGACGTATCATTTCTCCCCTATACAGCAAACATTAACCGCCAGAGATGGATTTCTCAACATCTTCCATTATGACATGGTTCTCAACAGCGGGAATTCTCAAAAACCACAGTAGGATTGGCAAATAAAAACAAAGCAAACCTACTGCTGAGCTTGCGCTGCTTCCCCTTTACATAGCTTCACCATAATCGTTCTATCAATCAAATTCAACTCTACTTGCACCGAAAGATTAAATGGTGAATTGTCTTAAGCAATCAATCTAGCAACACAAATTATTGCATGGCAAAACCTTGAGGCAGTGACGAAATTGATCAAACAGATCGTCATTAGCTATTCAAGGCTCTTTCGTTCTGTAGTGGCAGTGCGTAAATAATCAATTTATTTGCGTTGAAGATTATTGACGCTTTACGCACACGAACAGTCAGTTTCGGTAGAGTTTAACCTTCAGATAAACTCAGGGTTCAGTCGAGATGTTTACTACGCACCGGATCACTTTAAATGAAGGGGTTAACAATTAAAAATAGTACTAAGTACTAAGTTTATGTCGAATAATACATTGTCTAGCGTAGATAAACAATCTTGAATGAGCAAATTACAAAATCAAACGCTATGATTCGATTTCCTGACACAGCATCGCAGCTGCCGATAAGCATTCAGAAGAGCTTGATAATTAGCAGTGATCGTTATCAGAACTATTTACCTACCGGTCATCGTCATAAACTATCCGCTTATTATTACTAGACTGGAGTCAGTCTGTCTGGAAAAAAAAGCTACCCGCTTAGAGTAGAAGTCACGCAAACATTCGTTCGGTTATTGCACCGGCAACTGGTTTTCCATGCCAAGTCCCCGGCCTATCATCGGGGCGATTCAGTGTAATCGAGCTACCATTTTATAGGCAATTTGATTCTAACCACTAACGAACAGATGATAAAAAATATCAATTCACACAAATTTGTAAAAATACCTGCCCGAAGGCTCTTGAAAGATCAATTAAACAAATACTCGCTTGAAGGTGGAGGAGCGGAATTTTTAGCTGAACTCATCGCAGGCTCCGATCGAAGTTGTATTTACACATGCACGGCATGTGGGAATTATGTGCTGTTAATTAGCACCAATTCTGCCCCATCCGCTCGGCCGCATTTTGTGCCTCCAGCGCTTTTAGAATTCGACGGCACCCGCCGCTGCTGCCGAGACGTAATGAAGGAAGCTCTCTAAACTGGTTCTGATCTGTGCGCCCAAACGGAAACGCTTCAGTTTAAAGGCTTCACCTCAATATTTGCTTGTTCATTCTTAGGTTGTACTAAAAAACCTTATTGAGGGGATCGTCGTTCGCAAAAAGTTTAGTAACATGATACAGCTTCAAAGTGTCACAATTTTTTTGTCAGACTGAACGATTCCAATCAATGCTTCGAAGGATTAAACTCAACAAAAAGTGAGTTTTGGTTTCGAAAACCACTGGGTTCAGGGACGTACTGCGGTGTGTTCGTGATTCACATGGAAAAATAAAACCTTTTTTTATGGCCATCTTTGGGCAGCATTAGGATCAAGAGCATGATGATCATTGGAGTGCTGTTGAAGAGAGACAGAACAGTTTATATCAGGCTGATTTTTATTGAATCGAGCCACTCGAACGCTTTGATAGCTCCATTTTGAGAATAAGTTGTTTCTTCTTCAAATGTAAAGATCATTCTCAAGCGGGACCGAGCCGAAAGTGCGCGAATTCGCCGAAAAGCAAAACCTGTAAAAACTACACTAACAAAAAAAAACAAACACACGAATTCCTTCATACCCTTTAGCTGGATCAAATTGCGTGGCGTCGCTTCAAGAGGATCGCCGATGTCTTCATTTTTTTTCACAAATTGATAAGTCATTCAGCTGAGGCGGAATATTTGTGTCATAGGGGGCAGTTTTCCTCAGAGCCTACGGGGAGGGGGATGCTGGTCCTCCGCAGGGGGGAATAAATCTTGAACAGGTTTGAGACTGTCGTTTTATTGCGGTTCGCTCTTGCCGCACCCATTATTCATCTGCTCCGATCTGTTTGACGCGTATCATGGAAATGAGTATGATCGAGAGGAGACCGAGGCACCTCCTTCGAGATTTCGAGAATCTAACGTTTCAATCTGTCTTATATAATAACGCGTGTTATCCGTTCTGTGGAAAAATGCTTCTACAGGTTCAAATTTTATGTTAGACAAATTATACTAGAATCATAAAATATGATTATAATACTCAGGAGGGCGAAATAAAATTATTAGTAAAATATCTATTTGTTTTATAAATAGCAAGATCGTAAATGATCCTTAAGGTTTTTGATAAAAAACATACATAATAAGATTCAACTTTACATTTTGAAAAAAAAAAATGCACTAAAAAGACAGTAATAAGTCTTCAAACACAGACTTCTCGATGATATACCAACAAATATGTTGAAATCAATCAATCATTTTTTGTGGATCATTTTTATTGTGACGTTTCTTACCAATGCAATATCAATGAGAGTCGTTCATAATTTTTATATCTTAATACACTTTTTCTTCTCTTGCGCATTTCAATAACCTCTTTTGTATTTTCATTTCACTCTGTTTCAACCTTACGTAAATTTTATATAATCGTATACATTACATTTTTTTAACGTGGAGAATACGTAGCGCTTAAAAAACATGCGTGAATTCTGAATTCCGCGTGGGAAAAACCACGTTAAAAAGAATCTTAAATAATTCTTTGAAGCATTTTTATATTAGTTTGAACTTTTTTTTATTACATTTATGGCTAAAGCTCTTTATAGTGCAATTTTTTTGAGGAATTTAATATTTGTTTATTTCAGCTGTGGTTTTGTGATAAACCTGTTGCATTTTAAAAAACGATCCGATTATCGAACTATCCAGGAAAATCAAGTTATTTGGTTCTAGTTTATGGGGTGGCTTCAACCGTTATGTGCTCGACAAACAAAAAACAACCTTACATGCCCACAAGTACTGCCGAAATCGGGATGATGTCCAGAGACCTGCAAACGACCCTATTGGTCAATTTGGTTTCTGGAAGAGATTTTTTGGCCGAATATCACCCAACATGCGTATTTCCGGAATTGGGGTGATGCTCAGAGACCGACTTCTGGTTCGTCTGGTGTCGTTCTGAGGTCTCTGGGTAGCATCCTAATTCCGGAACTACCCATCTTGGGTGATATTCGGCCAAAAAATCTTTCCCAGAAACCGGAAGTCGCCATTTTGATATTCTAAATGGCCGCTAGGTCATTTTCAGGTCTCCAGACATCATTTCAATTCCGAAAGTACTCATATAAGGTGGTATTTGATCAATTTTGGCTGTCTTCCAAAAACCGGAAGTCACCATTTCGGATTCCCAAATGGCGTCTGCAGCCAATTTGCGGTCTCTGGGCATAACCACATTCGATGGTATTCGGTTAGTTTTGGCTCATTTCCAGATACCGAAAGTCGCCATTTTGAATTTAAAAATGGCGTCAGGGGTATTTTGTAGGTCTCTGGACATAGTTCCGATTCTGAAAGTACTATTATAAGGTAGTTTTTAGTCCGTTGTAATTATTTTCCGGTCCCGGAAGTCACCATCTCGAATTTCAAGATGACGTCTGGAGTTGAATTCCGGTCTCTGGGCACTATCCCGATTCCGGAAACACCCATATTCGATGGTATTCGGTTAGTTTTGATTCATTTCCAAATACCGGAAGCCATCTCAAATTTCAAGTTGACGACTAGAGTTGATTTCCGGCATCTGGGCCTCATCACGATTCTGGAAATATCCATATTCGATAGTTTTCAGCCAATTTCGTTTCTCTTCTATAAACCGGAAGTCACCTTTTTAAAATAAAAATGGCCTCTGTGATCGTTCTCAGGTTTCCGCACATTGTCCCGATTCTGACACTACAAAGTAGTTTTTGGTCAATTTTGACTGTTTTCCAAAAATCGGAAGTCACCATCTTGAATTTCAAAATGGCATCTGGAGTTGAATTCCGGTCTCTTGGCATTATCCCGATTTCGGAAATGTCCATATTCGATGGTATTCGGTCAATTTTGGTTCTCTCTCAGATACCGGAAGTCGGGGGTCGTTTTACGGTCTCTAGATATCATACCGGTTCTAAAAATACCCATGTTGGAAGTTAAGAGACATTGTATTATTCAATTGTTTCTATGGCCACTAGCAGCCTCGGTGGAATCCATTCCGGAAGAACAATGTTGAGGGCATATCACTATAACAGCCAAAACCATAAAAATGGCCTGTGGAAGCAATTTTATGAAGTTTGAACCAATAGTTGAAAGATTCTGTTTAAATATTCATGAAATTCCTCAGTTTCGGAACATATCCCCGAAAAACCAGATTTTCGGCAATGAAAACACTTTTTCGAGGCACCGCTGACTCTGATATCAAAGTAAAGAAGTTACTGAATCGTTTGGTGCCATAAGTATCAAAATCGGATAAAAATTGTCAAAGTTACAAGAATTACAAATTGCCGGTAGCCGGGTACCCTGTCGATCACATAACGGTTAAAATACTCTAAATATGTATCAAAACTATCTACAAGATAATCGTGTGTTGAAAATTCGCTTCAATTATAGCTTTATAAAATGTTGATAGAACGTGTTTCAAAGAAAACTAAGTTTGAAAGCAAATCGGCTAATTTTGCGTGCAATCCAGTATCTCTACGTCAGGGCAAGCAGCATTTTTGAAACAGCCGATACCGCTTTTCTAAATACACTTAACAGACAGACTCGAATCGGTCAATAATATTATTAGAAATAATAATTGACTGAAGATACAGCTTTATTTTTTTCGGCTTTGCAGTCTCGGTAAATAATCTCAACATCAATTCACTTCACATTAGAGATGGTCGGGTACGGATATTTTTACCCGAAACCCATACCCAACGGGTTCGGGTCGGGTTTCGGGTAACGCCAAAAAATATTTTGCGGGTTCGGGTCGGGTACGGGTAATTTAAAAACCAAGGCTTCGGGTTCGGGTCGGGTACGGGTTTTAAAAATTCTCAATTGGTCGGGTACGGGTAATTCGAGTTTCGTGTATTATGAGAATCTCAAGCCTAGGTGTTTTCTTAGTGTCGATAATCGGAAAGATCAGAGATGAAATCGCCCATTCTTACTCAACGAGAGATCGCCCAATACCTATTCGGACAGTTGTCGAAAATATTTGCACCAAGAAAATGAAATCATGCATCATGCATTTCCGGCATCTTCCCCTTCCTATTCATTTAATAGAATTATATGATTTTTAACCATAAGCAACGCCACAGGGCGTCCTTCTTGCAGAAGCAGATTACATAGTTTTTGCACGACCTCTCAAATCAACCAAATTTTGCGAAAAAACTGATTTTTTACGACAATAAAAACAATATAGGTAATACAAACTAATAACAAACCAGCTTTTTCTTCGACGCCAAAAAAATCCAAGCTTTCACTGAAGCTGTGGAGCGTTTCAAAGTAATGAACTTTTTTTAATAAATATGTCAAAAAACATCAGTATGTCAAGCTTCGAAAAATCATAAAAAAACAGATTTCATGATATAACACCCAAATTTGGGATTTATGCACTTGAATGTTATAGTAATAAAGAAAAAATACAGTCAAACCTCGTTTTGTGCAAGGGATAGGGACCGCACAAAATAAATCGCATAAATAAAATCATTTGAAACTTCACGTGCAGCTATAGAACAATGTTTCCACAACATTATTGAAAAAAAAATCCACCGCATAACGGTGGATAGGGACCGTATAAAAAAATTTCTCAGTTAAAAATAACTCAAAAGTTGATGATTCCGATTTAGAATACCTATGAGAACAATTTTAAAACATCTGATTGGTAAACGTAACTTTTTTAGTCATACTATTCTTTCCAACTGCTATCCTTCGTAGGCTAGCAATACGTGACTTTTTCTTCGTAAAACTGGCTCAAATAGTAATTTTTTGACGCAACGCTTATGTAATGCGTTGAAATTCATTTCAAGGATCGGGAAATCTAAATGGCTGGAAATCTTGTCGAATGTGGTCCTTTTTCATATATCGCACAAAATAAGTCGCACAAATAAAATAACCGCATAAAAAAATTTCGCACAAAAACAGGTTTGAGTGAAATATGAAAGAGCTGATATAAAAATTTTTTCCAGGCTGATGGTCAGCGATTCCCCACTGTGCATTGAGATGTTTGGAACGAAGCAAACATTTGAGATTTGACAGCGATAGCATAGGTTTGCACTGTGTCCAGGGATGCCGCATGTACAGAAATATGTGTGTTATACCGATTTTTAGAATGAATCGATGACACCGAATCTGTACTAAAAATTATAGATTTTTGGAAAATGCGGTGAATTATCAAATTTTTTTCAAGTTTCAAACAATAGAACTTTGGCCTTATTATAATATTTAGATTTCAGGTTGCTGCGATGTTCACATAAACTCGTCGTTTATTTTAAACTTTACCAGATGCATTTCACATAGTGGACCCCTTCATTATGAGGGACCAACCGCTTGGAACTCTGGGTTCATTCGTTCACATGCACACTCGGTTCTAGTCTAACTCCGACCATCATCTCGAGAAACCACATATGACAATCAGCGCATACAATGTGCGAGGTATCCAGGTTTTGAAAAAAAAATTAAATAAAAAGAAAACAAAATTAATGACGGGTCGGGTACGGGTTGGGTACCGGCAATTTCGTCGATTTTTTTCCGGGTACGGGTCGGGTACGAGTAGTTGGAATAGATATTTTTCGGGTTCGGGTCGGGTACGGGTATTTTAAACAAACCAGACTTCGGGTTCGGGTCGGGTACGGGTTTGAAAATTATCGAAGAGTCGGGTACGGGTAACAAATTTCCCATACCCGACCATCTCTACTTCACATCCGACGTTTCGGCCGTTTCTTGAAATGGTTTATTAAACGTTGTTTTATACTATTTTCTGTGTCTAAATTATGGACTATCGTCAACTTACAAAAGTAGCGTTCTTCGTTTAGGGCATGAGATTTGCGGTCTATTGTATGTATGGATGATTTTTGACGTGGGACTACGTCTTTGTTTTTTATACTGGGATGCATTCTGTAAAAAAGGAAATGAAACTGGCAAATGTTGCGTCAGATTCCAAACGAAAATAACAGCATAACCACATGAAGGATAACAATAACCAATATGTTGTTGGATAGATAAAATGTTCGACAATTTGTAATACGCTAGTTATTACTATTATTTCATTGCTCAGCGCTGAAAATTGATAAAAAATTCCAATGACAAATTTATGCGAACAAGAACCAATCACATGCGAGCATTCTTAGCATAGACAACATGAATAGACACCAACTACTCCCTCTGATATTCTCTTTATCAATATCAGAAGAAAAATTGATGTCTCCCCGTCCCAATAGGTCAATTTGTATTTGTTTCCTTGAGCTTGGACTAATTTGATGTCTTTAAGGTAAAGGTTTTTCGAAAAGTTTGAAACAACCATTTTCCTTGAACAATTTGTAAATCTACTTAGAACGTAATAAAAACTGATGTCTTGGAAGAAAATATGCCAGTGGAAGCAACAGTACCGTACAATATATGTGTAACAGAGAGCCGCAGGTCTCTCGACGTCTATGATTGCAGCGGTACACTTCTTTTCGTACATTTCAGCGGTACCCTTTTATTCGTACTGCATCGGTACTATTCTTATTGCAGCGGTACAATTCTATCCATACATTTATATACGTGTGCAATCGAGGAAAAACTGCATTGCTGCTGCTGATGGTGAATAATAGTTTTTTTCATGACTATGATTACCATAAATTACCCAACAAGAATTGGACATTTTTGTGACAGCCATTGGTTATAAGTTATTTCTATTTCATTTCAGTTTCGATATCCACTAAATATTGGTGACTGGATAATATCGAAAGAGTAAATTTCCAAATATACAAGTTTATAGAAGAGTAAGAGCCGGCGAATGGTTGTGAATTTTTTGTCCATTAACTAAGATTTTTTCAAAATTATTCAATTTTTTAAACATTGTAAGATGATATTTTTTCATCTATAACTTGACAAATAATAAACGTATATTAGCTGTGCTCGTAATACAGTGAATGTAATTGTTTGCAAAAGAAAAAAACTTGGCGAGCCAAAGAACGAAAAGGAATCTTTTTGAACTTTAACTTCGTTGTGAAAAAAATCCCTCTAATTACAGTGCTTAGTCTCACGACACCATTTCATACAACCCTAAAGCTGTAGACCTTGTAGTACACTGAATTCAGTTTTAACGCGACTTTTTTTTACGTGATTTTATTTTACACGATTTTTTTTACGCGATTTGCTTGAAATTTCGCGATAAGTGACATGCGAAATATTGTTTATGAAACGACGCGATCTGCTCCAAATTACGCCTATTTACGCGATTTGTTCAAAATAACGCGATTTTTTTACGCGATTCTTTTTTTATGCGCACGCATCAATCGCGTTAAAAGAGAATCCAGTGTATTTAAACAAGTTTCGAGCTGTCGGGACAGGAAATATGGCTTCAAATGACTAAAACGATTGAAGAGTATGAAAGCTGTTATTTTTTCGCGAGTAGAACACACAGACCCTGATACCCCAATTTTCAAAGAGACGGGAAAGAACAGTTCGGATCGCGCAACATACTTCGTTTGTCTCGTACAGGAGACCCCACAGAATATACCCCAATGTAGTGCGGAAAGATGTAGCCTGCTACATCAGAAAATCTTTCTCTCGGTCTCTGTACGTCTCTTTCTTGAGAGCAGGATGCCATTGTTGCAGTTTAAACTGAATTCTTCCAGTTTTATTTTCCAGGTTCAGTCACAGAGTTCAATCCCAAAATCTTCCAGTATTTCTATATGTTTACCAGTTTTATCCAGATTTCGAATCACGAGCTCCAATTGTTTTTGCCTATTTTGAAAATAACTAGAATAAAAAAGTTTGTAAGCTGATTGTTTTCTAAGAATTTTCTGGGGGTGGGGTTTCAGTTAAGTAAAATATTATTTCATGCTATTAACTATTTGTTCTGCTTACTTTGAACTTCCAGCTTTAGGGACATTCCATTTTCGCTCTGTCGTTCTCTACCACTCTGGTTTGGGGTTAGTAAATTTGATGGTGTTGAAAGTTGCTGGTAAACAGTTATAGCTATAGTGCCCACATCACCGTCAAAACAAATCAGTCGGGGTGGAGCTGAATCTCGCTTGATGAATATGTTTTGACAAGTTTTAAATTTTTATTAGAGACAAAAACTCTTTTTTCCTACTTCAATTGAACTTTTGTGGTCGTTCTTTAAAGGAGGATTGGGTTTAGATTTTACAAAACTGATAATTTAACGATTTATGCCTTCTTTCCTGGTTATATATGATAACAGATGACACGGGATATATTCAATTTTATTATTATCTCTAGGAGCATCCTCCGCCAGTTCCAACACTTATGCAGTAAGATATTGGTACGCCCGATCGACTGGTACTCCAGTACCAACATGCATAATTTCCATTACACAGTAGACGATGTATTGGACCTACCACGAATTAAAGGCCAGCACGAGATTACGCTAGCCCCAACTTCTATTTCCTACTCATTTATTCTCAAGGCCTTCTTCGACCTTCTCGTTATTTCATTACAAAAGCTTCACTTAGTTCTATTACACAGTGCAACATTTTTTTTTTGGCTTCTATGTATGATTTTTTCATGTATTTCGACGCAAAAAAAAATTTTCCGAGTTTGAACACATTTCATCTTAAACAGTGGCGCCATTTTGAATTTTTGAGAAATCAGAAATTTTCGATGTTTTTTGACACCATTTTGTTTTAAAGCCAAATATCAAAATTCTAAGAGTTTGTTCTCATATTAGCATTTTCTTACCCATCTTTTTAAAAAACAGATCTCAAATTGGACAAAAACTGAGCTCAAAACGGTGATTCTACGAAAACGGTTTTGGCATGGTTTTGGAGTATTTCACAAAGCAAAACAATATCGAGTATGTAGAGCATTAATGGTAATGCGCTAATATCTAAAAGTCGTAGTAAAATTATGTCTTATATTGAGTAAAAAAGTTTCAGAAATTGATTGGTCTGATGTGTCTGATGCACGTAAAATGTCAGCAACAAGTCAATTTTGCCCCATTTCCCCTTATTACTTTTATCTGAGACATTTTTAGAGACCATCAATTGTCGACATTTTTAACCATTTTTTAACCTATTTCATTTTCTTAATTTATAGCTGAGTTGGTAAACATTTATCATCTTGAAATGTTAGAGAATAATAAATCAAATTGAAGGCAAATTTTCAACCTGAACTTTAAAAACAATAAAAATTTGTATCATACAATGAAAACGCAACGTGGAAACATTAATGCAGAGAATGTTATCGTTACTTACTTTGGATGTTGCTTGTGTTGTAGTCGTTGCGTTGTACTTAAAATTCCTTCTCATTCATACGCGTTCCTTCCAATATCTCACAACATACAATTAAAATTTGAACCTGAAATCGAAGCCCTTCGCTTTCCGGGCAAGCATCGACAAACCCCGAGCCGAACCCGCCCAGCTTTCAGTTTAGAAGTCTGCCGCACGCGGCGGCGGCTGCGGCGGTGTTCGCTCTTTAATAGTAATTCCACGCCGCACAGCTTGAATTTGGCTTTATTTTCCTTCCCATGTTCAATCGAAAATATTGCACGCATTAAAACAATTCCATCCAGCAGCAATTAATTAACCTTCCAATTTGTTTCTCTCTTCTTTTTCATGCCTCGTTACAGGTACGTATCGGAGAAGTAAAGCAATTTGGATGTCTCGCCGTGCCTCTGGTCTCTTAGCCTTCCCCCTATTGCAAGCAAGGTAGTTCTCAGCTGTGTGCGTTTTTTTTTGGGAAGGTTGAGAAAAATCTCGGCGATTCGATGTCGGATCCAAGAACATCGCCATTCGACGGTTGCACATCAGTGACACGCGCCGCGGTATCGTAAGTGGTTTCGCTTTTGTTAACAAAATATATAGATATTCAAACGTTCGGACGCCCATCAGCCTGCCTGCCAATCCGCGTCATGCTATCTCGACTTTTTTGGGATTTCAAAAAGGTATTCAAATTCAACAATTGGCGAAGGTTTGCTCTCTTAACTTGATTGATACTGCAGCAGATGTCGAATCATCGTGGATCGGAGCGACCTTCGAAACTGCACATCTCCACAAGCCAATTTGCCTACCCTCTTGAGAATGAGACGACAACGACGACAGCGATGTTTTCGCAAGATCCTGCTGACGATCGGCAGTGAATTTCAATGCAAAATCTATGGCATCAGCCGACTGGGGCTAGTTTACATTGTTGCACGTTGTTCGATAAAAGGAGAATTATTGATGCATTCTACGGACGAATGTGACATTTGAGATTTATGAAACGCGACCGCTGCCAGAAGGGATTGAATGACTGAAGGATTTATGTAACCGGACTGGATTATATTGGACCATGTGAAATATGGCTGAGCTGAATTGTTGCGAAACGCAAAAAAGCGGAAAAATCAAGGCTTACTGCCGCATCTGGTAGCTATCTTTGCATGTACGAATTTGATCTCAACTATTGATCTTGTGGGAAAGTTTTTCAATGCAGCACACATCAGCGTTTCTGACACGTCTGATTGACAGGGAAATTATTCGATGTGCCGTCAGATTTAAAAAATCTTCCCATAGCGGGCAAGCAAAGTTCAACGGCCTCGCGCATATTCAATCGCTGTAAGTGAAATTTTTTTTTATTTTCTCTTCCTCATCCCGTGTGGCGGCAGGCACCAGAACCCAGAATCAGAACCGCTGCTATTACTTGCCGAAGCGTGAATATTAACTTTCGATTCAGTGACACGACACCAAACCAGCGCACACCCGCTAATCTACAATAGCTGGAAAAGTGGGGACTTTGTTTTATTAACGTTCTGTATCGATTTATACTTTAATAGTCCCATTGTTAGACTCCAGCGATGCATATGAAATTGAAGACCGTCCCCGATCTCAAATTATACCAACAAAGGGAAGGCAGGCACTTGGTGATTAATTCCGAGCGAGGACCCGAGGAGAGTAAAAATAATAACGATAATAACATCATCGACGAGTTTCAGTACAATTTTGACGTTCGCGTCTCCACGCTAAAGAGAGCGCATATATGTAAATACGGAAGAGTGACTGTGTGTTTCCCTCCGAGACGTGATAATAATTTATGGAAGGCGTGCCCTTCGCGTGCTGCCTTTTTAGGCCAGACTGGCGATGTGTGGCGTCTTAAACTGTCTCATCCACGGAACGAGGAGCGGTCGTCATCCGGACAAGAGCAACGAACCTGCCGATCACGTTTTTCCCTTTGCGTACGCGGGACTGCGAGGGCTCGGCGGTGGATGGAAAGTCATCTCGCAGTTATCACGGTCAAATGCATTTCACCGATTGTTGCTACGCAATTCATCTATCACCGTCATTATCGGGGGGCTACACACTTTGATACCCGCTTTCGGGCTTATCTATCTGTTAGTTGTATGGTGTGGCAGCCGCGGATCAAATTAACTCCGTCACCGAATAGAGACCTGCATGCAGAAGCGACGAACCTTAGGTTTTTTATATGTATTCCGCACAATTCCTTCCACCGCAGAGTCGTGCGCAGGATTTTTGTTTTAGGGGGAGAAAGCATTTTATTTTGTTGAAGTTGTTTTTTAAGAAAAAATCTTGAATATTTTTTAATATTATAGTTTTATGATGCAGATAATGTTTTCTTCATTTGAAATGTTATCTTCACGTATTCATTAACTTGCATAAACTTGCTTCGATGAATCGCACTAATGTCATAACCTTTCAACTGTTAGTTGTCTAACCTCAACATCAGATTCAACATTAAATGTAGAAGTCATTCATCAGGCTCATTATTTCATTCTGAAAACATAATCTCCAAATTTCAAGTAGTCTAAGTATTCTTATAATATATTGTATTCTCTGGATTTTGCTTTCTAACTTTGAAAGTTTGTAAGTTATAGGTTACCTTCATCGGAAAGAAGAAAGCAAGAATAAAGTGTGTTACCTGCATTACAGCGGATTATACGCAACAAATTATGCCAGTAATCAGGTGATTCGTTTCCCTAATATTCGTTACCAAAATGAATAAGGTTCTGATTTATTGAAAACGATACACTGAGCGACCGTTGACAGGTTATCACGTCATAAATTGTGATGAATGTCTTGACGAAGGATGACGTCCCACATTATTTTCAAAGCTACAAAAGCGTGATCGAAATTATTTCGACCCAAAAAAAATAATTTTAGAGCCGTAGTGTCTTCGGCAAAGTTCTTCCATTAGCTATTCCCCATTTTATAAAAGTTGAAATTTTGTGAATAATCTACACAAAAATGAGATACGAATTTGGTTTTCTCATTTCGCAAATAAATGTCTACTTAATTGGAAAAGTTATGGCAAATTTCATAAGAAACAACTTGGTCGAAAACATCATACTTCTATCTGCATTTTTTTATTATAACTTTTTGCAATGATTTTCTGCAATTTTTTAATGTTGTGCATTGTTGTTCACTATAGTAAAACACACAATTTTACCGAAGGAAGTGTATTTTAATCTCTTATACATCTTTATATATTTAACCCTCTAGTGATCAGTGCTGCCTTTAGACGGTCTTCAGTTCAGCCTCAAAAAAGCTTCAATAAGAATTTAAAAAATGTTTATAAAGCTTCATAGTAATTTTTTCGAAGTCCGTCTAAAAATTAATTTGGGCACTAGAGGTTTAAATATTGCACCAACTACTAAACAGACATCTACAAAAACCGCTAATATTCGCAGACCAACCATTTCTATATAAAAGGCAAATATCATTTAATCCAGGCATATGCATTTGTCTGCCTTTATAGATATCTGTTAGTAAATTTTTTGCATTATTTTGATAACAATCTTCAATAACTAAGGAAATAAAACATATAGAAATTAGGTTTCTGCGGTATAATTGTGTGTTTTTTGATACAGTGAACAATATTGTAAAACATTGAAAAATTGTAAGAAATTACTATAAAAAATTATATTGAAAAATTAGATTTTAGGGACCTTCTCTGAAAACTTGTGTCTTCGACAAAATTGCTTATTATAAAATGTACTACAAATTTGTTGAATAAAGTGGATTTATTAAAATTGTAATTTCCAAGAAATGGAGAATAATTAATGGAAGAACTTTGCTGAAGACACTGTGACTCTAAAATTAATTTTTTGGTTCAAAAAAATTTCGACCAGCGAAAAAATACCATCCGAACAATTGTGTTGCTACGATCATACTCGAAATCGCTAAACTGATTCTTAATCGGAAAAATTCTAGACGCGTCAAATACGGTTTGCATCATGGTTTTTCATAGTTATTGTTTTTGAATGTACAGTTTGAGTTATTTTAGGGCCGAATAATTACCTTCAATTAAACGCAACAGACTTGAAATCGGCTAAACGGCTCCAAAGTTAAAATTTTTTGAAATTTTGGGTCATTCCACATGAAGTGACCACAAAAAAAGCACAAACTTGGATATGAACATCACAGATTTTGCACACAGTTGACTAAATTATTCATCTTGTGTCACCTTGGAAAAAATCCCAATTTTAGTGTCGATCGGAATACCTCCTGCACTATGAAGTAAAATAACGCATTTTTGGTCAAAGCCTCTTTGTTCTCTTTCTTACATTTTATAGACGTGAGACGTCCGAAAAATACTGATGGGTATTTTTTAAGGAAATAAACCAAGGGATCCAGAAAAAAATATTTCTGTTGACCGGAAGTGTTGCCAAATTGATTATTTTTGTATTCAAAGACTAAATTTGCTTTTTTCGACAAATGTAACCACTTTTATTTTAAATTTAAAAATTTCATCGTATTCCTCGGAAATTTTTACGTAAGAAACACTTATCACCCCGAGGTAATATGAGCCTATCTCGAGTTAAAATATTTTAACGAAAACAGTTTTGAATTCTTAATTAATTTTTCTTACAATTCATAGACGTAAGACGTTCGAAAAAATACTGGTGGGTGATTTTTAAAGAAATTAGTTTTTAAATACAAAAATATTCTATTTGGAAACACTTCAGGTCAAAAATTATATTTTTTCTGGATTCCTTGGTTTATTTCCATCGAAAATTATCGATCAGTATTTTTCGGATGTCTTACGTCTATAGATTGTCAAAAAAAAAAATTAAAAATTTCAAACTATTTTCGTGAAAATGTTATAACTCGAGATTGGCTCGTACTACCTCGGGATGATAAGTGTGTCTTACGTAAAATTTTCTGAGGAATACGATGAAACTATCAAATTTAAAATAAAAGTGGCTACTTTTGCCGAAAAATGCAAATTTAGTTTTTGAATATAAAAATAACCTTTCTGGCAACACTTCCAGCCAAAAAGATTATTTCTTCTGGATTTCCTTCAAAATTCAAAAGGCAAAAAGTTGAGCTAAACTTAAATATATAAAAAAAGATTGCTTAAATTATTGTCGTATAATACGAGACCAAAACGAAACAGAGGTGGACAAGAATGATACAAAAGAACACAATAAGATAAAGGTAAGGCAAAAATGAGCAAACATTGTGAAAAGTACAAAAAGTTCAATAAAGACAAACTGGAAACAAGGATTTAATATAGCTTGAGGCAATAGTCAAAGCAGAAATATAAGTGGAATGAAAATGTGACGTTGAATCTAATGTCTAAAAAACGTAGAAGGGATGAGATAAGACAATACAGGGATAGAAATAGTGTGTGTGTGGCAAAAATGAGGTGAAAATAATAAAATAATTCAACAAAAATAATGAGAAAAATTATGGAAAACTTACGTAAAACTGAGCCAATCAATGGACAAAAACGAGACACAATCGAGCGAAGTATGAGACAAGATAAGGCAAAAAGAGAATGGATCAAAAATAAAAATTTAATATAAATGTAAGACGGAACAAGAGTACAAAGAAGTAAGAATAAAACAAAAATAAGAAGTAAGTTAGAATTAACCGAATGGACGAAAATGCTAAAAAGTGATTTTCATTTCACAACTAGAACGAACAACTAGAATTATGAGACAAAAATTACAAATATAGATAAGAATTAGGCAAAACTTGGACATAAATATAGATAAGAATTAGGCAAAACTTGGACATATGTCAACGACAAGGACACAAAAATACGACGAAATTAACAAAATAAATCCTTATCTCAGACAAAATCAGACAAATAATATAAAGCGACAGCGAGACAAAATTAACAAAAACAATATATTACTAAGAGATAAATCGTACAAAATTGAAACAAAAATAGGAAAAAATAGGAAAGACAAAACTGATGGAAAAGTTAAAAAAAACTAGACAAAAATGAGATAATAAGTCGAAGAATGAAACCTAAATGAGGTAATAAGGCAATATCGAGCAATAATGAGTAAAAATAGAACACAAATGCATTCAAATTGAACCAAAAAGTAGGCCCCTATGTAAAAAAGTGTCAAAAAATCAAATGACTAAAATATATACATATAAGGAAACCGCTCCTATATTCATCTCATCGCTCTTAAATGTCCAATTTACTATCAAATTTCACTGTTTTCCAAAATAAAACTGCCGACCGCTGGACTAAATCAAGAGGTAACATTAAAATTACTTATTCTTTTAAAAAATAGTAAAATTTCACAGTAAATTGGACAAATAAGAGCGATGACACGGATATAGGAGCGATTATCCTGTGTGACCAAAATGAGATCAAAATATTGCAGAATTGTGACCCGAATGATGCGAAAAAAAAACATAATAAAATAGAAGCAAGACCAAGATGTTCAAAAAATGAGATACAAATCAGATTAAAGCAAAATAAAAATAAAATGAAAACAAGACAAAATGTAGACAAAATTATTACATAAGAAGACTGAAATGAGTTAGAAGTTTCGCCTTAAAAATCTAGAAAAGAACAAAACTAAAACGAAAATCAAACACAAATAAGACATAATTGAACCAAATGAGGCAAAATTGAAGCAAATAACAACGTAATAAAACTGAGACACAAGTGAGACTAAATAATGGGGACGAGAGGAAATAATATAGTACGAAAACGGGACAAGTGTGATGTAATGGGATAAAAATGACATAATCATAAAACTAAATTAAAACAAAAATAACAATAAAATAAGATAAAAAATTATCGAAAAATTTTCATTAAAATGTTAAACGGAACAAGACAACCAGCAAACAAGAATAGGAGAAAAATATAAAGAAAGTGACACGAAACCGAGACGACACTGGGACAAAAATGCAACAGAAAGACAAATATGATTGAAAACTTTAGAAAACATTAGACAATAATTGCAAATGGAGTAAAAAATCAGGTGAAAATGAGACAGAAATAATAGAAAAATTAAATATAAAGGAGACACAAATTACCAAGAGTGGGGTGAATTGGATTAAAGATGGGGCTAGAAAGAAATGAATGAGTAAAAGAAATAAAAATAACATTAAATGGTATAAATTTTAAATATTTCTTTAAAGTTAAATTGAATATACTCAACACCCGTTTATAACTTTAACTCAATGTTTATGTTTTTATAGAAATTTATGTAATTGAGAAACTGAGTAAAAACAAACTACTGATTAGCAAAAATGATGCAGGAATGAGACAAAAACAGATTGAAAATATAGCAGAAAAATTAAGTGAAATTGAATCAAAAATGAAAAAAAAAACTGAAGTCAAAATAGGGTGCAAGTCGAACAGAATTGAAGTTAACCAAGTTCACTTCCAATTTCTAGCCCAAGCCCAAGTCCTAAGTTTGAGAGCAAGTCCAAGCTGTTCGAAAGTTCGGTCATGTTTTCGGTTGCTTGCGGATTGGTATTTGAGCTTCAAAATTTGTGGTTTGCAGTCTAATGAATTGCGTTGATTGCTATCTGCTCATCACCGACGTTTCGGTCCTTTTATGGAAGCATCATCAGGGTCCACAATATATTTAACATTTTACGTACAAATAGGACACAATTACACTATATGACATTGAAAAACTACTCACTCGAAACGGTAGGTAATCAACAAATTAAAATATTTTTGTGAACGTAAAAACAGTCGCGTGTGTGGTTTAAGACGATAACGATCAAACCGTTGATGAGGTCGAAATTACTTTGTTTGTTTTTTTTTTATTCTCGCTTATTTTCCGTCGGTCTATTCGCACTGTTGTGGCCAATTACCAACGCCCAGGGAGGCGACTCCACACCCAGGACCCTAACTCACGACCCGTTTATTAACGGACCGGCGCCAACGGCTTTACTTCCTCATGCGATGGAAGGCGTGATCCCAGAGATTTTTCGCCTCAGAAAATCTCCCGGTGTCGGCTAGGATTGAATCTAGACCAGTTGGGTTGGTTGTGAGTGGATCACGCCACCCCACAACCATCGACACCTATGTCGGCGGTGGGACTCGAACCCAGGCGTCGAGCGTGGTTGGCGGAGACGTTACCAACCACACTAGGCCCCCGCAAATTACTTTGATTGAATTACTTGGCATAGCCCTTACCCAAGTGATTCCCATAAAGAAAACTCACGAGCGAATCCAGTCTGAAACTGGAATCCAGTCTGAAAGCTGGAATTCCCTCAGCGAATTATTTAATTTATTTTAACCACAATGAGGTTAACAATTTGATAGTTTTAGAAAAAGCCCACGCTAGTAAAGCACGAGTAAAGTAGCCGTAATTTAGCGAAGGTGGAAAGCATATCACTTAATCATGGGTCAAATTCTGTCACATGGATTCAATATGTTTAATTTGTGGAAATTCATCTCACAAAAAGAACATATGTAATGGCAATCATATGACAATTTTTTACCCATGCCATGTCTGTTTAGCTATTGTTAAGACAAGGCAGTTTCTAGGCTATTTTTAGTTTTATAAAAATTAAATGATTTTTTACTTTCAGTTAAATTAGAATACTTTTCACTGCCATTAATCTTTGTATGCATGTGTCTCTGTACGGAAGTTTGTGCATATGTGTTGATAAATGTATGCTAATGAGTGCATATGCGTCTAGTTTTTAATCGCCATTTTTTAATAAAAGTTGTAAAAAGGTCAAACAAAACTTGAAGAACTATTCATTCTTGAAAGAATGTTTTGTATGTTGAAGTTGAACTGTTATGTACTAGAATGTTTTACCAGATAATAGAGCTCACACCACTTGGTGGATTATTTCTCACCATTTGGTGGATTAATTCGATCAATTCACCATTCTAAAGATTTTTTTTCTTATTTCTATGGTGCTTATTTAATAAGTCCTTGACTGCAATATATTATTATATCGAGATTGCAATAAATTTTTAATAGTTTTTTTCATAGTCAATATAAATAAGTAGAAAAAACTATTCTTTCTGAAGAAGGAAGTTAAAATATCCAAAACAAAAACTCCCCCCTGCGCACGGCTATACTTTCACGTGATCATCCATCATTGGTGATTTGATTCCATCTTGTGTTCAGAATCATCCAACCTGTCGCAGTTACTGGCCAAGCAGTAGCTCCTAGGTAGGATTAATGGTAGGCCCCGACCATCGTTGACCAGAGGATCATTTTTCATGCCGCGTGGTTTACCTTGCGCACAGGTGACATACTAGCTTGAATTACTCTCTGTGAAAGGCGCGACACTGGAGTGGACCCCCTGTTCTAGGCTGGGAAACTTTAGAGTGAAAGTTGATAATTTAGAACCGATTTCTTGTCACATAGCTAAGAATGAACTGCTCACAGAGTTAGAAACTGCAAATTACAAATTATTTCAGCGAGCCACTCTAACGCGACATGATGTAATCAATAAGATGATGTGTAATTTACGCGCGATTGGCGTGACACTTGGATACGCGAACGCCTAGGATAATATTTACAAGCCCCGGGTGGCATTTACGTACCCTGCTAGCAATGTGAATGCCGCACTCAAGGTCTGGGGAGCGAGTTACTTTTCCTGCTGCGGTGCCAACGACTAACGGTGCTTTTATACTAATTATCATATAGATTGTAGTTGATGTAATTATTGAGAGCTCTCTGATCTGTATGATGTTGTAGAAACTGTTTCAAGTCACACTGTGACACAATGGCATTTCCGTATTGCTCAATTGTCTCGTCGAAACTGGTTTGCGCAATTGGTTTTGCGTTTCATGCGTGACCAGACTGTTAATTGGGGTTACACTTTGAGTCTCGATTTTGGGCGGTGCGCACATCGGCACACAAAGCGGAAGGTAACCTGCTCACAGGCGGAACCCTTTTATCTTACGTGTTGCTATTCTCTCGGTCACCCGTAAATAGATTGACGTCTGATGACGGAATGAATTGGACCTACCACGAATTAAAGGCCAGCACGAGATTACGCTAGCCCCAACTTCTATTTCCTACTCATTTATTCTCAAGGCCTTCTTCGACCTTCTCGTTATTTCATTACAAAAGCTTCACTTAGTTCTATTACACAGTGCAACATTTTTTTTTTGGCTTCTATGTATGATTTTTTCATGTATTTCGACGCAAAAAAAAATTTTCCGAGTTTGAACACATTTCATCTTAAACAGTGGCGCCATTTTGAATTTTTGAGAAATCAGAAATTTTCGATGTTTTTTGACACCATTTTGTTTTAAAGCCAAATATCAAAATTCTAAGAGTTTGTTCTCATATTAGCATTTTCTTACCCATCTTTTTAAAAAACAGATCTCAAATTGGACAAAAACTGAGCTCAAAACGGTGATTCTACGAAAACGGTTTTGGCATGGTTTTGGAGTATTTCACAAAGCAAAACAATATCGAGTATGTAGAGCATTAATGGTAATGCGCTAATATCTAAAAGTCGTAGTAAAATTATGTCTTATATTGAGTAAAAAAGTTTCAGAAATTGATTGGTCTGATGTGTCTGATGCACGTAAAATGTCAGCAACAAGTCAATTTTGCCCCATTTCCCCTTATTACTTTTATCTGAGACATTTTTAGAGACCATCAATTGTCGACATTTTTAACCATTTTTTAACCTATTTCATTTTCTTAATTTATAGCTGAGTTGGTAAACATTTATCATCTTGAAATGTTAGAGAATAATAAATCAAATTGAAGGCAAATTTTCAACCTGAACTTTAAAAACAATAAAAATTTGTATCATACAATGAAAACGCAACGTGGAAACATTAATGCAGAGAATGTTATCGTTACTTACTTTGGATGTTGCTTGTGTTGTAGTCGTTGCGTTGTACTTAAAATTCCTTCTCATTCATACGCGTTCCTTCCAATATCTCACAACATACAATTAAAATTTGAACCTGAAATCGAAGCCCTTCGCTTTCCGGGCAAGCATCGACAAACCCCGAGCCGAACCCGCCCAGCTTTCAGTTTAGAAGTCTGCCGCACGCGGCGGCGGCTGCGGCGGTGTTCGCTCTTTAATAGTAATTCCACGCCGCACAGCTTGAATTTGGCTTTATTTTCCTTCCCATGTTCAATCGAAAATATTGCACGCATTAAAACAATTCCATCCAGCAGCAATTAATTAACCTTCCAATTTGTTTCTCTCTTCTTTTTCATGCCTCGTTACAGGTACGTATCGGAGAAGTAAAGCAATTTGGATGTCTCGCCGTGCCTCTGGTCTCTTAGCCTTCCCCCTATTGCAAGCAAGGTAGTTCTCAGCTGTGTGCGTTTTTTTTTGGGAAGGTTGAGAAAAATCTCGGCGATTCGATGTCGGATCCAAGAACATCGCCATTCGACGGTTGCACATCAGTGACACGCGCCGCGGTATCGTAAGTGGTTTCGCTTTTGTTAACAAAATATATAGATATTCAAACGTTCGGACGCCCATCAGCCTGCCTGCCAATCCGCGTCATGCTATCTCGACTTTTTTGGGATTTCAAAAAGGTATTCAAATTCAACAATTGGCGAAGGTTTGCTCTCTTAACTTGATTGATACTGCAGCAGATGTCGAATCATCGTGGATCGGAGCGACCTTCGAAACTGCACATCTCCACAAGCCAATTTGCCTACCCTCTTGAGAATGAGACGACAACGACGACAGCGATGTTTTCGCAAGATCCTGCTGACGATCGGCAGTGAATTTCAATGCAAAATCTATGGCATCAGCCGACTGGGGCTAGTTTACATTGTTGCACGTTGTTCGATAAAAGGAGAATTATTGATGCATTCTACGGACGAATGTGACATTTGAGATTTATGAAACGCGACCGCTGCCAGAAGGGATTGAATGACTGAAGGATTTATGTAACCGGACTGGATTATATTGGACCATGTGAAATATGGCTGAGCTGAATTGTTGCGAAACGCAAAAAAGCGGAAAAATCAAGGCTTACTGCCGCATCTGGTAGCTATCTTTGCATGTACGAATTTGATCTCAACTATTGATCTTGTGGGAAAGTTTTTCAATGCAGCACACATCAGCGTTTCTGACACGTCTGATTGACAGGGAAATTATTCGATGTGCCGTCAGATTTAAAAAATCTTCCCATAGCGGGCAAGCAAAGTTCAACGGCCTCGCGCATATTCAATCGCTGTAAGTGAAATTTTTTTTTATTTTCTCTTCCTCATCCCGTGTGGCGGCAGGCACCAGAACCCAGAATCAGAACCGCTGCTATTACTTGCCGAAGCGTGAATATTAACTTTCGATTCAGTGACACGACACCAAACCAGCGCACACCCGCTAATCTACAATAGCTGGAAAAGTGGGGACTTTGTTTTATTAACGTTCTGTATCGATTTATACTTTAATAGTCCCATTGTTAGACTCCAGCGATGCATATGAAATTGAAGACCGTCCCCGATCTCAAATTATACCAACAAAGGGAAGGCAGGCACTTGGTGATTAATTCCGAGCGAGGACCCGAGGAGAGTAAAAATAATAACGATAATAACATCATCGACGAGTTTCAGTACAATTTTGACGTTCGCGTCTCCACGCTAAAGAGAGCGCATATATGTAAATACGGAAGAGTGACTGTGTGTTTCCCTCCGAGACGTGATAATAATTTATGGAAGGCGTGCCCTTCGCGTGCTGCCTTTTTAGGCCAGACTGGCGATGTGTGGCGTCTTAAACTGTCTCATCCACGGAACGAGGAGCGGTCGTCATCCGGACAAGAGCAACGAACCTGCCGATCACGTTTTTCCCTTTGCGTACGCGGGACTGCGAGGGCTCGGCGGTGGATGGAAAGTCATCTCGCAGTTATCACGGTCAAATGCATTTCACCGATTGTTGCTACGCAATTCATCTATCACCGTCATTATCGGGGGGCTACACACTTTGATACCCGCTTTCGGGCTTATCTATCTGTTAGTTGTATGGTGTGGCAGCCGCGGATCAAATTAACTCCGTCACCGAATAGAGACCTGCATGCAGAAGCGACGAACCTTAGGTTTTTTATATGTATTCCGCACAATTCCTTCCACCGCAGAGTCGTGCGCAGGATTTTTGTTTTAGGGGGAGAAAGCATTTTATTTTGTTGAAGTTGTTTTTTAAGAAAAAATCTTGAATATTTTTTAATATTATAGTTTTATGATGCAGATAATGTTTTCTTCATTTGAAATGTTATCTTCACGTATTCATTAACTTGCATAAACTTGCTTCGATGAATCGCACTAATGTCATAACCTTTCAACTGTTAGTTGTCTAACCTCAACATCAGATTCAACATTAAATGTAGAAGTCATTCATCAGGCTCATTATTTCATTCTGAAAACATAATCTCCAAATTTCAAGTAGTCTAAGTATTCTTATAATATATTGTATTCTCTGGATTTTGCTTTCTAACTTTGAAAGTTTGTAAGTTATAGGTTACCTTCATCGGAAAGAAGAAAGCAAGAATAAAGTGTGTTACCTGCATTACAGCGGATTATACGCAACAAATTATGCCAGTAATCAGGTGATTCGTTTCCCTAATATTCGTTACCAAAATGAATAAGGTTCTGATTTATTGAAAACGATACACTGAGCGACCGTTGACAGGTTATCACGTCATAAATTGTGATGAATGTCTTGACGAAGGATGACGTCCCACATTATTTTCAAAGCTACAAAAGCGTGATCGAAATTATTTCGACCCAAAAAAAATAATTTTAGAGCCGTAGTGTCTTCGGCAAAGTTCTTCCATTAGCTATTCCCCATTTTATAAAAGTTGAAATTTTGTGAATAATCTACACAAAAATGAGATACGAATTTGGTTTTCTCATTTCGCAAATAAATGTCTACTTAATTGGAAAAGTTATGGCAAATTTCATAAGAAACAACTTGGTCGAAAACATCATACTTCTATCTGCATTTTTTTATTATAACTTTTTGCAATGATTTTCTGCAATTTTTTAATGTTGTGCATTGTTGTTCACTATAGTAAAACACACAATTTTACCGAAGGAAGTGTATTTTAATCTCTTATACATCTTTATATATTTAACCCTCTAGTGATCAGTGCTGCCTTTAGACGGTCTTCAGTTCAGCCTCAAAAAAGCTTCAATAAGAATTTAAAAAATGTTTATAAAGCTTCATAGTAATTTTTTCGAAGTCCGTCTAAAAATTAATTTGGGCACTAGAGGTTTAAATATTGCACCAACTACTAAACAGACATCTACAAAAACCGCTAATATTCGCAGACCAACCATTTCTATATAAAAGGCAAATATCATTTAATCCAGGCATATGCATTTGTCTGCCTTTATAGATATCTGTTAGTAAATTTTTTGCATTATTTTGATAACAATCTTCAATAACTAAGGAAATAAAACATATAGAAATTAGGTTTCTGCGGTATAATTGTGTGTTTTTTGATACAGTGAACAATATTGTAAAACATTGAAAAATTGTAAGAAATTACTATAAAAAATTATATTGAAAAATTAGATTTTAGGGACCTTCTCTGAAAACTTGTGTCTTCGACAAAATTGCTTATTATAAAATGTACTACAAATTTGTTGAATAAAGTGGATTTATTAAAATTGTAATTTCCAAGAAATGGAGAATAATTAATGGAAGAACTTTGCTGAAGACACTGTGACTCTAAAATTAATTTTTTGGTTCAAAAAAATTTCGACCAGCGAAAAAATACCATCCGAACAATTGTGTTGCTACGATCATACTCGAAATCGCTAAACTGATTCTTAATCGGAAAAATTCTAGACGCGTCAAATACGGTTTGCATCATGGTTTTTCATAGTTATTGTTTTTGAATGTACAGTTTGAGTTATTTTAGGGCCGAATAATTACCTTCAATTAAACGCAACAGACTTGAAATCGGCTAAACGGCTCCAAAGTTAAAATTTTTTGAAATTTTGGGTCATTCCACATGAAGTGACCACAAAAAAAGCACAAACTTGGATATGAACATCACAGATTTTGCACACAGTTGACTAAATTATTCATCTTGTGTCACCTTGGAAAAAATCCCAATTTTAGTGTCGATCGGAATACCTCCTGCACTATGAAGTAAAATAACGCATTTTTGGTCAAAGCCTCTTTGTTCTCTTTCTTACATTTTATAGACGTGAGACGTCCGAAAAATACTGATGGGTATTTTTTAAGGAAATAAACCAAGGGATCCAGAAAAAAATATTTCTGTTGACCGGAAGTGTTGCCAAATTGATTATTTTTGTATTCAAAGACTAAATTTGCTTTTTTCGACAAATGTAACCACTTTTATTTTAAATTTAAAAATTTCATCGTATTCCTCGGAAATTTTTACGTAAGAAACACTTATCACCCCGAGGTAATATGAGCCTATCTCGAGTTAAAATATTTTAACGAAAACAGTTTTGAATTCTTAATTAATTTTTCTTACAATTCATAGACGTAAGACGTTCGAAAAAATACTGGTGGGTGATTTTTAAAGAAATTAGTTTTTAAATACAAAAATATTCTATTTGGAAACACTTCAGGTCAAAAATTATATTTTTTCTGGATTCCTTGGTTTATTTCCATCGAAAATTATCGATCAGTATTTTTCGGATGTCTTACGTCTATAGATTGTCAAAAAAAAAAATTAAAAATTTCAAACTATTTTCGTGAAAATGTTATAACTCGAGATTGGCTCGTACTACCTCGGGATGATAAGTGTGTCTTACGTAAAATTTTCTGAGGAATACGATGAAACTATCAAATTTAAAATAAAAGTGGCTACTTTTGCCGAAAAATGCAAATTTAGTTTTTGAATATAAAAATAACCTTTCTGGCAACACTTCCAGCCAAAAAGATTATTTCTTCTGGATTTCCTTCAAAATTCAAAAGGCAAAAAGTTGAGCTAAACTTAAATATATAAAAAAAGATTGCTTAAATTATTGTCGTATAATACGAGACCAAAACGAAACAGAGGTGGACAAGAATGATACAAAAGAACACAATAAGATAAAGGTAAGGCAAAAATGAGCAAACATTGTGAAAAGTACAAAAAGTTCAATAAAGACAAACTGGAAACAAGGATTTAATATAGCTTGAGGCAATAGTCAAAGCAGAAATATAAGTGGAATGAAAATGTGACGTTGAATCTAATGTCTAAAAAACGTAGAAGGGATGAGATAAGACAATACAGGGATAGAAATAGTGTGTGTGTGGCAAAAATGAGGTGAAAATAATAAAATAATTCAACAAAAATAATGAGAAAAATTATGGAAAACTTACGTAAAACTGAGCCAATCAATGGACAAAAACGAGACACAATCGAGCGAAGTATGAGACAAGATAAGGCAAAAAGAGAATGGATCAAAAATAAAAATTTAATATAAATGTAAGACGGAACAAGAGTACAAAGAAGTAAGAATAAAACAAAAATAAGAAGTAAGTTAGAATTAACCGAATGGACGAAAATGCTAAAAAGTGATTTTCATTTCACAACTAGAACGAACAACTAGAATTATGAGACAAAAATTACAAATATAGATAAGAATTAGGCAAAACTTGGACATAAATATAGATAAGAATTAGGCAAAACTTGGACATATGTCAACGACAAGGACACAAAAATACGACGAAATTAACAAAATAAATCCTTATCTCAGACAAAATCAGACAAATAATATAAAGCGACAGCGAGACAAAATTAACAAAAACAATATATTACTAAGAGATAAATCGTACAAAATTGAAACAAAAATAGGAAAAAATAGGAAAGACAAAACTGATGGAAAAGTTAAAAAAAACTAGACAAAAATGAGATAATAAGTCGAAGAATGAAACCTAAATGAGGTAATAAGGCAATATCGAGCAATAATGAGTAAAAATAGAACACAAATGCATTCAAATTGAACCAAAAAGTAGGCCCCTATGTAAAAAAGTGTCAAAAAATCAAATGACTAAAATATATACATATAAGGAAACCGCTCCTATATTCATCTCATCGCTCTTAAATGTCCAATTTACTATCAAATTTCACTGTTTTCCAAAATAAAACTGCCGACCGCTGGACTAAATCAAGAGGTAACATTAAAATTACTTATTCTTTTAAAAAATAGTAAAATTTCACAGTAAATTGGACAAATAAGAGCGATGACACGGATATAGGAGCGATTATCCTGTGTGACCAAAATGAGATCAAAATATTGCAGAATTGTGACCCGAATGATGCGAAAAAAAAACATAATAAAATAGAAGCAAGACCAAGATGTTCAAAAAATGAGATACAAATCAGATTAAAGCAAAATAAAAATAAAATGAAAACAAGACAAAATGTAGACAAAATTATTACATAAGAAGACTGAAATGAGTTAGAAGTTTCGCCTTAAAAATCTAGAAAAGAACAAAACTAAAACGAAAATCAAACACAAATAAGACATAATTGAACCAAATGAGGCAAAATTGAAGCAAATAACAACGTAATAAAACTGAGACACAAGTGAGACTAAATAATGGGGACGAGAGGAAATAATATAGTACGAAAACGGGACAAGTGTGATGTAATGGGATAAAAATGACATAATCATAAAACTAAATTAAAACAAAAATAACAATAAAATAAGATAAAAAATTATCGAAAAATTTTCATTAAAATGTTAAACGGAACAAGACAACCAGCAAACAAGAATAGGAGAAAAATATAAAGAAAGTGACACGAAACCGAGACGACACTGGGACAAAAATGCAACAGAAAGACAAATATGATTGAAAACTTTAGAAAACATTAGACAATAATTGCAAATGGAGTAAAAAATCAGGTGAAAATGAGACAGAAATAATAGAAAAATTAAATATAAAGGAGACACAAATTACCAAGAGTGGGGTGAATTGGATTAAAGATGGGGCTAGAAAGAAATGAATGAGTAAAAGAAATAAAAATAACATTAAATGGTATAAATTTTAAATATTTCTTTAAAGTTAAATTGAATATACTCAACACCCGTTTATAACTTTAACTCAATGTTTATGTTTTTATAGAAATTTATGTAATTGAGAAACTGAGTAAAAACAAACTACTGATTAGCAAAAATGATGCAGGAATGAGACAAAAACAGATTGAAAATATAGCAGAAAAATTAAGTGAAATTGAATCAAAAATGAAAAAAAAAACTGAAGTCAAAATAGGGTGCAAGTCGAACAGAATTGAAGTTAACCAAGTTCACTTCCAATTTCTAGCCCAAGCCCAAGTCCTAAGTTTGAGAGCAAGTCCAAGCTGTTCGAAAGTTCGGTCATGTTTTCGGTTGCTTGCGGATTGGTATTTGAGCTTCAAAATTTGTGGTTTGCAGTCTAATGAATTGCGTTGATTGCTATCTGCTCATCACCGACGTTTCGGTCCTTTTATGGAAGCATCATCAGGGTCCACAATATATTTAACATTTTACGTACAAATAGGACACAATTACACTATATGACATTGAAAAACTACTCACTCGAAACGGTAGGTAATCAACAAATTAAAATATTTTTGTGAACGTAAAAACAGTCGCGTGTGTGGTTTAAGACGATAACGATCAAACCGTTGATGAGGTCGAAATTACTTTGTTTGTTTTTTTTTTATTCTCGCTTATTTTCCGTCGGTCTATTCGCACTGTTGTGGCCAATTACCAACGCCCAGGGAGGCGACTCCACACCCAGGACCCTAACTCACGACCCGTTTATTAACGGACCGGCGCCAACGGCTTTACTTCCTCATGCGATGGAAGGCGTGATCCCAGAGATTTTTAGCCTCAGAAAATCTCCCGGTGTCGGCTAGGATTGAATCTAGACCAGTTGGGTTGGTTGTGAGTGGATCACGCCACCCCACAACCATCGACACCTATGTCGGCGGTGGGACTCGAACCCAGGCGTCGAGCGTGGTTGGCGGAGACGTTACCAACCACACTAGGCCCCCGCAAATTACTTTGATTGAATTACTTGGCATAGCCCTTACCCAAGTGATTCCCATAAAGAAAACTCACGAGCGAATCCAGTCTGAAACTGGAATCCAGTCTGAAAGCTGGAATTCCCTCAGCGAATTATTTAATTTATTTTAACCACAATGAGGTTAACAATTTGATAGTTTTAGAAAAAGCCCACGCTAGTAAAGCACGAGTAAAGTAGCCGTAATTTAGCGAAGGTGGAAAGCATATCACTTAATCATGGGTCAAATTCTGTCACATGGATTCAATATGTTTAATTTGTGGAAATTCATCTCACAAAAAGAACATATGTAATGGCAATCATATGACAATTTTTTACCCATGCCATGTCTGTTTAGCTATTGTTAAGACAAGGCAGTTTCTAGGCTATTTTTAGTTTTATAAAAATTAAATGATTTTTTACTTTCAGTTAAATTAGAATACTTTTCACTGCCATTAATCTTTGTATGCATGTGTCTCTGTACGGAAGTTTGTGCATATGTGTTGATAAATGTATGCTAATGAGTGCATATGCGTCTAGTTTTTAATCGCCATTTTTTAATAAAAGTTGTAAAAAGGTCAAACAAAACTTGAAGAACTATTCATTCTTGAAAGAATGTTTTGTATGTTGAAGTTGAACTGTTATGTACTAGAATGTTTTACCAGATAATAGAGCTCACACCACTTGGTGGATTATTTCTCACCATTTGGTGGATTAATTCGATCAATTCACCATTCTAAAGATTTTTTTTCTTATTTCTATGGTGCTTATTTAATAAGTCCTTGACTGCAATATATTATTATATCGAGATTGCAATAAATTTTTAATAGTTTTTTTCATAGTCAATATAAATAAGTAGAAAAAACTATTCTTTCTGAAGAAGGAAGTTAAAATATCCAAAACAAAAACTCCCCCCTGCGCACGGCTATACTTTCACGTGATCATCCATCATTGGTGATTTGATTCCATCTTGTGTTCAGAATCATCCAACCTGTCGCAGTTACTGGCCAAGCAGTAGCTCCTAGGTAGGATTAATGGTAGGCCCCGACCATCGTTGACCAGAGGATCATTTTTCATGCCGCGTGGTTTACCTTGCGCACAGGTGACATACTAGCTTGAATTACTCTCTGTGAAAGGCGCGACACTGGAGTGGACCCCCTGTTCTAGGCTGGGAAACTTTAGAGTGAAAGTTGATAATTTAGAACCGATTTCTTGTCACATAGCTAAGAATGAACTGCTCACAGAGTTAGAAACTGCAAATTACAAATTATTTCAGCGAGCCACTCTAACGCGACATGATGTAATCAATAAGATGATGTGTAATTTACGCGCGATTGGCGTGACACTTGGATACGCGAACGCCTAGGATAATATTTACAAGCCCCGGGTGGCATTTACGTACCCTGCTAGCAATGTGAATGCCGCACTCAAGGTCTGGGGAGCGAGTTACTTTTCCTGCTGCGGTGCCAACGACTAACGGTGCTTTTATACTAATTATCATATAGATTGTAGTTGATGTAATTATTGAGAGCTCTCTGATCTGTATGATGTTGTAGAAACTGTTTCAAGTCACACTGTGACACAATGGCATTTCCGTATTGCTCAATTGTCTCGTCGAAACTGGTTTGCGCAATTGGTTTTGCGTTTCATGCGTGACCAGACTGTTAATTGGGGTTACACTTTGAGTCTCGATTTTGGGCGGTGCGCACATCGGCACACAAAGCGGAAGGTAACCTGCTCACAGGCGGAACCCTTTTATCTTACGTGTTGCTATTCTCTCGGTCACCCGTAAATAGATTGACGTCTGATGACGGAATGAACAATTTGGTGTATCATCTAATCGCTTAAATGCTCTACAGTGTGGCGCTGTGATTCGACCTGTTTGTTGTCGGTCGTCCGGAGCCCCCATTTGAATACGCTCAGGTCGGGAAAAAGAAGGACACCTTAACAATAACGCTTTTGTGTTTAGCTGCTAATTTTATCCCGATTCGGTTAGTCGTAATGGCATGAACAAACGGAGACGTGATTTCTGGTTGGTTAAAAAAAAACCTGTCACTTGAGGCACGTTTTCGATGATAATCATAATGTTTCAGTTGAATTGGGAACGTTTTTTTTTGTGCTCATCGTTTTGTAACAACTCGTGAATCATAAGTTGCGCATGAAAAAGTTTCTATAACATACTGTAAGCCTTTATGAAACCATCTATTGGGATATTGTTAGCAGTATGTATCTCCCTATTGACCCGTACGGTTGTGTGTGGTCTTTGTAGGCAAATTCTATTCGCCACCCTGTGGCTCTATTTGTGGTCACTATAACCTCTACCTAGGGCCCACTCGGTTTCACAAAATTAACAAAAATAATAAAAAGTGTCGCAATAATTAGTTAATCTTTTCTATTGGAGCATTCCAGGCAAAATTTGGCAATTTCTTCAAATGCATTTTTGTTGCTATTCTGTTTAATTAAAAGTAATTCCAAATTATGGGTTAACCCTTCTACTTTTTTCACGGTCCTGAAAAATTATCTTTCTAAGCAGATACGGGGAACGAACAAAAAAATCCTGATCGATAGTATTCACGGAAACCCAACCCAAGCCGCTTCAAAAATTGAACTCCTAAACCTGAAAAGAAAATTGAGAATAAAAAAAAAACGTTGCATAAACCTCAAACAGTCAAGAACTTCAAAAAGTCATAGACATGAAAAACTTCAAAAAAAAAATAAAAAATCAAAACCTGATATGTCAAAAATGTAAAAAAAAAATATCAACAATGTCAAAAATATCAAAAATATCAAAATCAATTCGGTATCAATGTTTCATTAATTTTACTCTCTAAATGTTCTTTGGGTTAATGTTACCTTCATATTCGAGTTTTTTACCCAGTTACGGGTTTAAAAACCGCATTTAACTAGATATAATTTCGCATAGTCAAATTACTATTTTCGGCACTTGGGCAGATGTGTGGATAATTTTTCAATCGACCGCTGCAAGAATGAAGGAAATCCGCTGAAAACTAACTGACTTATAATCATTTAAAACGGGAGATTTTAGATTTTCGTTATACACCCCTGAGGTGAAACTTTCTGAGAGACGTAGTTCTACATCAAAAATTGAGGAAAAAAAAGAACTAATATGAGGGAAATTTTTAATGTCAACAATTCTTATACGTCAATGTTAGCAAAAATGTATAAAACGGCAAAGTGTTAACATTAATTCTGTTCAAATGTTTTGTCGCTTTTGCTTCCAACATAACCTTCACATTGTTTGCGGAATAAGGTCTTCATGTTGTTTAATTTTTTCTGTATACTTTATTTTCAGATAAGATTTTAAATTTTCGTTTTTTTTTTAAATTTCGAAATATACCGAATTAAAGGAAAAAGAAGCACACAATTATTCAAAGCTGAAGTAACTGATGAGTAGGACAATTCTATTATATTTTTTGATTGTCGTATTCGGTTTGGCTGAAATTTTATACAGATATCGCTATGAGCTAGAGATGCCATTTATGCTATTGGTTTTTTTGATTTAATCACGGCTCATTTTTAGGAAGAGCATCTGTAAAAAGGTATAAAAAGGGTTATATATATTTATAGAGCCAGAACGCTTTTCTCCTGTATAGACTCATTACTGTGACCAGAACCATAGATCTCATAAATTCTATTATTAACAAAATCATGTTTGAAAGTACGTGACATGATTATTATAATTCGTGCTTGTGTGTATGCCCTTCTTTTTTACGCTTACTATTCGGAGCCTCGCTGCTTCCAGCCAATATTATCGCCAATTACGATTTCCTGGAGAGGTTTCAACTGATTGGTGCCCTAACCAGTTTTATTGTGAGAGGGATTTATTTTTTGTCAAGAGGTGTTTCTCGAGGTTTTGTAGGGTTCAACGTTAAGGAATAGTTGAGAAAAAAAAACCCATGCTTAAAAGTCCGTTGACATCGAATGACTCTGATTCTACTGAGACTCGAATCCACGACCACACAAGGCCAAAATAAAAAAATAATGATCCCAAATTAAGCTCAGAATCGCTGGAAACCATTCCTAAAGCCCATAAAAGGTCTAAATAGAAAATGACCCCAAATTAAGCTCAGAATCGCTGAAAACTCCTTCTAAAGTCCAGAAAAGGCCAAACTAGAATCTGATCTCAAATTAGGCTCAGAATCGGTGAAAACCCCTTCTAAAGGCCAGAAAAGGCCAAAATTGGAAATGATCCCAAATTAAGCTCAGTATCACCGAAAAGTGCTTCTAAAAGCCAGAAAAGGTCAAAATAGGAAATGATCCCAAATTAAACCCAGAACACCGAAACGTGCTTGTAAAGGCCAGAAAAGGCCAAAATAGAAAATAATCCCAAATTGAGATCAGGATAGCTTAAAAACCCCTTCTAAAGGCGAAAAAAGCCAAAAAAGGAAATGATCCCAAATTAGGCCCAGAATCGCTGAAAACCTCTTCTAAAGGCGAGAAAAGACCATGATAGAAAATGATCCCAAATCAAGTTCAGAATCGGTTAAAAACCCCTTCTCAAGGCCAGAAAAGGCCAAAATTGGAAATGATCCCAAATTAAGCTCAGAATCACCGAAAAGTGCTTCTAAAAGCCAGAAAAGGTCAAAATAGGAAATGATCCCAAATTCAGCTTAGAATTCCCTAAATGTGCTTCTAAAGGCCAGAAAAGGCCAAAATAGAAAATGATCCCAAATTAAGCTCAGAATAACTGGAAACCCTTCTAAAGTCCAGAAAAGGCCAAACTAGAATCTGATCCCAAATTAGGCTGCAAACCCCTTCTAAAGGCCAGAAAAGGTCAAAATAGGAAATGATCCCAAATTAGGCCCAGAACACCGAAAAGTGCTTGTATAGGCCAGAAAAGGCCAAAATAGAACAATCCCAAATTGAGCTCAGAATCGCTAAAAACCCCTTCTAAAGGCGAGAAAAAGCCAAAAAAGGAAATGATCCCAAATTAAGCTCAGAATCGCTGAAAGTGCTTCTAAAGACCAGAAAAGGTCATGATGGGTAATGATCCCAAATTAAGCTCAGAATCGTTTAAAACTCCTAAAGGCCAGAAAAAGCCAAAAATGTAAAGGATCCCAAATTTAGCTTAGAATCACCGAAAAGTTCTCCTAAAGGCCAAAATAAAAAATGATCCCAAATAAAGCTAAGAATCGCTAAATAGTTCTTCTAAGGCCCAGAAAAGGCCAAAATAGGAAATGATCCCAAATTGAGCTCAGAATTACTGAAAAAGTTATTCTAAAGCCCAGAAAAGGCGAAAATAGAAAATGATCCCAAATTAAGCTCAGAATGATTCTGAGGTTGGCTGAAAACTTCTTCAATAAAGACAATTACAAGAATTTTTTTTTAGTTTTCATGAAAAAATAAATTGAAAAATGATTATTTCGAGATAATCAATTTATATATTTTTCGGAAAGACAAAACTATTATCTACATCTTTGCCGATGACAATTTATAGAAAAAAAACAAGCTTGATGGCTTAAATTAGAAATAAGAAGGAAAAAAATGATACAAAGCTAAGTAAAAAGAGTGAATGAAACAAAAATAAGGTGAAAAGGTAACAAAACTGACAAAAATGTTATGCACAATGAAGAAAAAATGAAACAAAAATAAGAAAAAGTAAGACGAAACTCAGATGATAACAAGACAAGCATGATTAAACAAAAACCAGAACAGAACTTTATGAAACTCTGAGCCACAAAATTTGAAATAAAAACAAAAGATGGAACAAAAAAATAAGCAAATGGAAGATAAAGGGGACAGTACACAGTGGTTTAAAACGCGGGAAAAGTGATCGTCAGCCTTTTGAGTATTAAGATGTCATTTCAATGCTAAAATGTATTCGACAAAGTTTTTGTAGATCTCACGGGACATCTTTTGATGCAGAAAAATTTTTGATTAATTTACCCAAAAGTGAGATAATTTACTTTTATTTAGACCGATACAAATTTGATTTTCATTTTATGTCAACCTCCCTCCCCCCCCCCTCCTTCAAAAATGATGAAAATTGGAAGGGGAAGAAAAAAAGTTTATGCCGTTTTGTTAATATTATTGATTTTTCGACAGCGTATATGCTTAATTTAGCAACAAATAAGTCCAGTGACAGTGAAAGTGTCATCAAAAGGCAAGCCAAATGATTAATACAGTCATATCTCGATATAAGGCAACCTCGATATAACGTAACTTTTTAAAATGTATTAAAATTGAAAATCAATGATACAGCAACTGTTTTTGGGCTAAAAATTGCTTCAAAAAATGTTTGTAGTAAGTTTTGGAACCAATGAAATCAATGCGAAAATTGTCCAAAATGTGCATAAGGAAGGTTTAAAAATACTTATAGGTAATGGGAAATAGGTTTTCGCGCATCTGTGAGTAACCATCAACTGTCTTGCATCAATTAAAAAAAAATTTGCTTGTTGACAATTGTCCTAAATGGGCATAAGAATGGTTTAAAATTACTGATAGGTGATGGGAAAAAGGTTTTCACGCATCTTTGAGTGACCTCTTGTATCAATTGAAAAAAAATATTTTTTTTGCTTCTGGAAATATTTCTAAATGGGCATTTTTTGCTTCGATATAACGTAACGAAAATAAAAATAAAGTTGCCTTATATCGAGATATGACTGTATTGATAATAATGTGATATTTTTCAACACACTTTTGCATGCAAGTTACAAACGTCGTAACTTGCACACAATTATGAAAGGTATTCTTTTTTTTCTTCTCAGTGTTATGCCCTCCCCTTAGCTAATTTTGATAACCGTGGACATAAAAACCATTCAAAATTTATATCAGCCTTACTTATCAAATCAAAACGAAGTTTTCGGCAAAGTTGTAGACAATTTTATGTAGAAAAACTTTGCCGAAGACACTTTGGTTCTATCTCTTGAAAATCGACCACATACAGGTAGTTTTATACACAGACATTTTTAAAATTTCTAAAAATCGAAAAATACCAAATAACTTTTTGTGATGTATTTTAGAGGCCTACTATGTTCTAGACATTTTTTCATATTTAAAAAATACATCAATCTGCCGAACATACTTTGGGCAAATTTTCAACTTTTTCATAGGGTTTAGGACATTTAAAAAAAATGCACTTTTCAAAACGAAATTTTTCGAAAAGCTATTCTAGCTTACCTAGGTAGTTTCACTAGTTTCTTGCAGTCTCCTTGGGCGTGGGTGGATTTTTTTTTGGTTTTTCAAAAATGTACAGAATCGAAAAGATTTTTGATTTTCATCAAAAAGTACGAAAAACTTCTGAAATTACGGAACCTTACATTATTTAGAAACATAGGGATAGAAAAAAAAATTATTTTTTTCCGAAAAAAAATGTTATGTCACTAGTGTATGCAGAAGATCTTGACATCTGCATACACATAACAATTTTTTCGGAAAAAAATATTTTTTTCTATTTTTATGTTTCAAAATAATGCACGCTGCCGTAAATATAAATCCTTTTTGTACTTTCTAATTTTTGAAGAAAAAAACATGAAAGAACGTCGAAAAACCAAAAAAAACATTTTTTTTTTCAGCCAGAATCAATAACATAAAATAAAAGTAGTAAAAGTAAGTAGTTCAGAAGTGTGCCGGGAAGAATCAGATGAACGATCTTTTTCATTAGTATTGTGTTTTCAGCGCAAACGGGAACGTTTTTCCCGAAAAAAAAAATTCTTTTTTGAGCGCTAAAAATTGAATTAAAAAAATTTTCTCGGCAAAGTTAAACTTCGTGCATCAAAAAACGATCTTTCAACGACCGGAGAATTTAATAAAGAATACTTTAAAAAAGGGGCAGCAAATCGGTTCAGTAGTTTTACCGCAATCGCCTTTATTTAGAAACACCATTCTGAGAAAAACGCGTATAAAGTTTCAATTTGAACTTATGCGGCAGTGACGAAGCGCGCTTCAAATCATTCTAACTTTCTGCCTATTGCTCAAATTTGTGAAAATAAGATAATGCAAAAAAAAACAATTTTTTAAAACTATTAAGGTAGGGTATCGGCTTTATTATCGTCAGGTTTTACCAATTATCGTCCGGGGGGTTAATAAGGTCATAGAGAACTAATCTTTTGCAGAAAAATGCTCTTCATTATGATGAACCATCATGGAAGAACGTTTAACGCGCTAGGACATTATTTACCCCCCGGACGATAATAGGTAAAACCAGACGATAATAGAGCAGGTACCCTATATAACCCCATAAGTGTTTTCCTGCTATCATTAGCGATGCTATTCACTGTGCAACGCACCCACTGTTTTAATAAACCGTTGCGTAGTTCAGTCAATGGTCAATTCGAGAACAACATTGTTGTTTATTGCATAACATAAACAATTGGGTGCCGATGGAAAACGACTCCCTTGTCCCCGCGCAAAATTTCAGTTCAATTGTGCAGCAGTTGCTTTCCCAGAACAAGATATAGTCACAAAATTCCATTCCTGAAGACAAACCTTATCGATTTTCGATGACTAGTTGCATAGTAGCGTTGAAATAAAGTGCTGATACTAGACACAACGACGGCAACATGGCAGCGAAATAAGTAGGCAACTGTAAAAAGGGTAGCAATAGAGTTTTCCTTCCGTGGTCTATAGTTAACAGGGACAAAGCTGAGAAATAAAAAGCTAGAATAGGGCAGGCTGAAAACTCGAGAAAAAGAATTGTTGCTATCCGAGGTTACAGCAGGTTAGATTTCAGTAAAATTTGTTGAATTAAGTCAATCTAGCAACAGACTTGATTCCGGACGGTCGTTATTTTCTGCCTATAGGGCAAGTATAATACATAAGTCCTACGTTTGACCGATGAAGAAAAGCGTGAAGTTATAGATATCGAAACACATTTTTTAAGCTAAATGTATTGGAGATGCATGAATCGTTGAGATCTAATGTTCTGGGAGTCAAAAAGTTTCGAGCTGAAAAACTCTCCCAGATAGTCGATTTTTTTGAAAAAAAAGCCAGATTTCGAAAGTTCATACATTCAAAAAAGGAAATTTCGCTTTCGAAAATTTCATGAACTATCTGTGAATTTTTTCATGCGTCAAAAATGTGAAATATTGAATGCTTTGAGGCTTTACATCCCGAGGTCCGATTGAGCTGAAATTACCACCTTGAATGTAAATGTGTAATAAATGAGTTATTGTTCTTGAGAGAAATGATTTATTCAACTATTTTTCGCTTTTATAATATTGAAACTTCAAGTAAAATGGTTTTCGGACGGGTCTTTCCTCCCAAGCATGATTTTAATTTGGGGAGTTTGAAGGTTTAATTTATTTAGCTTAAAATGGAGTTGTAAAGCACGCTGATATGTAAAAGATCTTATTAAAGAAAATTTCTAGCTTCTGTTTGATTCAATTGCAAAATAATAATCGTAATACTCAACAGTGGAAGTGTTATATGTCAAAAAGGACTGATCAAATTCTACAATTCGGCAGGATTGGAAGGTAGCTATTATTTCTCTCCATATTGAGGATCTTGTCGAAACGTTTCGAACTTAGACTGACAGTGACAGTGTCTCTATTAAGATTCAAACACGCGAAAAGCACACAACTGTTTAAAGCCACCACTTGACACAGTTCTCCTTCAAGCGTACGACGAATCGCAAATATCGGATGCAAGAGACACATTCGCTCAACTGCCAATTAGGTTCACAATCGATCGACCCCCACGTGTGTGTGTATGCGCGCAAACAGAATCTAAACATCCTTCGAAGAGCAAAAACTAAAATGGCACCCGCGTCGCGTGAATGAAGTTGTTCCCGAAAACTGTGTCACCGGGGCTTGAACTCGTGGGCGGCAAACTCCACGGGCGAAAGACACACCACACCACCGGTATGTACCCTTATTAAGCACAGCAGTTTCACCGTCGAGCAGCATTCCTACGCGCCATATTAGTTTCAGTATTTTTGTCACCTCTTCTCGTTTGGGGGCTACCTTCTTGAGATTGAAACGGTTTCCCATGGATCATAACTGGGAGTGCGCAAACAGGCGCGCGCGCGCCCGCAGCCGCGATGATGTTGGGGCGTCAAGCATTATTTCGCCCTTTCACTTCTTCAGCATGGTGTACTGCCTACTCTTCAGCATGTTAATAGGCGACATGCGCACCCCACTCGAGAGCACCATTGGCAGCATATTGCAGAAATCTTTATAATTAGGAAAATCATCGGCTTTGCAGCTTGAAGCGGGGTTTAAGATTAACGCGATATATTTTTTTGCGAAGTACTTCGATAAACACACTACTAATGGTCAATGAAGTCTTCACAGCGCCTTCGAGAAAGGGTGAAATCTACGAGGCGTTTTAACGCGCTGCAACAATGTTGTGTGGATCCTCTCCATGATGCAAACTCAATCGCGGCTTCAGGAGAAACAAGATTGGCAACATGTTTTTTCAAATTTTTTTGCTGCCATTCAACAAATTGCTAGTTTGTGCCCACTTACTTTTACGGGAACGGCGACCAGGTGCTTGCCCTTCTGCTAATCTACAAGTTGTTTCTTGAATGGATACACAAGAAGAAACAAAACTATGCGCGTGCTAATCGATGTTCTTGGTTCGCCCCGCTTCTCTCATCCAAAGTCTGGTACAGAAGCGTGCTCGTTCTGGTTTTAAAAATCGTTTAGAAACTTTAATGCGAGATTTATTGCTTTATTATCTGGTTCTGTGATGGCGAGAGCTGGCTCTCGCGTGCTGAAGAACAAAGAAGCAGCATTTAACCGTTCGAGACCAGAGTCGTTCCGCTTGCGCTTCGATCTGCGATCGGCATGATGGAATAGAGACCGAGGACTGACCTCTGTCCTCGTAGAGCCGGATCGAAATGAGGTTAGATTGTGTTCTTTTTAAGGTTGTAACGTTCGGTTAATAGTTCAGTGGAGCAACCACTTTACAAGCAAATTTGTTGTTCCCTTATTGTTTGCCAACTCCAGCGCCAAATAACGATGTGAACGTCTTGCTCTTGCGAGTCAGGTTAAAGTTTACAAGCTCTGCTCGCTTCACTCACCCGATTAGGTAATAACCACTTAGTATTGACTGGACGCTGGATGGAGTCCCAGTAGGAGCTTCGCACCTTTTGAGTTATGTCTCTAATGACGCGCTGGGATTTACCGCTCTCGGAAGTTAATTGTTCTCAGAAAAATTCCCACTTTATGCGCACCCACAACTCAAATTGTACGATGTGGCAACACGAATACCGGCAATCAATTGCTATTAACAAACCATTCAAAGTGCTTCGCTAAGGATCGGGTTTTTTATTGCCATAATAAAATATGGAAATAAGGTTCAAAGTGCTCTGTAGGGATTGAATTCCACTATGTGGAATTCAATATTTTTTTTTTTTTTACCGGATGTCGAACGAAAGCCACTGAAATAAGATGATAACGTTTCGCGACAAATAGCGATCAGGTTAATTTTGAAGTAGAATACTTCTCTCAGGAAGTTCGGCTATATAGGGATGTGAAATGAAAATCTAAAACCGAAAAAAGTGAAAAATATGTCCAATTTCAAATGCTAATAAATCGGTTAGTATTCGATGGATTTTCTTCGTTCTTGCAGCAATAGATCGGAAAATCTTCTAAGATTCTTCCCAAATGCAGATAATTGTAATTTTATTTTTCAAACTATTGTAATATTGAAAATAGTCAAGCCTTGTCAAAACGAAAACTTCGGCCTCTGATTGGTCGTTATTTGATTGCTTCTCAAGCACGGTCGACAGAATCATAGACCTTGCCATTTGAAATATGCTATTTGGCCTATATAAGAGCCTGTTTCACCCGAAGCTGCTCATTTTAATTCTAGACTGCAACAATAGCAGTCCTCCCTTAGCAGCAGCAGTGGATACAACAACAGTAGCAGTGCAGCGGACAACGGCCACAGCTGTGGTATGGCAACGGATAGCGGAGCGCGTCTCAGCATCGATAGCAGGACCAGCTGATGCAGGGCAGCCAATACCAATGGCAACGGAAGCGTCCACTACTGTGGCAACGGGGATAGCGCAGCGGTTGACGTTGGTCTCAGCATCTATATAAGCAGGGCCAGCTGATGCAGTGTGGCATTTTAGTGAAATGCTGTCTCTGAGCGATAGCAGGCACAATAGCAAATGCATCCTTTTCATTTTCATTAAAAAGAACGTTCTGGAAAGCTTTTCAGTGTTTATTTTCCACCAATGAATACTTTATTCGCACTGCCAGTGATAACGCAAAGATGTGATCGGCATCTTATCAAACATTGAATTAAACAACAAATTGTCCTTTTCAGCATGAAATAAAAACCTAACTGAAGAGTTAATATTTTCTCTTAAATCAATTTTCACTTTCAGGAAATTTGGAACATCTATAATTGGCTTCATCTCCGTGTCTTAGAACGTACTGAATTATTTTTTCCTTCAGTCATGAGTACAACATCCGAAAAGCTTTCATTATCAGCATAAAAATTTATTTTTCGCATAATCAAAATTCAAAAATTATCAAGTCCAAATCATGCCAAGCAACTATATTATTGAGAATGGTCAATTCTTGTTGAAGCGCGAAATTTGACTGATTTGATTAGTCGTTAATATATTGCTTCCCAAGCACGGCCGACAAAATCATATACCTTGTCATTTTAAATTTGCTATTTGTCTGTATAAGAGTAAGGATGGGAATCATCGACTGAAATGGCTATCGATAGTTATCGATGATTTCCTACTACTATCGATAGGTTTTTCATCCCTATATAAGAGCCTGTTTTAATCGAAGCCGCTCATAATAGTTCTAGACAGCGACAACAGCGGTCTTCCCTTAGCAGCAGCAGTAGCAGTGTAGTGGATACCAGGCGGATAGCGGCCACAGCTGTGGCATGGCAATGGATAGTGCACTAGTTGCAGCGGATCAGCTGATGAATGTTAAATCAGCTTTCCACTGTTTATTTTATCACAAGGAATACTTTATTCGCACTGTCAGTGATAACGCCAAGATGTGATCGGTATCTTATCCGATATTGAATTGGACAACAAATTAAAAAATGACTGACACGCAGGCAGCCGGGTTTTCTTGTAAAAGTATTCTACTTCATCCTTGCGGTCGTGGCTTTGCACACAACCCTCCTGTGATTTTTTTTTTTAAATTTTTGTTCCACCCGTAAACCGACCGATCACAAGACAGTTACACATCGAACAACTGGTTTTTCGCATTCAGTCGACATATCTGCATCGACTTGTTCGTGATCAGTTCAAGGCTAACCGGAGAAGTGGTTGACGCGAGGTAGTGCAAGCAAGCTTCCAACAAGCCACCGATCGGCCGCCGGCAGCCCTGACGGCTAGCTGCAAAATCTACATCCACTGCGGACTTCGACGCGTATTTGTTCGACAACCTGCGAGCGCATATTTGCAACACAGGTGGCGGAATGCGATCGTAACTCCCAGGAGGCCGGGGGGCACTCCTACGGATTGTACCAGAACCGGAGTATTGCGAAAAATTACGAAATATCTAGGGAGCTGTTGTTATTTAATAATAGTTTCGTTTCTTTCTCGTTTTTGTTGTTTTGTTTTTCTTTTTGAAATTGTGATCATATTTATATTCGTACCCAATATTTTGCAGATTGTAAATTTGTTTGCGATAAATTGAAGATTGATTTCAAGTATGAAAATCTTAAACGGAAAATTGTCTCAAAACGGTGGGTTGGTTGGTTCACGATTTATGACACCGCACACTTGGGGTTCTTTGGATCTGCTAAGACCACGGAAGCAGTCATTGTCATTTTCTTAAAGTTTTTACTAATATATTCAGCTGAACTTGTTTACTTGAATGAAAAACCAAAATGACAGAAAGTACGTTTTTTGTTCTTGCATAGACCACTCTCTGCGACCAGATTAATCTTTTGTGATATCACGTAATGTTTGCTGTATTCCGCACTTCTATTGTTAGCAATAATTGAGACTAAGTGACATGCATACGTTATTAACGATGCTTGTGTGTATGCTTCCTTTTCACACTTATCTCGTAACCTTTTACTAATATTATCACTAATTTTAATTCCATGGAGGCTAAATGTCCATCTGGTTATTATGCGGCTACGAAACTCCTCAGAGAAAATTTATACTCATCAATGCATGAAAGTTACGGTACATAATTTCAAAACTCTCGAACAAAAATGCTATTAGACGTCGATCTTGTTTAAGTTGTTATTGTCTTGATGTTTGATCGATGCTCACGGATATAAGAAAGAATACAAATTAGAGAAAATCAAAACATCCATCCACTCAAGTGCGTGTGGCTAAGAAATGCAAATTCCAGGTGCGATTGTGTAACATTTTATCGAAAACCATTTTACTAAAACCGAAACCGAAATCCCATTCCCATTCCCCGAGTGTAATGTTTCCCATATCTTGTCCTCCTGGAAATACGGTTATGGAAAGAGTTTGAGAAAAATTATCAAGAGATAAATTCTGTTGAATGATTTTCTTCAGTGTAGATTTTCAAATTTTGTTTTTTTTTTTTACATTTTAAAATCATTTTCATTCCAAAACCTAACGATATCATACGAATGCTAGGTACTGATCGTGAAAAGAAAGAAAAAGAGGCAAAATTGTACCGGTCATCTCGTGCCTTGTTTCACCCGTATATCTAGCGGCTGGTAAGGAGTACTTGGTAGCTATAAAAGTGCCAAAACTGGCTAGATATTCTGTTGATAGCGCTAAAAGCAAGGCAAATAAGCTTATGATCGAATCCTCGTTTTGTTTCCTAGTGTTCATTTCACGACCACTGTCGGTCCGGCTTTTAAAAATGTTATACTTTCCTTGTCATTCTCTATGCTGCTGCGCTCCGCCCTCTTCCCATGTAACTGACGAAACCTTGATTTAAAAAGTACCATTCGAACATTTTATCATCACTTTCATTCCAAAACCGTTCCGGTTTCATACGGACGCTAGGGGGCCGTTCAATAATTACGTAAGCATATTTTTCCACTTTTTCGACCCCCCCTCCCCCCATTGTAAGACATCGTAAGATTTTTCGATACCCCCCTACCCCATAGTAAGATCTTACTGCCAGCATGTATAGTTTTTTTATTTTAGTTTTATCATTATGAAGCAAACACAGTACTTCGTTTCCTCTTCTGTCCTTTATTCAAGTAATTCCGTAATTTCCTTCTATGAATTTTACCGTCCACGCTTTCATGAACATGGGTATTTGAACAGCTGCAATACCAATATTTTTCTTACGTAAGATAATCAATTCTCCCCCCTGCCTCCCCTGTAAGATAGCGTAAGCAAATTGCATACCCCCCTCCCCCCTATTTGCTTACGTAAATATTGAACGGCCCCTACTCGGTATAATTTTCCTTTCTCAGCGACTTCAGCAAACTAAACGAAAGTAGAAAAGAATGGAGATGGAAAATTGTTTAACATTAAACGGATAGAAGTCATGCTAGATAAGCTCCAGCTTAGTATATAATTTTATCTTTTACCGATGACACGGAATGATTACAGTTCTCCTGTTATTCTCCGCATACACTGCCTGCAAGCAAAAGCAGACATAAACGAACGCTATTGCTGGAAGCGCATACAACGCGACAGATTCGTACAATCTTACTAACATGTCCGTACATGTTCAGCAACGCTGTGCAGTCCACCGGTCGGTCCGTCTCCTGTGGAATGCTGCAATCGAATGAGTCGCCTGCTCAGCCTTGCTGCGCTAAAATCAGCTGCTCTGCCGGCTGCTGGTCTAGCTTGTTTCCAGTCAGGGTTAACCGTCCTCTCGCTGCAGTAATCGGTTATACAATGAAGACTGAATTTCTGCAAGCTGGAGCTTTTGTACGTGATTACCGAGAGTCAAATTTCCGGTAGGTGTGACGTGTGCACTACGGAAAATTCAGATTTGCGGCCAAAATTTTTTTGTTGCTGTCAAATTGTTTCTACTGTAGATGATTTTGTCACATGAGAAAGTACTGTAGTGACATGGGAGTGTCCATAAACCACGTGAATTGAGGCATATCTAAGATTTTTTCGAAACAATAATAAAACTCGTCCGTGTGTACAAACAAATAATTATTTTGCGCATTCTCAATGTGTCATGGACCAAATTGGTGTGATATACGAAGAATTGCGTTGATAAATCACCCAAAAATTCAAAATATACAGAAAAAATTAAAAAAAAAAACTTTTCGTCAGCTTTTTCTACAAAAACGCAAATTTTCTGCAAACTTTCAACGTTGATTCTTGAAAAGCACAAAAAGGGCTCTCAGGCACACTATCAGGAAATGTGCTTACATTTGAAGTTTTTGAAGGTCAAAATAAGGAAAACTCCGAATATTTTACGTGGCTTGCGGCAGACTTTGTTGGGTTAAAATCAAATACTCTTTAGGTTATAGGAAGCTAATATAATATAATTGTGTGCAAACATATCATAACAGCTTCAGTAGGGTTTATATCTTCCAAAATGTTAAAAAACAACTGGGGTGAGATTGCACATTTCGTTTCGAGTAACTCGAACAAAACTAAATGATCGCTGGTGGGCGCTATGTTTCGTTTTTCGTATTTTATTCGACTTTGCGGGTTAGATGAGCCGAAGGACAAATGACAGTGACAGCTCCTTTTGAGGTTAAAGCATAACTGGCAGTTTGTGACGTGCTAGAAAATAGCGAAAACCGTTCGAATCGAGCTGCACAATGCCACCCCTGTTCTCCTACATTTTTGAAAGAGGTAATTTTGGAGGCGTTTTTCAACATGAACCGTTTCATATATCATGATTTCATTGATAAATTATAAAAATATAGATCAAAAACTACAAAATCATGTGCTCAAAACCCTTTTATGGAGACCGTCTTATGTGCACTAGAGAGAGTAAAAAATCGATTGTATATTTTAGTGTCGGCTGTGCTAGAGAAGAAAGTTGCTGGAATAAATTAGATAATCCATGTTATTTATCAATTTTTAGCAGTGTATCTCAATCAGTAGGTTGTTTTTGATTACTTAATTTAACAGACCTTCTTTCTCGAATAATACATAATTTTCGCTGCAAAGTGAATTATGTTTTTTACGGTTCATTCATTACAAAACTATGATACAAACAAACTGTAACAGTTATGATACTTCTTTGCCCTATATAGAAAATTGAGCAGAGCATTCAAATCGAGTTCATAAAGTTTCAGGGTTTCAACGTTCAAGGCACAAATGAGAATTTCGTTTTCAATACATTATTCTTGATTTAAAATTCTTTTGAAGTAGCGTGATGAAATCGAAATAAAAAGCATGAGAAAACCGGGCGTGAATTTGACAATTAGAGATAACAGGGGCGACTCGTCCATTGGTGCAACCTGTGCATTACACACGGGGTACGCCAGACAAAAACTATATTCCAAACGCAAATTTACATTTATATTTTATCGATTTTTAGTTTCACTTTCCAACAGTAACAAATAGAATGACTCGTGTGTTTACGCGGACATGATTGTGATTACTTCCTCAAACTGAGAATTGAAACAGAACTGTATAACTAACTCTGTTTCTTAAGATCCCGAATTAAGCACCGAATCAAATGCCTTTGAAGCACAGAAAAGGTCTAGAAACAATTTTTCAACATTGAGCTTAGAATGGTTGATCGAAACCGATGCACTTGCGAGCCTTGCATAAGCACCAAATTTCCCTATCATAGACTATTCAGTTCTGCTGAATTTGTTTCATTAACTATAAGCTTTTCCTGAAGAAATCATCAATCACCGTGGTTGACACCAACTTTAAGCACTATGTTAAATATAGGACACCAGCCCTACTCTTGTCTGCATCCCCGGATGAAAGATGGAAATGTAGTACCGTGCTATAACCTATAAATTAATAAATTCAATTCAGTACAAGAAACCTAGTCTTGTAGAAATGAAAACGTGATGAATCAAACTAAATATTAGCATGCCTTCATCGCGGCAAACAGATTACATTTCTGGCCAGAGAAAATAGAAACAGCAACAACAGGATGGCAAACCGGCCGGGTATATTTGGATTTCTCACGATCTGACATCACCCGTGCAGCCGTTCATTCAGTCTCAGAACTCGCTCACTCGCCGGATGATGGTCCTTAGCGAGCAAACCGACAGACGGACGGACAGACACACGGAATATGGCCGAGAGATCGTCAATTATTTCATTTCGCAAAATGATTGGCGTCTGCCCCGGCTGTGTCTTTCCGAACATGCTTATATGAAGTGTTGTGCCATGTTTTTCTCCCCGACAAAACAGTGGCACGGCAGTCCACTTTCAAGGGTACCCATATGAGAGCACCTACAAGTAGTTCACTGGGCTAACTGGGCATTCTCACAAACACGAGTTGCTTCTTGTGTAAGTGGACGGACAGACGGTGAATGGAGCCTTCTTCTGGCGAGGATTGAACACTCCATTACTCTGTGAACAAGACAAAGATTCGCACATAGGTACACTGAGTGCCAGCGCAGTTTCAACCGTGTAACCCTTCTGATCTTCCACAACAAGCAAGGTTTTTTTTGTATATTTTCATAAACTTTGTAATGGATTAAACCAGCCAACAGTCACTTGTCCATTCGGTTCCGCTATGCCAGATGTTTCGAGCATCGCGGATTCATTCATAGAAAGATCGTGATGCAACTCTGATCTAGAGGTAAATGTTCACGCCAGGGCACAGACCACTGGGTATGTTATTACTAATGCGCTCATTCAGCTTGTCCGGGTTGTTGAGAGACCTTTCAGAAAATAAGCCAACACTCGCCACTCGTTGGGATTTCGAGCCCAGCCCAGAGATGTCCACCCGTCAAGTCAAGGTGCCGTGTGAGAACCAGCAGAAGTATAGCCCCTCTTATCTGCTGGCTGGATCTGCCAACGCGAATAAAACAAAGAGGAAATAAGGCACTCGAGCCCGGCATCATCGGTAAGATGCTGATTAGCGGTGTCGCGGAGAGATGTACAGCCGAACCAGGGAACACCCCGTCTCCGTAGGCCGAATCGGGATGGGATAAAAACTAACAAACAAAGAGGCAAACAAACATCATAATTTCAATTTCGCCGTCCGTTTTCGCGTGCTGCACAAGGAAACTTGTTTGCATTCGAGGGGAAAAAGATCTGCCACAGTTAAACTATTGACCTACGAAACTCCCTCGTGTTCTAGTTTCCATTCTATTTCCAACCGGTCCTTTCGAACCTGGACAACCCAACGATCTGAATTGTGGATGTTTTAGTTTTGTAACTTTATTGCTGCATCGGTAGTAACCAACATTTAATCATGAGATTTTCCCAAACTGATCTTCCGTCCGCGGGTCCCATGGTGTTATGCTGTGCCCTGCGAAGAAAACGCTCTTTGACACTCTGACTCAGTTTCGGCACGTCGTCTCCAACGACGTCGTTTCGGCATGTTGCGAGAGACCGTGCAATCTTTCCGCGATCTTAACCAGTCCATGGGAAAAATCAGTGCTTGCCCTAAGTAGTGGAGAAGGTACACACCACTTTTCCCCAAGTGCTGCACTGACCTTCGCTCGCCAGCCGACTCAAGTGGACCACTCGGAGCTAATTTTGTCGCCAACCATCGCCGAAGTTGCTGTCACTCATCAGTACAAATCTTCTTGTCGCAAGCTGTTTAATGAGCTCTTGACATTTGGGCAATTATGGACGAGATCGAATAAGCAGCATGCCGAATGTGGCCACATCGCTTCGAGATGAAAGTCCTTGACAAGCTATGCGCGATGGTATTAAAAAATGAAGTTTTTGAAAATAATCGCCTTCAATTTGATGGTTGATCGAGCAGGTATGGTGAGAAGCATTCTGTTAAAATTTTGCCAATAAATTTTGGCTCAAGACTCGAGACTTAATTTTTAACTTTTTTTTTAGGTTTTGTCTATTTTTCATTTTTTTTTAAATTTTAATTCAATTTCACTTATTTTCAAAATTGTTTTTTAAAATGTTTTTTAAATTTTTTTTTTATCCATTTTGTTTTTCGGTATTTTTTTCTTTATTATATTTATTTTTGGATATTTTTTTTTAGTTTTTATCTAATTTTTAGTCTCCTTTAGTTTATTCTTAAATTTTCTATTTTTTCTATTTTATGAATCAATTAAAGACGAATTGATTACACAGAACAAAAATTAAAATATTCGCAACCCTCTTTTTTTGTATAGATCCTCGAAATGTTTCGCATTGGTGGCAACACTTTGTCAGATAGCCATCCCTTTCTTCTCTTGAAGCGTTACGTAATTTATGGACATTTTCTTACGACATTTCAGCTTTAGATAAGTCATTTTTGAAAAAAAATACCTACTATAAATAGTGGAATCTGAAATGATATATATTCGAGTCCGACCTATGTATATATGAGAACAGTGACGTTTCGATTATACCACGATTAAAAAAAAATTGCATCGTATATTTAAAGAATATCTATTCCATGTTATTTTCATGTGTATGTGTTAATATATGTTCATATGTGTGTGAATGCTATGTTTAAAATGTTCAGTATAGTTGTGCTTTTAGCTACCAGCAATTCGTTATTTAGAGTGAAAAATAAATCCAGGAGAAATTATCAAGATGTATTTTTTTCTATGAATTAAAGTGTTCGTGTAAATCTATTTAAGGGGTAATATCCACCAGATGCTAAATAACAAGGCTTTTTCATGATTTTTTCTCAAGGACATTTAAGGTGTAAGGTGTATAAATAATACATCGTTGGTTTGAGCAACTCTTAGAGAATAGAATTAAAAATTTTATTGCTACTTTTTATACAAAAGGGCGGCTGTGCAGCGATTGCCGTAAACCCCTTTTTTTAAAGTTCTTCCGCGGCGAGCAGTAGAAGTCGTACCCAACTCCACCTTTAACCAAAACAAATTTTTTTTCATTATCTACATAAGTAACGCTAGTGAAGTACACGTGATTATATTTTTAGAACTTATCTTCGCAAAATGGCAACGGTTTTGGAAAAAAATTGCTTTTCGACAAAAAAAAATCAACATAAATTGTTTTTAATTTTTGTTGTTGTTAATCATTCGCTGAAATCGTGTGTACTTCACTAGATATTTTAATGAGGAAGCAACAGTTAAAATTTCAAGTCTGTCGGATGTAAACTTTTTCAGTTCTACTGCTCGCCGATTTTGAAAACTTGGTTTTGAGAAAAACGCGCTTAAAGTTTCAAAATGCTATAAACCTCGACAATCGCAATAATAAAGCCCCTAATATTTTTTTACCTTCAGTCAGCTATCCCTGCGCTGCAAGGTTGTTCTTCCTGGGCTTTGTTTTCCTCTTCTTCCTTTTTTAATCTTATGGTAGGCTGCGCCTACCCTCTTTCACGATATCAGACATGCGATGCTCAGCGACTTTGACGCGGTTGGCGTCCGATCCCACGGAAAACTCAAACTAATCACTCATATTTAAGTACTTTTGAATATAACTCACAGTTAAAAAGTATAGAAAAACTCAAACAAAGAACGTACACAACGAGAACGGCTGATCGACTTAACAAATCGAAATTGTGAGTAAACACGTGCTTTAGAGACTATGTAACGGTCGCAACTTGATGCAGCGACCTCTATACTTCAAATTTAAAACGCGATATCCATTATAGGTAACTTCTACTAGTTTACAAAGCCTCGAAATTAAAAACAAAAACGATCATCACCAAAACAAACGAAAAATGTAATTTTGGAGCATAAAAGTTGTTCGATAAAAATTGATTTAAACGAATTTTGAGTTTAGATCAGTACTTGGGCGATGTAGATTTTAATTATAGGATAGTTTTAGTATGATTTAAGCCAATAAAAGAAAGTGACAAAAAAAAATGTTTTGGTGGATATCACCCCTTAAACAAATAATAAGTTGGAATGATATAGGCTGGGGTTTCACCGCTAGGTGAATTAATTCGGTTTTTTTAATCTCTAACAAATTATTATTGTCTTCTATTTGTCTCAGTTTTGTTTTTATTAATTTTTTGTCTCATTTTTTGTCTTCTTTTATTTCATTTCTAGTTTATTTTTGTCCCTTTCTCGTGTAATTTTTGTCTGATCTTCTACTAATTTTTGGTGTATTTTATTGGAATTTTATCTTTACTAACTTTACTACTTTTCACGAAACATAAAGACTCTTCTTCGCATCTTTCAAAAAGAAACGTAATATACCGTATCCCGTGTGCAGACTGCGGTAGCTCATACATTGGTATGACTACACAGCAACTGAAGAACCGTCTTGCCGCGCACCGCTCTCTCATGAAACGCTACGAACAGTATAAAGATTCTAGCACTGAGAGGGAGGGAAGGGAAGATGAGTTTAAAAAGACGGCGTTGATGAAGCATGCGATAGAAGAGAATCACAGTTTCAATATAGCCAACACTAGAATTTTAACTTCGGATGATAGGATTCAAGCATTACAGGTGTTAGAAATGTGTTACATCGCATGTGACAGATCCGCAATAAATTACAGAACGGACACGAACAACTTAAGCATCGCTTACTCCGGCACGCTGCGATCTCTCACATGTTGATACAGACTACTACAGTCTCTAGCACTCTCTATCTCTGTCTTGCAACATTATTTCTCTCCGTTTTAACGCAACATTTTCCGACGGCTTTAATCGTGTGTGATGTGTGTTGGAAGATACTGTGTAAGTGTAGCTCATCCGTTTGCATTTTTAAATTTTGAAAAGTCACAAACCAATAATTATTTTACATATTTGACATCCACAGTGTAGTGTAGTTAACCAACAGCAATTTAACACCAATGCACCATATTTTGACGAGAACTTGTTTGTTTTGTTTGTAAGTTGTGTATGTAATAACTTAATTCGTGTGACTAATCTATGTAAATTGTAAACTGACTGTTAATCGTAGTTGCTCTGAGGACGAGAAAATATATCCTTGAAACGTCGGCTTTGACATTAAAACGTGTTTTAAAGTAACCCGTGACCGAAATTGCCATCATTGAACCCATAAACTATTTATTGGTCAAACAACGCTTAACGTATTCTTCTATTTTCGTCCTATTTTTATCCCATTTCTTTCTCATTTTTGTCTCTTTTGTTACTTTTGACATTTCATTAGATTTTTGTCTTATTTTTTGACTACTTTTTGTCTCATTTTTGTATTTTTTCGTATTCGTTTTGTTTTTTTGTCCAAAATTTTGTTCAATTTTTTCTCATTGTTATTTTATTTTTGTCTTATTTTCGACTTATTACTAATTATTGTCTCATATTGCTCTTGTTTTTTATTTTTGTTCCGTTCAAGTCCATTCATCATTTTTGACTTTTATAACATTTTCAACTTTCTGTATAGGGTTGGCAATATTCCCGAGAATTGATTTCCCGGGAAACGGGAATAAAAAATTTCACTTCCCGGGAATTGTAGTGTAGTTTTATTGCAATGTTGCATAGAAAAATATAGTGAACCTTGCGGAATATTTCAAGGAACTCGTGAATCCCGGGAATCAATATCTCTGTTCCCGGGAATTTCCCGGGAAATAGTTCCCGGGATTGCAACTCCCATTTCTGTACATGTCTATTAGTTATTGAATTAGTTCACTTTGTGTAGCACTGTTTAGGTTGTGTCTTTCTAGTGGTACTCTTTGCTACTTGGCATTAACGCACAGTTACCTCATAGGAACATCTCTTCAAGGGAAGTTAGCGGTACACACACGTTGGCTATCTATTACAGACTGACTCTGTATTCTTTATAATTAATTTATAACTTAGTCTTTGGGTGTGTCATGTGTTATGTTTTATTGTTGGGAAGGCCGGAGACGTTCATTTGCTGAGTCAGAATGGTCTTGGATTTTATGGTGATTGTTGGAGTTTGGGATTTCCGAAATGTACGAATAAAGGAATGGAATTAGTGTATTATTACGATATGTTAGTTTGGTATGCTACACCTTCCTTCTTTTGAAGAATGGTGTAACCATTCGAGAGTTCACAACTTGTTTACAATGTTCTATATTTAATGAAATCTATATAATATCGTTACATAATATTTTTTCTTTTTTTTCTATTTGTTTTTTTTTTGTTTGCTCCTGGGTTCTTTTTTACTGGTGATTACTTTTGTGATGTTGAATGGACCTACGTAGTTTTTTCCTATTTTCGTTTCCTAAGTAGACTCGGAGGAGACCTTCGCTCAAAATTATTGGATTTGTGTTACTACTGGCTATTATTTGGCCTTTAATGTTTTTCTCTCTATCAAGTTTTCTTTAGCTATTTAGTTTGTTTTTGGAACCTATATTTCAGTTCTCTGTCGTACCATTCTAAATTATATAGTGGTTCTATGCTATTGTTTCGAGAATCTTGTGGTAATCTATCTGGCTGTTTTATCTGTATCTACAACTTTGTCTCATTCTTGCATTATTTTTGACTGTATATGTTTCTGTCTTTAGGTTTTATATTTGTTTGATTTTTGTTCCATTCTCTTAATTTGTTAAACATATTTTGACTGATTGTCAACTAATTTTTGCTTTCTGATTAGTTTCATCTCGTTTTTGTTTTTTATCTCATTAGTATCATATTTTTGTCCAAATATTTGCATAATTTTAGCCTTGTTTCTTTGTGTTTTTAGTTTTTTTTTTGTTATTTTTGTCACATTTTTTTCGATAAAATGGAATAAAAATTGTCATATTTATTCCATTTGATTTTATTTTTGGCCAGTTTTTGTCTCGTAATTGATTTCCTTTTGACTCATATGTTTATTTTTGATTGTATCTTCATTGTCATTTGTGCTCTATCTTACTGTCTTGTTTTTTTCTCATATTTGTTGTCAACAATTTCCTCTTACTTGTCTTAATTTATTTCTCTAATTTTTGTTTCTATCTAATATTGGTTGTTTTCTTGAGCCATTTTTGATGCAACTTCGACTAGTTTCTACTCTTTATTATCTCAATTTCATTTCATATTTGTTGTGTTTGAAACATTTTTTATCCGACTGTCGACTAATTTTTGCTTTCTGCTTAGTTTCATCTATTTTTTTTCGACTTTGTCTCATTTGTATCTTATTTTCATCCAAATATTTGCTTCATTTGATTTTTATTACTGTCTTATTTTTTGTGTTTTTAGTCTTTTTTGTTATTTTTGACCTATTTCTAAGTAATTATTCTCATATTTATTCCATTCTCGTTTTATTTTTGGTTAGTTTTTGTCTCGTAGTTGATTTCCTTTTGACTGTCTATCTTACTGTCCTTTTTTTCTCATTTTCGTTTCATTTTCAATATATATTAAACTAATCTCGATCTCGAAACTAGAAAAAAAAATACCTTTATTTTGTTCCAAAACGATCGAAAATCCAACAGCTGGTTCAAAAGTTATAAATTTTTTATAATAAAATACATCGAATAAAACCTTTTTTTCATGGTCACCCTATTTCGGACCTGGTCGCCCTAACGACCCAACGAAAAAATACGGATTTGATTATTTTCGACCAATATCCTTCCCTGCAATTTTGAGCACAATTGAAGCACTTCAGGTGACCTGTCTTTTCGGCGATTCTGAGCTCAATTTTGGATAATTTTCTATTTTCGCCTTTTCTGGCGTTCGAAAGCTCTTTTGAGCGATTCTGAGCTTAATTTGGGATCATTGTCTATTTTGGCCTTTTCTGACCCTGAGCTCAATTTGAAATCATTGTCTATTTTGGCCTTTTCTGGCCTTAGAAAGCACGTTTGAGCGATTCTGAGCTCAATTTGGGATCATTTTCTATTTTGGCCTTTTCTGGCCTTAGGATGCACTTTTCGACGATTCTGGGCTCAATTTGAGACCATTTTCTATTTTAGCCTTTTCTGACCCTGAGCTCAATTTGTGATCTTTTTCTATTTTGGCCTTTTCTAGCCTTAGAAAGCACTTTAAGCGATTCTGAGCTCAATTTGGGATCATTTTCTATTATGGCCTTTTCTGGCCTTAGAAAGCACTTTTGAGCGATTCTGAGCTCAATTTGAGATCATTTTCTATTATGGCCTTTTCTGGTCCTTAGAATCACTTTTCGGCGATCCTGAGCTTAATTTGGGATCATTTTCTATTATGGCCTTTTCTGACCCTGAGCTCAATTTGAGATCATTTTCTACTATGGCCTTTTCTGGCCCTGAGCTCAATTTGGGACCATTTTCTATTATGGCCTTTTCTGGCCCTTAGAAGCAATTTTCGGCGATCCTGAGCTTAATTTGGGATCACTTTCTATTTTGGTATTTTCTGACCCTGAGCTTAATTTGGGATCATTTTCTGTTATGGCCTTTTCTGGTCTTAGAAAGCACTTTTAAGCGATTCTGATCTCAATTTGGGATCATTTTCTATTTTGGCCTTTTCTGGCCCTTAGATGCACTTTTCGGCGATCCTGAGCTCAATTTGGGATTATTTTCTATTTTGGCCTTTTCTGGCCCTGAGCTCAATTCGGGATCATTTTCTATTGTGGCCCTTAGAAGCACTTTTCGGCGATTCTGAGCTCAATTTGTGATCATTTTCTATTTTGACCAGTATTTTCGGTTGATTTTGAGCTAAATTTAAGATCATATTCCATTTCGGCGTTTTCTGGCCCTGCGCTCAATTTTAGGCGTTTCTGAGCTCAATTTAGGATTTTTTCTGTTTTGGGCTTTTTTCCCTCAGAAGCTCTTTTCGGCGACTCTGAGCTCAATTTGGGATCATTTTCCAATTTGGTCTTTCAATTTTTTCAATGGGCGCTTTATCATATGTAACAACTTTGCAGAAGAATATTTTTCTCTAATTTATTGCTACCGAGCTCTAGATCCAAATTTCCCCCGAAATTCGGTTTCTGGAACATTGTGCAATGGTGACTTCTCGGCACTTTTAGAAATTTGCAATTTTAATTGTATTGATTTGTTGGCTTTCGCAATTAGGACTTATGATTTGTAAGGACTTGTCAAAAAAGGAAATAATCTTATGCGAGAAAAAAATAACCAACACTACAGTACAATTATAACTGCGACTTTTTTCTGTGGAACCGCTCCACTACGAACCACTTTCTACAAATCAAGATTTTGCTCCGGGAATTTCGGAATTACACCTTATTCTTTACACGGGTTTACGCGATTTCTTCTACGCATGTTTTTAACAGGCTCCATATAAAATATTAAACATTTTTATCATTTCTATCAATTTAGTCACCTTTCCTGATTTGGACTTTCATGACATTTTTCATATTGTTAAAATAGTGAACATTTATTTCAAATTGTCGATGTTTTTAAAAATGCTAGATTTTTTGGAAGCCCCTCTACTTCCGTTTGTACAACTCGATATTAACGCAAATCGCGGATCGGTGTGACTTAATTCACTGGTCTTCTAACCTAAAAGTATTCACGTCACGTGGCAAAAAAGTGTTGAAATGACGTTATGAATATTTTATACCGCTCTGCGGTCTTACGATCAACAATCAATTGATTTTCCGTTTCGCTCGATTTCAATCCTACGCCGATATTCATCCGGAAGGCGTGTCTTCTAAACACCTGCTCTCAAGCTAGACTGCATAGGCGGATTGTAACGGTTAACTGATTACGGTTGACCCCTGGTGTGTTCGCAAAAGGCAGCCGGCTGTTGAGTAAGCATTCACCGACCAAGTTCTAACCTACGCAAAAACAAAAACAAGCGAGCAAAACTTCCTTCCTATAATATGTTCTACATGCATGAGTTTGCTCTCAAGCCAATCAACTGTTGTAAATCTACAATTCATTACAATGACCATTCGGTTAAAAGCACTATTTGTTCCAATTGACGCAGCACAATCAGGCTAGGGAACTGTAACTCTCGCCCGGAGACACCTTCTGAGCGCATGAACATCACAATGTTCTGTGTTTGTAACACAACATCTCGGATTTAATGCACTCGATCGCACATTGCCTCGGCAAATTATCACGCAACAAGTTATTCGTTCTATGCTGCTTCGACAAGCGTCGTCGTCTCGCGATCAACTCGCTTGTCATTCGATCGTATACTTACACCATCCGCGACACCCACAGACAAGCGGACGTCCGGTGCCACACCCGACGATAATAGGTGGCGATCAAAGCCAGATCACATCTAGTTTGTCTGTGGTTCACGTGTGCTGAGGAGGAGGAAGCAGAGGAGGTTTTATCCGCTGCGGTCCAATTGGCCGGCCGGCTGCAAGGGAATGCAGTGACAGCATAAATTTGAATAAATCCGCAATTGTTTGTCACGATAATTGCCTGCAAATGTGCGAGCAATAAAAATAACTCGCATTCGGTTTAGACATTCTCGTGGGGAGACGTGTCGAGCTCGGAGCAGATCCGGACCGAAGCTTCGCCGCCGCAGCGGGCACTTTGACGACAATCGATTTAGTTATAATGGCGGTGAATATTTTTTCTCTCTGCACAATCAAATGGGGGAAGGGAAAGCGGGCTACGGGAAGAGAATGTGTTCTACAATGGAGAGCAGAAATAAATTGCAGCGAAATGCATCTATTGTTTCGATGAGCTGAGCTGATTTTATATTCCGCGACAAACGACAAACCGGCGGCAGTGCGCAGGCGAGAAAGGAAATTGAATTAGAAAAGTAATTCGATTGTCCTCGTTGGCTGTTAGTGTTGCCCTTTTCCCGGGCCAAGTCTTGTAGCAGCAAGCCGGCATATTATTCTAACCCCGCGTTTGTAAAAGGTTGTTACTCTGTGCATGTAGAGAAATGTAGACCGGACGTGAGACGTGCCATTTGTCGCGGATGTCAATCAGACCCTTCTAAGTCATGACTTTCCCGGTACTTACGATTAGGGGGCCCAGCCTGATGTGGGCGACGACGACCAGACCGACCAGCAGAGAGCAACGAACGAAAGTGCCTGGGCGGTTCCGTCTTTGAAGACACTCACATCGAGCGATGTAATCATGGTCGTCATCAACATCTACAGCGTCGCACGTTTCGCAATGCAATGTGTTATTAGAGCAGGCGCTGTCCATGTTAATGAACCTTACGGAAGAGATTCTATTCCATCCAACGTACAGAGCAGAAGATCACTTTTACTTTCGTAGACCAGTTTGATAAACGGCAATTGCGTTAAGCTTAAAAAAATATTGTTTAGCAATAAGAAACAATCCCAAATCAAGCTCAGAATCGGATAGAAACGCTTCACAAAGCCAGAAAAAAAAGACAAAATAAAATGTGCCGCAAGGGTTAATTCTAGGTACGACCTCTTTGATTGATCAACTTGCATACCTTGACAGCCGCAGGCTTGTCATTAGAAGAAATATATATAATAATAACACCGGTGATCGCCGCTGACCTTGTTGTTGCATGAATGCACAAAATCAGGTGACTTCAGCCGCATGGTGAAGGATGAATAAAAATGTAACATTTTTCATCGCAGCCCTTTGTCGACCAATCGCCAGCCAACTCTGCGCTCTCGGAAGTGTGGGCCACACAATAGAAGAAAAAGCAAAAAAAAATGCACCGCGAACATCATCATGCAGATGCACCGGTTTTGATTTGTTGCGGGATTATTAGTGTGACCTATTTTTTCCCGAGCAACCCGGACCGGAAGACATGCTGTGGCGAGTAGTTATTCACTGCGGTCACCACACGCTCGCGCGCGGATGGTGGGTGCGTCCTCCTTTTTCTTCTCATTTTCCAATCTTGCGGGGCAAGATGATTTCCCGAGGTGTGCCGGCCGCGATTGCGAACAGCAATCAATTGTTTTAGTTCAACAGGGGGCAGAGGTGCAACAAACAACAACACGGAACATCGCGCCTTTCCCGGGTGGTTTTTTAAGGTTTATCCTTCGACATCGGTTTCGCTTTCGCTTTGTGCACATCGTGCACTCGTAGAATTTGCAAGCAGACCTACATTTGCATCCTTTTCGTGTGCAGGGGTCATGGTGACCGGGCTCATCCGGGAGAGGGGCGGACCAGGAAAGAATAAACCAAAGATTTATGAGCTCCGATGGTCCGACATAGATTGCTTGAGAAAAGGTTTACTATCGATCCACTGACTGGACTCTGCCCAGGCACGAGGTACTGATTTACACAGCTCTGAAGGTGTACCTGTTATTCCACCCTAGATGACACAACCACGTGTTCTGTATTTTTTTTTTTCATTGGAATTTATGGAGAACAACGCAGAAATCGTTTAATCCCACAGTCATATTGTCACAGGCAATAAACCGTTTATAGGCAGAGATTTTAAATCACCTCACCTGGAAAAAAAACTGTTTACACACGAGACTGCCTCTGCTGCGCTGCTTCTGAACTGCTGGTTCCAGCAGTGGATGCAAAAATAGCTTCAGTTTTTGCAGGCAGCAGACATCCTTTAGACATGACGTAAATATCTGCGCTTTTGAGTGTACATTTTGCGCGCATTAATGTCTGCCACTGCAAACAACACGGAAGAATTTAGATTCATTACCCATAAATCCATCTCGAGCGTCGAGTGGGGTGCTAGGCATGAGAATATCTTTCCCCACACCGTAGGCGGATGCATTTAAACAGGTTGCTAATTTATATTTTCTTTGTTTCTTTTTTTTCTCTTTTCCTAAATTGCAGTTACCGTGGCTCCACCACCGCAACGTCCCTGGATTCCTCTAGCGCGACCAAACCGGGCCAGGGGTGCATGTAAGTACTTGAGAATATGTGTGTCTATTCCATTAAAAGTGCCAAACACAATGAGTGAGCAGTAGAGGATGCTTAAAAAGATGTCAAATTATTTGTTAAATTTGTAGCTTAGAAAAAAGTAACAAAAAACAAAATCGAATGTAATTCCAAACAACTAAAAAGTTTTGAATATAAATAGGCTTTTAATTCTTAACTCTTCAATTCAAGAAAAATTGTTATTGTGACGGGGACGTTTCGGAAACCCTGTAGGCAAATTCTGCCGTTCCCAGTGTATTAGCTCAAAACTACAGAAAATATAGTATTTGATGAGCAGAATCGCGCCAAATGATCTGGAAATACGCGAAAATTTAATCGACCATTTTTTATTTGAATGAAACTTTGCACACGTATTTGGCTTAGCAAACTGAGCATTTTTCACAAATGGAAAGATTTTTTACGCTCATGAGTTATATTCTAAAAGGGCGTATGCCTTTTGGCATAGGTTTTATTCGGAGCATTGCACATAAGACGGTCCCTATATAAAAGAGTGGCCAAAATTACCAAAATGCGAATTTCATATTCAGGATGTTTTGAGCACATGGTTTTGTAGTATTTTATTTATATTTTCATAATTTTTGAACGAAATCTTGATACAAAAAAGGTTCAAGCTGAAAAATGCCTTCAAAGTTACCTATTTCAGAAACGGAGAAAAATAGTTTTTCTGAATATTTTTGAATATATAAAAACCTACTAAAGCGATCATGATATGTTCACATATGATTGAAAGCTTATTAAATTAGTTCCCTAAAACAAGATGGGTAATGGATTTCAACCCTACAGAGTCAGTCGCAGGCCACATTGAAAATATGCGTAATTTTCCTAATTTTTACCATCAAAAACATTAAATGTAAGCACGTGTAAGCACAGCACCTGATAGTGTGTCTGAGAGCCCTACTTGTGCCCTTTAAGAATATGTGTTAAAAGATCGCGGAAAATTTGCGTTTTGGTAGAAAAAGATGATTAAAAATTTTCCATTTTTTGCAATTTTTGAATTTTTGGGTGATTTATCAACAAAGTTTTTCGTATATTATAGCAATTTGGTTCAAAACACACTAAAAAAACGTAAAACTATTAGATTAGTTGGTTTATTAGAATATACGTTGTTTGAAACATATGTTAAAAGTTTGAGTAAAATTTGCGTTTTTGTAGAAAAAGGTAATTTAAAATTTTTAATTTTTCATGTAATTTTTTGGAGTTTTATGAAGACTTATCAACGTATATCATAGTAATTAGGTTCTAAAATATACTGGAAAAACTTAAAGTTAGTGTGATTCTTCAGTTGTACACACTTGAGTAAAAAAAAATATTTTTTTCATTTTGTTTGAAAAAAAAAAATGGTTAATATTAGCAATAAATTGGTTTTCGCGTGTATCGATGTTTTTTTACCAACCCAAAGTTTTTTTCTGAAATTTATTTTGTTAACCCATTACAACATCGCTAAAAGACTTAGCGATTATTCACGTGAAATCATACTAAACCGAATAAAAAAATGATTTATTATCCCAAAAATGATTCCCAGTGTTTCTTTTATGAAAACACGGCTATGAAACACCTCACGCGAACTTCTTTCACCAAACACAAATACCACTGCCTGCCAGAGTTATACAAATGGTTCGAGCTTGCATTTGGGCATTTACTCGCCAGTTACAGCAGAAGTAGAAGCTGCGTACCGGATGTGTCGGCATACAGCATAAACAAATGGAGGTTCTCATGGTCGAACTTTCCAACACTGCAGTCAGATGTTTCATACACAAAATTGCATTGAGTTAACCGTCAATCTCACAACTACTCCCACGCATAAACGCAATCTCACACATATTGATATACTCTTGAATCATGCGGCTCATATTTTTTTATGGCTGACTGATTCTAGTTCATTTCTTTGAGTGATTGCTTGTGTATGTGGAGGAAACAAATTTTTATGTGTGCTTTACAGTTCTTAAGTTTTATTCAAGTGTTTTACGAAGAAGCGAGCAATGTCTTACAATGAGGAAGTTAATAAGATCGATTTAGTGAGTTTGTTCATATAACCTACAATAGAAAATGTTATAAATGATTGCATTGAATTGATCAAGCACCGTTGTAAAACAGTTTTTTACAAACAAGACCATAGAAAACTGTATCAACATTTGCTGGCTCTACAATCGAGATTTGCTAAATCGTTTCGTCTTCAGTAGTTTTGTTTGAATTGAATAGCTTTACAACTTTGCTGAAGAAACCATATCTCTGCGGACAAATCGTGAACTAACTCTCAAAGCCATAAGAAGCGTTTTACTATTATGTGCATCTTTGCTAAAAACAGTAATCGTTTATCTCGTTCCACTAACGAGTTATTTACGTTTATTCGAAAACACAAGACATTTGCCACAGTTTACGTGGTTTATAGTCAGCCCCTTGTCAGTACAAAACTTTTGTAATGTCATAATAATCTACAGTGGAAAACCAACAATTTGGCACAAAAAAATGAATTTTGGCCGGAAATTTCTATTTTCCGACCATTGTGCATTGTAGCCCAGAAACCGTTGGTCGTATGAAAAACTGTCTGAGAATGAGTTGTAGAGAAATAAAAATGCATCATAAAAAATATACACTGTACAAAAATTTTTTTTGATAAAAAAAAAATGAAAAATAAACATCAAATTTCAATTTGAAAAAAAATGAGTTGAATTTTTTTTTAAGAAACTCGACGTTAATACGCAACTTCTACAAAAAAAAGTCCAGGATGGAGAAATGAAAAATATTTTTTTTATGGTAGATTAATTTTTTTATAAAAATTCTAATTCAAACATTTTTCAAAATATTTGTATTCTGATGATTTTAAAAGATGCAGAGAGTCATTTTGAATCGAAAAGCTCTTGGTACTTAACATTCTAAAGGCATCGGTTTTCGAGTTATTCCTAATTTAAGCTCGAAAAATCATTAAAGTTTAGGAAAATACACGTTTTTCCTAATTTGTCCGTGGTTCTCCAGCAAAGTCCATGCGTTTATTGGAATGCTTGATCAAAAATATACAACGATGCTGATACTGCTGCTGTATCCACTGCACTGCTACTGCTGCTGCTAAAAAATGACTGCTGTTGTCGCAGTCTAGAATTATAATGAGCAGCTTCGGGTGAAACAGGCTCTTATATAGGCCAAATTGTACATTTCAAATGGCAATGATTCTGTCGATCGTGCTTGGGAAGCAATCATATGACAACCAATCAGAGGTCGAATTTTTCGTTTTGACAAGGCTTGACTATTTTCAATAGTACAATAGTTGGAATAATAAAATTACAATTATCTGCATTTGGGAAGAATCTTAGAAGACTTTCCAATCTATTGCTGAAAGAACGAAGAAAATCCATCGAATACTAGCCGATTTATTAGCATTTGAAATTGGACATATTTTTCACTTTTTTCGGTTTTAGATTTTCATTTCACATCCCTATGTAGCCGAACTTCCTGAGAGAAGTATTTTACTTCAAAAGAGAGAACAGTCGTCAATATAGTGTCGTACCACAGTCTTTTTTCGAAGCCTGATCAAGATAAACCGAGAACACGTTCCAACCAGCTCTGGCTATTCATTGTAAGCTTCTTCACCTCAACGGAGCGCATTTCTCCGATAGATAAAAGCCTGCTTTTCGGCAAACTTTAGCTACTTCCAACGCCAATTATACTGCCTTTTCTTCGTTGTCGACACTGTCCCAGCATTGTAGTGCTTCTCCTTGATCACCTCTGCCGACTTGGGAAATTCTTACTCATTTTACGTTGCATTCAGTCTCAGTTAGTCAGCAGCAGACGGAAAAATGTTATGGGAAGGATTTTTCAATCCACATAGTTCCTATTACTAGACATTTCCTTCTTTCGCTAAAATTCTAAGTCTATGCATGTATTTTTCGAAAACATATTGAAATAAATATCAAATCGGATTATCAAAGAGATGGCTATCTGACATATTAGAAAAACTTTTTGTTTACCTCGGTAAACGTTTGTGTGTTCATTTCTAACAGAAAGTCGTTTCAAGTCATGAAGTGAAACCATTTGGCAAGTGAAACAACTGGGTTTGATTTCGAGCAGGTTAGCTAGTCAATGAAAGCCTGTCGGTAGTCCAGCTGACTGAAGGTGTTCATGAGGTGAGCGAAATTTAACCAATCAGAGATAGCTCAAAAACAGACACAGTCAGTTTTTCTTTCAACAAAATAAACACGAATACAGTTGTTAATTATGACATTACGCGCAGTGATAGTAAGAGGCTTGTTCAATCGTTCCATTGTGATCGGGTTGAAAATGTTTAGCCCTGCTCAGGAGCATCATGTTCATCGCCACACCGTTCACTTTCACGGATACATCCCAGATAACACATCAGGTTTGTTTGGGTCCTGCACCACACCTAACGAAAGGTACCAGATTCGCCGAGGATCTCATTCTGCCATTTGGCTTCTCCAGTGATTGGCGACGGTAGCATCTGTAGATTCCTCGATCGACTGATGTCGCTTTTGACAGTTATTGATTCCGTAGAACTTCGCCTTCACATGGCCAACATCGACGACACAGTTGTTGACCTTTACAAAATTCCACCGGCCATCTATTGAAAATTTCTTGAATGCTACACAACACAGCTCGCAGTCGTAGGACCAAGAATGCTGCACTTAGGGTAACCTTCGCTTTCTTCTTTTCCTTTTCTTGTAGCAGTCCGGAGATGCTCTTGAGTTCGGAGAATGGGTTGGTTAATGATTCCTTCCACTCGTGTGTAGTGGGCGCTTTCATGAACTCTCCTTGGTCCTAAGCTTCTCGTACTTCTCGTTCTCCAGAGGCCATTATGCGACACGGAGTTGGTGACACCGCGTTGCCATTTTTAGTACGGTGTTAAATTTCCGATTGACCTAGAGACGATTTTTGGAAACGTGTCTACTCTCGAAGGACTCGGAATGTGACTGTGTCTAACGATATGATAAATTACCAACACGATGTTGCTGCTCAACGGACTGCGGCTAAAAAACGCCATTTCGTTCAACGCCTACTACTGTTCGATCACATTATTAACATGTTGGACTTTGATATTTATGACACTTGAAATTTTTAACACTTTTAACTTGTTGACGTGTTTAACTTTTTCTGAAAATATTGAAAATTACGATGACTAATTTCGTTTCTCCATCTCGGTTCAATGCAGGTATATTCACCGTCATGTGCTATAATGTACTCTGCGACAAGTACGCCACCAGACAGATGTATGGCTACTGTCCCAGCTGGGCCCTGAGCTGGGAATATCGGAAAAAGGTATCTACAATCATAACTTCGCCAATAAATACTCACAAATAAACTAATAAATTTTCTCCTAGGCAATATTGGACGAAATTCGGCACTATTCGGCGGACATCATCAGCCTGCAGGAAGTCGAAACGGACCAGTTTTTCAACTTCTTCAAACCGGAGCTGAAGAACGACGGCTATGAGGGTATTTTCTCGCCGAAGTCGCGTGCTAAAACCATGTCCGAGGTAGACCGAAAGTACGTCGACGGTTGCGCCATCTTCTTCCGATCGTCCAAGTAAGTTGCGCATGTGACATACCTATGCTACTAAAACTAAGTGCTAATATGGTTCTTTTTTGTAGGTTTTCACTTCTCAAGGAACATCTGGTCGAGTTCAATCAGCTAGCAATGGCGAATTCCGAAGGGTCGGATAACATGCTGAATCGGGTGATGCCAAAGGATAACATCGGCCTGGCGGCGCTGCTCAAGGTGAAGGAAAGTGCATGGGAGGGAGTTTCCCCGGAGCAGGCGGCAGCCTCGCAGCCGATTCTGGTATGCACAGCGCACATCCACTGGGATCCGGAGTTTTGCGACGTCAAGCTAATCCAGACGATGATGCTAAGCAACGAGATAAAAACGATACTGGACGAGGCAGGCCACAGCTTCCGGCCAGGTCACAAGTTTGACGTGAACAATGTACAACTAGTGCTGTGCGGCGATTTCAACTCGCTGCCTGATTCGGGTGTAATCGAGTTTCTCAGTGCCGGACGTGTATCAATGGACCATCAAGATTTCAAGGAGCTGGGCTACAAATCCTGCCTGCAGCGTATATCAAATTGTGATACACCAAATGAATTTACTCATTCCTTTAAGCTAGCGTCTGCGTACAGTGAAGATATAATGCCATATACAAATTATACATTCGATTTTAAAGGTATTATTGATTATATATTTTACTCGAAGCAAGGTATGATCCCGCTGGGGCTGCTCGGGCCAATATCAGCCGACTGGCTGCGGGAGAACAAAGTTGCCGGCTGTCCCCATCCGCACATACCATCGGACCACTTCCCGCTACTGGTGGAGCTGGAGCTAATCCACATTTCTAGTACTCAGCCTCCGAATGGTCTCATAGGTCGGAGGTAGCAATAAAACTCACGCTCGGCTAGTAGCAAAACAGCTAAGACAAGAACCACAACAAAACTGCAGCAACAGTAACAATAATCATCACCAGACGACAACGGAAACGAGGACAAAAACAGAAAGCAGTAGACTTAGCATTCGGAACAACAGCAACAACAATAACAGCACTACTACTTCTATCGTAAATGGCTCATTATCCCCCTCGAAGGAGCTTAGCATTAGTACCAAATGGACATTGATAACACTGTCTACTGCTATCGCTAACAGCAACGGAAAAGCGCGAAATCGCAATCGCTTGCAGCTTCCCGGCAAGTCTACTTTAACCAAGTATACTAGCGAAAAGGCAACCTTAGTAGCAGTAACAACAACAACAAAACCACTATCGAAAGCCAAATAACAGAACCTAGGATTTTAATAGCAATCCGGACTCCCACCCCGTTTTTTAGGAAAAAAAGCAGAGCCACGAGAGAAAAGCGACAGAGAGAGGTTCGAATCTCAGCTAAGTACCAATAGAGAACCCATAAAAAAAAAAACAATTAAACTACTATTGATAGACCGAGAAACAAAAAACAGGCTGTTCAGAAAGCCAAAAAGTGCAACTAATAGACCCCCGCTAGTAACTCTTACTCCGTGTAGTTTATTTTCTTTCATTCTTTCGGGATCATGTATCTCTCCTGTGATGTGATATTATTTTATTTAGCTTTTTTTTTATTTTAATTAATACTTTGTGTAACTCTGATAACTTCGCAGAAGGAAATTACATTTTTTGGAGCAATTAAGTCACCCACCCTCACGTTCCGAGGAAAAGCTACAATCCATATCACCACAATATTTTACATACACACAAAAAGCATACCTCTCTCTTGCTCTAGTTAGCTAATGTGATATTAATAGAGATTTGTTCGCCTCTCTTTTCCTCGCAAAACAAGCTCGGCTGTGTTTGGAGTACTTTACACATACACAAACTCATATAAACCTATTTTAGAACATCCCGCGCGTAATTCCACTCTCCACAAAACCACATCCTCGCCGGCTTTCGAATCTTAGCTTAGCCTTTTTGCGTTTTACGAGTAACTGCTTTAATTTGTATAAGATTGATTTGTTCTCCTTTGCGTTTAATGAGATGGCGTTTAGGAATGGCAAGATCTATCTAAACCTAGCTTGTAAGATTGTAATTGTAAACTCAAAAACAAGCCCCCGTTAAAGAAACAAAGTAAACTGCGGAAGGATGTCCCCCTCGAATGGGTTGTAGTTGAGGAAGAGAAAAAAATAAGAAGAAAAAATCACATTGAAAACAAAAAATCACGTCTTTTGGTCGTTATTTGAACTGTTTTGTTTTTCAGCGCCAACTCGTCAGAAATGCTGGTTTAATTTTCTCTCACATGCTATCTGTTCTTTCAGCAGGTGAGCAAAAATTATCAAAAAATAAGTACATCTTTCGGGTTAGTGTTTGTTTCAGTTTTCGGATACTTTTTACGATTTTTTAATTTCGTATCAAATGAAAAGTTATGAGTTTAGTAGCAGATAAAAAGTTGATTTCTTTTCACCTTATTTGAACGTGAATACAAAGCATTGAGCAGAAAAATTGCCAAAACTTTTAAAATTACAATAAACTTTTTTACTGCTAAACCGTAATCACGACATACTAAGATCTACAGGCGATCTCTGAACGAACATTACAATGAACATCAAAATATTGAAAAAGTTTTTTAGAGAAAATTTTTTCCCTTGAAAGTGTTTACGTTGGTTTATTAAGATGTGTTTTTAGCAGCTAAAACTTATTCAAAAAAAAATCTTGGATGACTGTTTTTTTTTTAAATCACTTTGTTTATAAATTTTTTTTCAGTGTAGGCTCTCAAATTCAATTTTTTTTTCAATATTTTTAAATAAAAGTTCAGACAGTTCCCTTGAAGTCATCCCTTGACAACTTTTCTCTATCTCTAGTCATTATTCAGATATATCGATTAAAAAAAATACTTCCGCCCTTTTCAAATGTTAGTACAGATAAATTTTCGAAAAAAAAAAGTTACTTTGGGTAGTAAGACCTACACGCCCACAAAGTTTTATTGAGTTTGAGTTGGCGCAAAATCTTTCAAATAGGGTTTATAACCTCAACGAATAGTAATTATTTTCAGAAGAAAACAACATCAATCAGCATCAAATCAATCCGTTTTGGTTTTAATTCCAAGAAGCTTTTCTCCTTTGTATTTCCGAAACCGAACTTGATCTGCAGTCTGTCAGTATGCTAAAACCGCGTGACGAGACAATGAATATAAACGCAAGCAACAAACAAACCAACCAACCACAATGAAAATAATGTGATCCAAGCAGTTTTAAAGCCGTTGTTATCCAGCCTAGCATTACTACTAAAGCAACAAAAAACAAACAAAAAAGTTAAACGATAAGATCGAACAACACATCAGCAAGAGAAAAAGATAGTACAAACCATAGTCAAGGTGGAATCGGAGTAACCACCGAACAGGATACAAGATAAAAAAAACTTTAAACAAATCCTAAAACCGAACTTCATGAACGAGTGGCTTGTCACGAAAACTGTTTTTCTGTGAATGAACAATTGCAATCAACATTGAACACCATCGATTAAACCAATTTAGCATTCATAATGAGCGTTTGTTCATAAGAAGATTTTTTACCCACAGAGTTGAGGAAAAAATTAGTGGGCTAAAACAAAAACTAACGCTTGAGCTATTTTTTCTCAATGATTTATAATTATGTTTTGCAGTCGATTTAATTCTCGTGTATTTTTAAGATTTATTTAAAATACAAGCTACAAGTTGCAATACATACTAACAAACTGCTAAGGAGGAAACGCAAGTAACATTTACTGTTCTAATATTTTGTTAATTCGAACCGACGAGGAAAACAACTTGTTCTGACTTTGAAGAATTCAAAAGAACATGAAAGTCAGCCAAATTAGTTTATTTGAAAAAAAAAACTATACGACCGCAAAGGACTTAGCATTGTACCTGTATTTTCACCATCTTTTCCATTATAAAAAAGGTGCGTTCATTTTGATGACAAATGATAGAAGAAGCAGCAGGATACAGTAAATCAAAGCAAAGATGATCAGTCGACCGGTAGACCGGACTTGCAAAATAAGCTCATTTGTAGTAAGTAAGCAATGCAAACACAAACGCTGCCCGCAAATTGCGCTTATGGCCTCAATGAATTGGCGTGTGCTTCGTAACACAAAAACACGCTTTAACAACACGTTATAAACATTTCAGTAAGGGTGAATATCAAACCACAACAAATACAACGCTTTCCCCGTACAGTAAACATTTGAGTAGATGTGCTTTTCGTTATCTCACAACAATGAGCAGAATAAATTACGTCAAATTGCACAAAAGATATTCTCCTACGAGCGCGAAGTTGAATTGGAACCTGAAGCTAGCATTTCCACGGCGCTGTCCTCTCGCGACCACAAATATCAAACATATATAGTGCAAAAGAAACGCCCCATAGTTGCTAAAGCTTCGCATTCATACGATATAAAAAAACTACATTACATAATGGACGACCTTCAGGACTATGAGAAATAATTGAAACATGGTAAAATAAATTTAAATTTGTAAACAAAAGATTTACTGAAAAAGTCGTTAAGCTAACCTTAGGGAAAAGTCGTCGAACATGGCAGTCATACACACACACACCCAACCAACTGAGATAACTAAGGGAAATTATATTTTAAGATATCTACAAAACAAGTAGCAAATACGCTGCTAATCACAAAACCATTCACACACTCGAACGAACATCAAAATTCATGAAAAAGCGAAGAAAACATAACAGCATTAAACCTACTCAAACATTTCCGTCGCACACCAATTAAAAAAACAGAGAGATGATTAAAGAATAATTTTGGAACTTAGCTAAAAAATATATTAAAAAAAAAAAACAAAAAAAGAGAAAATTAAAATCTAATCAAATATTATATCCTGCGTTTTTAACACCCCCAAAAAACAGAAATACAAATATAAAAATAAAAATGAACACAACATAGCTAAGTGAAGGTACCACTGTTGGACAGAGCAAATAGACAAACAAAAAATCTCCTGTTCAATCAATAATCAGATATTTTTTTATTTTGCTTCTCCTGCAAAACAGAAAAAAAAACAAAAGTAGCACAGCAAGGTATTTTAGCGAAAAATAACCAGCCCCCTCCTGCAAACAGTACTCACACACACACTCACAATGCGCCTCCAGAATTCCATAAAACCCCAATGTCTAACATATGATTGAAAAAAAAAAGAACATAAACGAAATAATCGTCAGAAGTGAATAAAAAAAACATAGTAACCTTAGTTGCAATGATTTTAAACTGAAGTCTATATTTACGGTAAACAAAAGGTAGAAAACAAATAATCAAAAAAAGAAGGAAGAGAGTTTTTGATTTTTCATTTTTTTCTGTTTCTCTAGTGAAGAGTGTGCATACGCATGCCATTTTCCGGCATGGACACGCACTGGGTACTGGAAATCCGGATTAGAATGTGTAGTGGTGTAATCAAAGTGTAACAAAGGACGTAGGCAGATGTAATAGTAGAAATATAAGCGAGCGGAAGTAGATGGAGGCAGAAAGTTTACTATCTTGTACTAATTTGAAGAAAAAAAAAAAGAAAAGCAAAGGAAAACTGAAGCAGCAGAGAGATGAGTCGATGAGAGAAGAATAAATCAAACAAAAAATTACCACTCGATGTCAAGCTGATTTTTGAAGAATTTTACCATTTATTACTATGTAATTGCCTAATTTTTTGCAACAACCGCTTCTAGATATACTTGAAGATCACATCTTTCCTGTCCTCGGTTGTTTGCAGCTCGAGTGTCACCGGGCACTGGAGCCAGTAGGCGAGCAGTTCCTCGCAGTAGCCGATCAAAAAGTACATCTTTCGGGGCGTGATTCCGCGCCGTATGATGGCCGCTATCCGGATGTGGTTGTGCTGCCGCTTGATGATCACCTCCGACAGTACCAGCCCGTGCCAGGTGCCGGTCATGAAGCGACGCACGAATTCGTCCTCTAGCATGGTTTGCGAGGCGCGCTGCTCTCCCTCGAGGTTGGCTGAAATCGAAACGTTTAGACGCGATCACAAAAACGCTAATAGAGACTTACAGGTGTTCCACGAGTTCCACGCTTTGCGGTGGGCTATTTGATGGGGTGGATTGGCCATTTCGTACGTTAGCGGTCGGTCGCCTTTCGGTGTGATCTTGTACCGCCCGGACTGAGATTTGCTACATGCCGCCGTTGTGGAGAGCGTTCTTTTGAGCAAAGACGCAATGGGATGCTGTGGAGAGAACAGGTTATAAAAATGCACTAAATTTGAGTTGTTTTATTCGTACCAAGCGGATATTTTGTAACATGCTGCTGATTATTTGCTGCTAGTGTAATTAACTTACTCGATTGTTACGAAAAATAAGTGAAGGAAATTCAAAAAGATGAAGTGATGTGAGTGTTGTCACTTGTTGATCGATTTTTGAATTTCGTCGATTGCTTGAAATCGAAATCAGGGTTGTACTTGATTACAAACAGAATTTAACGTGAAACGGGATGGAATCCAAGCATAAGAGGACCGAGAGCTTTCTGCTGACAACTGATAACTTTACTGTGAAACATTCTCAGCTGTCAAAATTCCGTTTGGTAAAAAGGGCGAAAGGAAATTTCTTGACCCCCTTTTCTTTTGAACTGCATACCAAGCTTTAAGCGCAGTATGCAGTTCAAAAAGAAATATTTTTCCTATCTCAATCCCATGTAAAATTCAGGCACTGAATTAGGCAATAAAATTTCTTCTCATGGGCAGTACGCAGCTAAAAAGAAATCATAAACCGAAAGAGAAAACAAAGTTCACTTGGTGTGAAAACGGCTGTGAAGCGAAATGTCACTTGATCTTGCGCGAAATAATGAGCACTGATGTTATTCAGGTATTGAAAGAGTCAGGCAATTAGTTGGTCGTCTCACATCAGATTGCGTTTGATAAACAAATGTTTTCAAGTGTTCTACGATAAACAAAGCAAAAATCATGCGCTCACTGACGTCCGGTATCGTTACTGTGATCGTTACTACTAGAAGAAATTTCATTGCTTGATTCAGTGCCTGAATTTTACATGGGATTGAGATAGGAAAATGAAATCCTTTTTGAACTGCATACTGCGCTTTAAAATTGAAGGCTACGCCAAAAAAAAAATCAACGAGATTGACAGTTTGGTAAGCGGATGGACGTTTTTTCTTTCTTACCGGAAAGTTAAAATGCAATCGGAAATTTTGAATTATACCTAGGTTTTTACGCAAAGCGACAAAGGAGCGTACATTAGAAATAATCTACAGTTTCTCAGAAATATCGATGTGGAGAGGGATTTCACGGGGAAAAAATTCGGCAAATTTAAAAAAAAGGCAAGATGAACAATGAACAATGTTGAAGTATCCAAACAATGCAAACCAGGAAAAAATCAAGCATTAACAAACACGGATCCAGCCGAGCTCTAGTCAGCAAAGAAACCAAAAATATGCCCCAAACGTCGTTCTCAGGAAATGACAAAGAGGAAGCTGTGGTATATCTAGAGCCACTGAAATATTGTAAAGTGACGATTAGCTCAGATTCTTTATCTTATTACATTTGCCTGTCCAAATGAGGCAAAAAAAATGCTAGAAACAAACACAAGCGATGCCAACTTTAAGTCCTATGTACCCATTTTCTTCAGGTAATCTATTGGATTGGCCAAAGGTATTCCTCAAAAGTACTAAGATGCAATTAAATTCTTTTGGCTCCTTTGGAAATATAATTCTGAATTGCCAGGAATCGAATAAAATGGTAGAAAAGAAATAACGAGAGAAGTAATGGCAGAAACATGCAAATAATACAAAACCGCAACCTCAATCTTACTGGGGAGAAACGATTAGCTACAGTTCGACAAGGACATTACTTTACTGACAACCCTTGATGGTCGATAATAAAAAGAATATTAGTAAATGTTCAATTACTTCATGAAAATTTGAACGAAATTAGCTGCGAAAAAATGTTAGTCAAGAAAAGCAGCACACTAAATGACATACTGGAAGAATTTACTAACGAGGTACTTGGTAAACCATGCGATAAAATTGAATCTTGACGTAGTGCTTGGGCTTATAGACAAATGTGTGAATGAACAGCGGTCAGATTTACTTCTTAAAGTGGGATTAAAAATATATGCATACATGTTCTAAAATTTCAAGTGGTAACAAGGGGAACAATTCTATGGAATATGATATTTGCGTTGTTCAGAAAGTGTTTAAATATTATTTAAAGCCATAATAGAAGAATTACACGTTACTAAAAGGAGTAAACAAAATTATGAATGATAGCACAATTTCATTCTTTTTTAGTCTCTCAATCATACAAAAATTGTGACAAAACGTGAATGCTTGGCTATTGTATTATGTGGAGAAGATTTGGGTTGCGAATTGATTGAAGCAAAGAAACTAAATATAGATGGTCTTTCAGAAATCAGCAATGATGCTGCAGTTACTGCCCCGGCTTTCTATGTGTTCAATATGTGACTCCATCAACAGAATCCTTGGATCACCTTTTCTAGTTATCTTTTAAAACCTTTTTTTTTCTTTCAGTAAAATCGTTCTAATTTAGAAAAAAAAATTCACAAATTTCTCAATTTTTAGTCATTTATAACCGAAGAAAGGGAGGGTGTATAAAAATGTGACGTAATTAAGGGGGAGGGTCAAGAAAGTTGTGACAGTTTGTGGCAAGGGGGAAGGGGGAGTTAATTTTTTCCCAAATTTTGTGTGACATCATTAATGGATGGTCCCTTATAGGTATTATTTAATGGCGTAATATCAAATTAAAATTTGAAAAAAAAAAATTATTAATTAGTTTTAATATTTATGTAATTTTAAAAGAGAAATTCTATAATCGCAACCCGCATAATCAATAACCATAAAACCAAATATCTTAAAATAACAATATAGTTCACTCTGGAATTTCCCATATATTTCCGTGAAGACAGACAGGGAACACCCCCTCTTGTGGTGGAAAAGGTAACTAAACTCATTGCACAGTGGTACAGTAAGGCAATTTAGCGGACATAAGCTTTTCGTTGCGATTTTGGTTTGCGGTTTAAATTCATAGTTTTTGTAAAAAGTTGTTTCTTATAGATAGTCCTCTTTTTGTGTGCGAATGAAAATTAGGGTGATCCTAAAATCAACGAAATAAAAACTAACTTGTTTTTTTTCGCATAAATAATTGTAAACATTCTTTGGCAAACTTGTAGACCAACTTATTCTAAGTAACTTTGTAAAAAAGCTTTTTTGGAGACATTAAATTTGGTTTCCAAAAACAGTCTTTTCGCTCTATTTTTTCAATTCAAATTTAAAAACAAAGTTTTCTTCGGTAACTTTAATCAAAAATACGCCAATTTTGACGAAAAAACACTGTCGATATATTGTACAGATGAAGAGTTTTCACTATTTCTGTTTTAAAAATAGGACCTTTTGATATATTGATGTCTCCGTTTAGGGCAAACATAAATAATATTTTTTGGAATCATTTGAAAGAACAAATATTGTATAAGTATTGTGAAGAAATACCAAAATTTGCTTAAAATTAGTTGATCTACAAATGTGCCGATGAATGTATACATTTATTTCTGCAAATAAAATAGTTAGTTTTTTTATTTAGTCGATTTCAAAACCACCCTAATTTTCATTTGCACATAAAAAATAGACTAAATATAAGAAACAAGTGCTCAGAAAAACATTTTACTCTAAAACCACAAAATCGCATCGAAAAACTCATGTCCGCCTACATTGCCTTACTGTACCACTGTGCATTGTTGTTGAATTTCTGTGAGCGTGTGACATTCTCACACACGAAACTGAATTTACTCAATTTTAGATTTAGTTGACTCAATTTCATAATTTCACAGAAAAAAATAAGTTGCAGATTTCGTGTGTATGTTGTATAATATAATAGATGTAGCTTATCGAGGCACGAAGAAGAAATATTGAAATAATCAGGCCACGACCAGTGATGGAAACGAAACGAATATGATGCAATCGTCGTTTATTCATCATATGTGCACTTCACGAAGTGTACAGGCCGGGACTAAACTCGAATCCTCTCAACCCATAATGAAATGATGATAGGGTGCATAGGTTTCTGGGAGAAAACAAACACATGACTAGACTACATCAGCTCTGAGAAGCGATTCGATCGTTGCGTTTGTCTTTCCATAGGCCGGTAGTTACGGGAAGAAAGGATAGCAACAGGAGAAATTCATGTCGCCTGAACAGCAGCAGAGGTGTGGTGCGGTGAGAGGGAATGTGTGGGGGAAGGAACTACTTCGGCAGCGGTTGAGTTTAAGCGAGAGTAGGAGAGCATACACTGTCATTTTCTTTCTTTTCCTGACAAAAAATCATATTCATGAGTCAAAAGAATAAGGATATAACAAGTTCTGATCGCTCACTGTAACAGAGACGAATAACTTCATATACCGAGTTGTGCACATTGAGAACCACGTATTGTGGTGTACACTAATGAATAGACATATGTCGTAAAGAGGAAAGCAAAAAGAGTGCACCAGCACCGATACTTTGTTTTTCGCATACTGACGACGATGTAAACGCATCCTAGGCTTGTTTTATATGTATTCATTAATCGCTAGAGGTGATTTTTTTCCTTCGCTGCACGACGTGTAAATGGTAAACTAATCCCAAGTTGATATATACGTGGTTCCCTGTGTAACTTCACTAGCTCAGATCCATCACGGGAAGCAACTACAAAATGTGCGGCCGTCAAGCTCAAGCTCAATAATCAGGCCACGAAGTGTACAATTAAATGAATATTTCAATTGCCTCGTGGAAAAGATAGAAGGAGAAACCGCACAATGGTTGTCAATAGTCGTATATGGTTGTTGTGCAACTTTTAGCTTAGATAACACTTGAATGTTCTATTAATTTAACAGTATGGATGCAAATAATGTTGCAATTGGTTTAAAAGCTTTATTATATTATATATAAAAGATATTCAAAAAAACAAACTGAAAAACTATTATTTAATGTTTAGTTTTCTTCGTTTGGAAAGTATTTTTTTGTTTTTTTTATCCCTCCGAATTTTTTGCTCTCGAGTTCTAATCTTCGTATTCATCACTTGCAGCTTTGCTTTAACCAGCATATTTATGTATTTACTATCTGACCCGGCAAACTTCGTCCCGCCTATTTTTATGTTTAATTCAATAATTTTCAACATTCCAAATTCATTGATTTTTTGCGATTTGTTTATATCGTTTGAAATTATTGGTTTTTCGGAATGACAACATCCTCGACTTTTGCCTTTAGTACATCACCTCTATTCCGAAAACACTCATATTCATTATTTTCATGATTTTCCAGAAACGTGATTTTCGTGATTTTCCAGAAACTGAAAGTGATCATCTTCGAATTCAAGATGGTGTCCAGGGTCAATGCTTGGCTTCTATACATTATTTCGATTACGGAAATATTCATATGCAGTAGTATTCGGCTGTTTCCCAGAAGTTGCCATCTTACAATTCAAAATGGTGTCTGAGGTCAATTTTTAGCTCCATGCATCATTCTGGTTAAGGAAACACCCATATTTGGTTGTTTTTGGGTCATTTTCGGCAGTTTTCCAGTCACCAAAAGTACCCATATTGGGTGGTATTTGGTCATATCTCGCTGTTTCTCAGAAACCGGAAGTCGCCATCTTGGATTTCAAAATGGTATTCAGAGACATTTTCTGGCCTCTGAGCGTCATTTTAGTTAAAGAAACATCCATATTAGGTGGTATTTGGTCATTTTCGTCTCTTTTCCAATCACTGGAAGTCGCCATCTTACGATTGAAATGTTGTCTGAGGTCGATTTGTGGCTTCAGTGCATCATAACAATCGCGGAAATACCCATATTTGGTCATTTGCCGCTGTTATTCAGAAACCGGAAGTCGCCATCTTGGAATTCAAACTGGCATTTGGAGACGATTTCTGGCTTCTAAGCGTCATTCTGGTTAAAAAAAAACACCCATATTTGGTGGTATTTGGTCATTTTCGGCGGTTTTCCAGTGACCGGAAGTCGCCATTTTACAACTCAAAATATTTTCGGAGGTCGAAAAACGTACAAACCGTGGAACACCACCCATGGATTGCCTCATACATAGGCGAATTATTATAAAATATTCGGCCGAGTCCACTTTACAATAAAATGTACATTTTTTTCAGTGTACTCATTAGGGTAATATTATTGTCAAAAGTTACTCTTATTCGCATGTCGTGTAGAACAAAATCAGAAGTGGCGCACCTAGCGGTCGAAAAGGTGACTAACGCTTCTGTCATTTTCAATTTGTCTTCATAATTTCACGTAAGTGAACTATATTGGTATTTAAGATATTTGCTATAATGCATGTCGGAAACATTAGAAACAACAACTTAGCATCAGCTTTGGTTGAATCTTTAGAAAAACGACTGCAGTTTTTGAAAAAAAAAATATGCCTTTCAAAGCAGCCTTATTGATAGATCCTCGCTCAAATTATTTGTCATCATCTGTGTTATCGAATGAGGAGAAAAAAGAAACACGAGAAAGTTATTTTTTTTAAATTAAAATTTTAATTACAATAGTTTTAAAAGGCCTTTATAGTGGCAACAGCTGATCGAATTTCTCGCATCAAACCGACAACATCATCTCCAACCCTTCCCAGTCACACTGTCGACAGTGATGAAAGCCCATCTAACCTTGATTCGTTTTTAACTGAAAGGCACGGCGGCTTACTTCCGGTTTCTTTCGGTGATGAATGTAAGAACGGTTTTATTCAGCAACTGAATTCATTAGACGGCCAGGCTCATCAAAATTACCAATACGATACATGGAATCATTGGGTAATGAAACATTCCGTGATAGGACAGAGCGAGTTGGCAGAAGTATGCCTTACCATATTAGCTGTCCCATCGAACCAATTTGCTGTGGAGAGAGCATTTAGTGCACTGGCGTTAGTTCTATCCGATTTCAGAACAAAACTGTCTGATGAAACTCTAGAGAGCATACTACTGGTCAAGCTTAATAACGAGCTTATCGAAAAGACTGTTCCCCTAATTTGTAATTTGAGAGGACGGACATTTAACTATATGAAATTTTTCTGTATTTTTTCTAAAGCTTTCAATATTCATACCCAAAGATTCACGCCACTTAAAACTCTAGTTAAATTATGCTTAAATATTTAATTAGTTTGATCAAATGAATGATTTATAGATAAATATTAAAACACATAGATTTTATGACTTCTTTGTATTAACAAAAAACAGAAATAATAAAATAAATATAATATCGGGTCACGGGTGGTATTCTATCGTATATGTTGTCGTACTTGTAATTTTTTCATGTACGCGATTCAGCACGAACGGCTGCTAACTTAAATATTACTTTGCTCTAAGATATATGTAGCTTTCACAAGCATTCGTGTTTCAAGTTACAACCAGTTTAGATCCAAACTAAAGACGAAGTTATTAAGATTTAAATCTTCTGGTTTACACGATTGATGATAGTCTTCGGCAGAATACAGAAATTTTTTATTTTCCATTATATTGCTGTTCTAAACTGTCGCGTTATTGCTAATTATTGTCATTCGGAGAGTGCGACAGTCGAGATGTCGCCCGGGCCGAATATCGACACAAAAGAGAATCGTTAACCACTCGTGTTGGCTTCTCGTCACACGATTCTCTCAAATAAAGAAGCGTACAGTTGAACGCTGCTGTCGAAGTCTGCGAGTGAGGCAACAGTACTTTTCGATACGGTGTCATGCAGAAATGTCAACTGTTCGACACACTGGTTACAGGACTAATTGCATATGTAACTATAGATTGACGTTCATAATCAACAAATAGTGGTTTGGTTAATTTCAAATCTCTGACATGCTGAATATTTATGACAATACGTTCCTTTCACACCTCGAAATCATCTTCCTCTGTCTATAGCGAAACATTATATTTTTGGCAGTTTTTGTCGATGCAACTGGATCAGAATATTTACCCATGTGCGAATAATAACACGTGGGCCTAAAAAAGTTAAGACTCAGTTCACTCTGATTTTCTCACGCTTCAATTGGTCCGTCCCAGGCGAGAGGAGGTGTGTAGAGAACTAAACTGCCCATAATCGCATATCAGTCCCAGCTTCATTTTCATCAGGTTGACAAAACAGCGCGTTAAGGTATTTTTCTTCCTTTAGTTATTTCAGCTGTTGAGCGTGGTTCATTCCCATATTTTCGACAAAATATGATGAGATAGACATTTACCATAACTTTTCTAGAAGAACGACAAAAATTCAGGTGGGACTGGTATGCGATTATGGGCAGTAAATGCAGTCAATGGTAACTTGTCGTCACGATAATAGTGTTTGCGTTTCCACACACGAAAAAATAACAAACTTTGGTGTACTTCAGGCTCATAGTTTGCTAGGAAAGAAGGCAATTTTAGTAACTTGCGTTTGGCGTGTGCGTGACCACTGACAGCTTACTAAACTATATATATTCCGATAAGTCATCTTTATTATTTATTTATGGGCTTCATTACTCTCTAACGCTTGGGACGAGCTGCCCTCACAAACGAAGGAAGATCTTCAACATTCTTATTTTCTGTAGCCAATCCGGATTTCGATATTTCGCGCTCATTACCTAGTTTCTCCTTCTTGCGCTTCACAGGTGCTTCCTCCTTCTTTATCCTTTTAAGCCGAAGATTGTTGGACTCATCGCTCGTCAGAACCGCTATTTCTCCGGAACTCTTCCTCGCTTTGAACGGCTCGTTATTTTAATCAGGGGAGTGACATAATGTCTCTGGGTCGAATGAGACATTTCCTTGGAAGGTCAACTTGTCGAGATTGCATGTTCGGAACATGTTTGGAAAATATCGGAGTAAATAATTCTTCTTCAAATCCAACGAACTCGAAATCAGAGTCGTCGTCTTCCGGAGTTTGTGAAACCGGTGTGGGTGATAGAACTTTGTGCCTTTCCGTTGTAGTACGCCGTAGTACTAGCATTTGAAACTGTCGAAATTTCCATTTTCAATTGGTTGCTTATCCGGTGGTTCTCGAGGTTTCGGCAGGACTGAAATCTTCATCCTTGAATACAGACATTTTTAGGGGATAATTGACGAAATCCGTTCTCGGCTCTTTCCGCTGCTCAAATTTTATTTGCCTAATTTCCAATCATTTTCACACCGTGTATTAAGCCCAGCTTCAGGGCGACAGAGCAATCATAAACGCAACCCTAGAGCCGCTGTCAGTTGGGTCGCACGCAAATAATTTTCACTGTGAGCGAACGATTGGGTGCAGAGCAATGAAGAAAATTTAATATGTCCGAGCTGTTCAACTTGAAAATTGTTGTTTTTGGCTATTTTGCTCCGGTTCCGCGGCCAGATCTACTGTTCATCGTTTCACCAACAGGGCTTAGTGAAGATGGGATAGAAAGTGGTACCATTGGAATGAAAAATTCAAAAGTTTTCGCCGATGATTGCTTTTTGTAAATAGAGCGAGGCTAATCATAAATGCAGAAAATACTATCAGCAGCAGGAGCGAAGGGTGTGAATCGACGACGGGATTGCATACATTTTGGGGCCGAAAAAATCCTCCAGCAGCTACGCTAGTGGTAATAGTAGCAAGGGAGACAAACGGAACGAAGCCACTGCCGCTGCGGACCGTAATGGTAAGCTATATTTTTGCGGTTAAGGTTGGGAAACCAGTGTAGGGCTAATCTCTGCAGTGATAACTGGGTTGTGGAAGACAATAAAACGTGCATCGGCAAACAGAACACACGCCGAAAGTTATGCTAATTTCATGCATCATGTAATCAAAAAGCGTATATAGTCTGTGGTGTTTTTGTCGGGCTCAGGATCATAATCAGCCCCTCGACCCCTTTTCTCTATGGGGCGGACACAGCCGAAGAAAAATGACAAACGAGATGAAAAATGTATGCCTTATCCTTATCAGCAGAGCGTTTCGTTTCGAGTGATACTCGTCTCTCTGTCTCTGTGTTGTTAGCGCTGCAAACGGAACTGATGACAGGCTGGAACGGAAACGTCTCGCAGTAGCGGAAGTGAGTGGAGAGATAACTACTTAACTAGACCGTCGCTGTTGATACCGTCGCGAAAGAAAATGATGGAGCAGGAAATTGGCAGCTGGGATTCGGTACTGCTGGAGAATCTGTCGGAGGACAGCTTTATCAATAATTTGCACCAACGCTACAAGCGAGATTTGATCTATGTGAGTTTGCGATAGATTGTCAATTGTTTTTTCTCACAAACTAATATGTTCGTTTTTCTACTGTATTCTAGACCTACATCGGTACATTTCTCGTGGCACTGAACCCCTTTAAGCCTCTCGCAATCTACACGCCTGATTTGGTGCGCAAATACGCAAACAAAAGTCTTTTTCAACTGCCTCCGCATATGTAAGAGTTCAGCACGAAAACGCTGTGGATTCTATATTAGATTTATTTTGACTTTTCAGATTCGCACTAGCCAACTCTGCCCATCAGTTTTTGTTGAACTACAATGAGGACCAGTGTATCGTCCTGTCCGGTGAAAGTGGAGCTGGTAAAACCGAATCCGCCCGGATGATTGTTCACTTTCTGACACAGTTGTCCGAGATGAAACGCTGCCGGACACCGATTTTTTCCCTCAAAGGTATCAATCCTAGTTCACGGCAATCGACGCCAAAGCACAGCTCCGTCAATCGGACAGGGTCATCGTTCGAAAGTAATAGTAGCTCCGGGACGGGTCGTTTAGATAGTATTATGAAGTACAACACAAGCAGGGTGAGGATTCTTATATTTGTTTCTTTTTCAAGTAGAGTTTCTAACCAGCAACTGTTTTTTTAGAAATGTTCCCACGAAAAAACGGTAGAATTCGACCTGATTTCACATCATAAAAGCTCGGAAAATTTGGCCGCTATGATAGGCGGCAGGAGTGGAGGCGAAGGGAGTTTTTCGGGTAGTGTTGGAAGTACGCCCAAATGTTTGAAGCATTCGAACCAATCGATAAGCCGTTCAACCGAGGCGAATGAATTTCCCACAAAATCTACGCTCAAATCGGCCTTTGCGGCGTGTCCAAAGCACAACTGTACGTCTAGTGCCGGAAGCAGCCACATGGATCTGCACCGTATGTGCGGCGGTTATTCGCCATCGTTGCAGAAGCGCTGCAGTTTGAATCGGTGCTGCCACCAGAATGCAAGTAGCCGTTCGATCCACAAATCGTCCTCGTCGATTGCGCTGACGTACGATCACAGCATGTCGCCATCCGTCCACCGGAAGCAGATTCTAAAGTCCATCTCGAAGGAAGTGTACCTACGGGATCTTGAGCTGGCGAGAATGCGCGAACGGGTGGCCCATGCCGAGCTTTTCCTAGAGGCGATGGGCAACGCGTGTACGGCGAAGAACAGCAACTCGAGCCGATTTGTGAGTGTTTCTGTTAGGTTGCTGGATCAATGTGTGATTATGATTGTTTGATTGTTTTAGGGGAAATTTTTCGACATCGAGTTTGACTACAAGGGTGATCCAGCTGGGGCACATCTGACAGTATGTAAGTACGAGAACGTAATCAGATTATTTTTTTTTTACGAAAAAAAAATGACTTTGGTTTCTTTTTATCTGCTTTCAAAAAAAGATATGTTGGAAAAGGTATTCTATATGTATGATAGAGATGTTGAGAGCTATAGTATAAAATACAACAGAGTGATTGATAGAAGTTTCAATGATTAACCTAATTATTGCTTGCAGACACGCATCACCACGCGGAGCGTAGGCGAGCGCAATTTTCATATCTTCTACCAACTGCTAGCCGGTGCCGATATTCATCTGCTCAGTAAGTTAAACTGTCAATGCTGTAAGATTTCCAACAACTGCTGAGACTGTGATTATTACTTTTAGAATCTCTCAAACTACAGCGGAACATCGACAAGTACGAACTGCTAAAATACGGCCTTACCAGCGAGGATGATCGAACGAACTACGGGTTTACTAGAGTATGTATTACAGACTCGTGGAACTTGATTTTTTATTTGGGTAATGTCCGATTTCACTCAACAGCGTTCCCTTGAGGTGCTAGGTTTTAGCCAGGAGGAAATCTACGCAATTTTTACTATTCTGGCAGTGGTGCTGAAGCTGGGCAATCTTGTGTTCATTCCAACCACCAACATCGATGGCAGTGAGGGTTGCGAAATTTCTAACGAATACGGTAAGTTAATCCCTATTTATTATTGCCCAAAATGGTAACAACACAAGTCAAAATTGAGGCCATTTAGGATAAAATTAATGTAAAATTAGGACACACTTAAGTCCAAAAAAATCTCCCAGACGGTCTCGAAGTACGATGCTGGCCTAACAAGCCAGTCGTCGTAGGGTCGAGTCTCAGCTCGGGAGAGACTGTTAGTGTCAGTAGGATCGAAGCGCCCCCGCGATTGTCCTGTACACTAAACAGTCGGCTGCGAAGTCTGTGTATCAATAAACAGAAGGTCAAGTTCCGAATCGGAATGTAGCACCAAGGCTTTGCTTTGCTTAAGTCCAAAAAATAATGCAAAATAAGTTCGAAAAACTGTTAAAAATGTCGAAAATAGAATAGCCATGGCGAAACCGATTCGTGTCCGACCCGGTGTTTACAAAACTCTTTTCTTTCTGGAGAAAGATGTGAGTGTCGAACGGAAGCTTGTTCTCGACAACCCGACGTAATAAAAATAGGTTAAAATGAATCAAAAAAAAAAAAAAAAAATGGAAAATATTGGTTCAAAATAAATTTGTAACTCGGGTAACTTCCAGAAATTTCTAATTTGGGAAGTTAAATTCACGGATAAATTGCAGGAAATTGGAGAATTCTGGGACTTTGTCTGCGAAAATAAAAGCGAAATAGACGGACGCCATTCTGGTCAAGAAGAAGAAGAAAAGTGAGGTTATGACGGAGATGAAAGAAGATCCTCTGGGCATCAGAGGAAAAAAAGAAAAGCAACGTGAAAAGTTTGAGTACATCATCAGTGATGAAACTCCTTACCGAGTTTACTTCGAAATGCGAACCAAGCCACAACCCGGAGCGAATGTCAAACGAATCAGCAAATTTTCATTGGGTTCGAAGCTGCGTGGTGCCTCACTGCACAAAAATCACATAATTGATATGAAGCTTAATCGATACGTGGATGGAACAAAGTTTCAATCACATTTCGAGCAAGCCGCTTGCCAGACAAGGTAAAGTTGTTCTGTTGTCTAAGCAAGGTGCAACCATTCTTGCAGAAGGGTTTTTTCTGCAAGAAGAGTCTAAGTCTACAACCATAATGCAAAAAACTGCATAGATTTCCAAAAATGTCACAGGTGGTGAACACCATGAAGATGGTTACTAAGATGATTGCCAACAACGAATCAAATGTCTACATTATAAAAAGACATGCAACCGGCAGGGTCGGTTGTTCAGAGTGATTCGACAAGAGCAAATAAAACCTATTATGGCGAAGAAGAACTACACTTATATCGAGGCATGGGACATGGTGTCCTCACCTCGATCAACATATTCGAACCATTGAACTCACTACTGGATATGCCAACCGAAACATTAGCGGTTGACAGCAATAAACCGAAAGTACCCATCACACCTGCTATTAAACTGTATGCCGACAAGAAGAAAAATCCGCAAAATAAGCGGAACGACCAGCAAATACGGAATCATCATTGAAAGAGGAACTACACAAAAAGAGAACAAAATCGTGGTTTACGCCAGGAGCAACTGAAATTTAAATGAGAAAACATTTTATGTGACGTGTAATACTTAGATTTTTATACTGTGTACTATTGGAACCTTTACCATGATCATCAATGACAAAAAGTGAGAATTAGCTGAATTGGAATCACCAAACAGATGGCGTTGGATTACAGAACAGACACAAAGTACAGGAAAAGAACCAACAAATAGAATCAAGTGTCACAAACAAATATCAACATAAGGCTATTTATCGGGAGCTTATCAATGAAGAAAGTATTAGTACTGAAATGAAAGAAAAAAATTAAGCAAGCAGTGCAAAAATACTTTTAATTAAATCAAACAGTCGCATAGAAACATTCAACTAGTGAAGGAAGAAGAAAATAATAAATTGCAATGGAGAGACAAGTGAAAATAATACAATATAACATACAAATTTTGAATAAATACAAGAAAGAGTTACAGAGAGTGTTGATCGGGGAAAAATATACAATTGCATTACTATCAGAAACATGGACTCAAGAATCGTACGAGAACAGCTCTCGCTGCAGAATTTCGGGGTACCATAAAGTTCTACAATCGAGGGAAGACAACTACGGGAGATCAGCCGTCTACCAGAGTAATTTTCAATTATAAGAAGATTGAATTTGAAAACCTTTCGGAAGACACTCAAGCGGTGGCAGTTGTTATTTCGAGTAAAGATATCGTTGTAGCATTGGCCGATATCGTATCGAAACTTTCGGTATCGATACTTTGGAACCTTTATAGAGTTCTCCAGCTGAGTTTGTATAAGTGCGATGTTTACGATTTATTTTTTGTTAGCTGTAAGAATTTTTTGTCACCTGTGAGAACTGTCATCTGAAAGAGAGCATAAAAAACTACCGAGTTTGATTCACACTCTCACAAATTTCAATATACAGTGTAAAGCGGGCCGTGTCGTAGTGTTTGTGTGTTTTCGCTTGGAGAACTCTATATTGTTATTTTTTATCGATGCAAGCGACTTCGATTTCGAGCTGAATCGATACTTTCGCCCCCATATTTTTCCGCTACTGAAAGGAAACTGTAAAATCGGAAAATATTGTTGATTGTTACAAATTGTCTTACGGCGCTCTTTTTGTAAAAGACACCAACAGGATTTAATGTAACCGCGCATTGCTAAGGCGGTTTTCATACCTTTTGCGAGAAAAATTCTCCCGTATTTGATAGTACTGTCGGTGCAGAGCAAAGTCGGAAGCGCCGAATTTTGCAGAAAGGCAGACGATAAAGAATAAGTAGCCAGTACTTTAGATTATTAAAACATAGATATCCAACTCAACCAACAATACGGGCAACAAAAATGTGGCGCCCCTCCGAGTATGATGGCGGTTGGGTGAACTACATTTCATGCGCACACACAGAAAAATATGGTAATTGCTATCTTTTTAAGCTTAGCTAGATTCCCCAAGTAACCATAAGCATTGGGAGATAGCATTTTATTAGCACTATTTCAGCCTTGTTAATGCCAAATAGCTTCATATCATGTTTTTTAATGTTTAAGGCTTTATGCAAAACTAGCATTACTGAGAGCAAAATATGCGCTTAAAGAGCTACCGTAAGTGCTACGATGTAATGTTTTAAATGCATATAGAAGACGCATTACATTTTTATTGTAAGTGCCAATAACGAGCGATATGAAGAGCTCCGTAGCCGCAAGGTTACAGAGTCCGCCTTGATAAGCGGATGGTTGTGGGTTCGAATCTTAGTAGAATCAGGCCATTTGGTTGCCAAAGGACTTTAGTATGGGTTTATTCTCAGGCTTCCCACCAAGTACCTTTCCTACAATCTGATTTCTACAGTACCTCCGTTGACTCCCCTTCTAACAAAAATAAGTCCCTGTTATAATAAAACTGGTGTGAGTAACGTATGAAAGTTCTCTCCAGAGAATTGTAATTAGGCGATATTGTTAGGAGGGACAGAGGCTCAGTATAGTAGAGTAGTAAGCTTGAAACGGAAAGGTAAAACTTACACACAAGCACGGATATGAATGATAAGCGTATCACTTACTTCAATAGTGATACTGCCAATAATATGAAGTACGGAGTACAGAAAACACTTGGTCAATATCACAATAGATCTAATCTCTGGTCGCAGTGTTGAGCCCACACAGGAAAAAAAAACGAGCGATATCGAGTGGTCAATTAAAAATAGACGGAACATGGATACTCCACGTAAATGGAAAAAAAACTTTAAGGAGTGGGAATTTTCGACGCAAAGTTCGGGTATATGAAAGTATAAAACTTTCCGAAATACCCAATACAAAACAATTGCAAACTAGTGAGTTGGATCCAGGATCTACATCTCCTGGGCTCGTGGTTTCTGAACCGTCAATATCAGAAGATGAAAACAAGTCCCTGTTGGATTCCAAACAATGTTGAGGAAGAACACATGCACACAGGCTTCTTCCGTTCTCTTGAGTTTTGCTCAAATTTTTCTCTCTACCTGCCAAACCCCTTGGAGAACTAGACTTTCTCACACACAGAGTGAGTAATTATCCACATTTAGGCGTAGAGTATTTCAGCCGCAGAGTGCTTTTTCACTCTTAATTAGGGAACCTATACATTAGAGAAATGACAAGACACTCACCGTTAAGGCAACTGTCAACATCAAAACGGATAACGGCAATGTAAATCTATACAGCTCGCCCGTTTTGATGTTGACAGTTGCCTTAACGGTGAGTGTCTTATCATTTCTCCAATGTATAGGTTCCGTACTCTTAATCATCGCGTGTTAGGGGTAAATATTTATTTGCTCTCTCAGTTTAAGAGGGAGTAGTTTTCGTTAGCTTCTCCGTTCTTAGAAGAGAAGTTGGCCAACAATCAAAACATTTAGGTTCACATTGAAGCCACATCCTAACCGTTTTCGAATTTAATATTATAGGGAGATTCACAATTCACCATGGATGCGTATTCTGCAGATAGTTCGATTTTATACTGTTTTTGCCGCACCCCAGAGCGATGAGAACGGTAACGCAATGCTCAGTTGATCGCCGAGCAATTTATTTCATTTTTCTTGCGTGCGCGGATGAGCAATTCACAAGAGTTTCACTAGGTTTTTGCTCTGTCAAATTAGGAGCGTTTTTTCGTCAGAGAAACTATTACTCTGCGCTCTCTCTACAGCAGATAGTGTAGTCAGCCTATATACCAGAAGCGCCGAGACACTCACCGTTAAGGCAACTGTCAACATCAAAACGGGCGAGCTGTATAATTTTGCATTGCCGTTATCCGTTTTGATGTTGACAGTTGCCTTAACGGTGAGTGTCTTGTCATTTCTCTAATATACAGGTGTGTGCCACTGCGTCATTGGAAATCTGACTGACGCCGGTACACTGGCAGTGTTGGCAGAAAACATGATTTGCAACATAAATTTCGATATAATCAACTTTGAACAGTATTTTTTGGGACACCCTAGCTCTTTAGTGTCTTTGGCTAAGTTGTTAAGCATCAAAAAACCTACCATTTGAAGTCATGAAGCCATTTTGAGCTCTTTAGAATAGAACATGCAAAAAAGATGGTTTTTCCATACAAATCTTCATATAAATTTGAAATGCAATGCGCCAAGCGGGGACAAAACCAATCGACTTCCGATAAATTAAGGATTGTTTGGGGCCTTAGATAAAACAAAAAAAAAAATTGGTTCTGGCTTTCTGCTATCAAGTTTCGTTTTTTCCCTATTACGATTCCCCACCCTAATGTTCATGCTCCCCAGGTACTTTTTCACTCTTTTGCCGGTTGCACCGAACTCCTGGCCAAGCGCAAGTAACGATGTAGTCACTTGTCGCTCAGGGCCGTCGGCCCTCCGGAAACAAGTTTTTTTTCGATGTTGTATATGCCGAAAAGGGCGTATCCGGCGTCCACAAAGTGCTGCACGATGTCCGTTTTTGACGCGGCGGGGTACTGTACGCGCACACTTCTTATCGAGTAGCATCACTGTTTTTGCCATTACGGCTAGAGTTCAAGCTGTCATTTTTTTTCTGCTGACTCATGTGTTACTATGATTGATACTGCGTGAGTAGTTCCGTCAGTGCGTGTGAAGGTTACCCATGCAAAATCAACAATGTTTGTCCATTTTTCTAATGCAAACGTTACGGCAAAACGAATCTGTCTTAGCAATTTGTAGAGAATTTGACAAAATTTTCGATTTTCCTGTGAAACTTTCCAAACCCTGTCACATCTTTTCAATTTGTCCATTTAAAGTGCATTTTCAATGTCAAATATTTGTCTGAAATAATGTCTAAGATGGAGCAATTATTGCTCAAAAATGGGGCAAAATAGGTCAAAATGCCAGGAGTATATTGCCCATAAACGCATAACAGTCCCATGTGAGTTTTCATCACTTTTGAGATAAACCTTAGAAACTTCTTTACATTACGTGTGCCCTCGAAAATTTACAACAAAAGTTAGGTTTGTTGCTAAAATGATGAAAAAAATATTGATTTTGGTCAGTCCCACGTTACGAATAAACGCATAACAGGCTCAGAGCTAAAACCAATTAGCAGAAAATCATGGAAACTTTCATTAAAAGGCCAAATAAAGTGTACTGATCGGAACAACAATAACCTTATTGCATATAAAAGTATTCTGCTCAAATATATTTACCTTGGATGAATGCTTATTTTAAATTTTTGTTTCTTTGATTGAATCCATAGGAAGGAAAAAAATGCTATGGTTTACCTGCGTCTACTGCGTTTTACTCAGTTGTACGTTTTTGGCAGTGTGACTCTTATGCGTTTATGGCCAGTATACTGGGGTAACAGCCGACTCGACGCATATTATATAACAGCCGACTCTTTTTCTGTGTTCGTTTTCGCTTTGTCTGTGTTGTTTTTCACCATTTTTTCATATTTTTTCTCTCACTTACATGTACGTATATAATGGAATAATGGAATATGATTTTAACGCGATTTTTCCAAGTTACGCGATTTTTTATACGCGTAATTTTCCGAGGCGGTACAATCCATCGCGTAGAAAAAACTCCAGTGTAAGAACCTGTTTTTTCCACTCCAGTGAAATTTTTGCTAAGTTGAAATTATTAAAATTAATTACATGTCACCATTTGTGTACATTAGCCTAGAAATCGATTGTTTTTCTCTCAAGAATCTGCTAGAGGTCGATAATCGTTGAAAAAAAATGACTCAGCGCTTGCTTGGTTTTTACCAGACTCAGATATAACTGGTCAAACCTCACCTTATTGTTTATACCCGTCTCTGGCTGCAAGACGTAGTCCTTCTTAAAAAAAGCGGATATTATATGGAGCACATGAGCGATCTACTGTCGACTCGAAGATTCTTGTCCATAACTTTTAAGGCAGCGTGCGATTTAGTAGAACGAAATAAGTAATAACTGATACGAGCCAAATTTTACTTACAGAACTTGACGAAATATCCAAACTGCTAGAGATCGACTGCCACCTGCTGTTCAACTGTTTGACCCGGGTGAGTGAGAGCTGGGATCAGATCGAAACCGACGGGTCGGAATTGGATGCGGTGTGCGCGGCCAGGATCAAATTTGCCCTTTGCCGCACGCTGTACGGACGGTTGTTTACGCTGATTGCTGCCCGAATCAACGAGCAGCTGAAGCTGAAGCCTTACGGATGCGGTGCCGGCAGTACGGTACGCGGCCGAACCGTTGGATTGCTCGATTTCTATGGCTTCGAAGTGCTGGAGAAAAATTCGTTCGAGCAATTGGCGATTAACTATTGTAACGAGCGGCTGCAACAGGTTTGTGCAATGCATGCTCATCTTGAATAGTAGTGATGATTTTACTATTTCTAGCATTTCGTTAAAAATGTGCTCAAGTACCAACAGGACCTCTACGTGGCCGAGGGCTTAGAGTGGATAAAGATAGACTATTTTGATAATCAAGCGATTTGTGAACTGATCGACAAGCCGTGCTATGGAATCCTACACTTGTTGGACGAGCCGCAGGTTATCAACGATGGAATTCTGCTCACACGGTTGCACCAGTGCTGCTCCGGACACACAAATTTTCTTGCCCGTGATCCTAGTTTGCCTTCAACCTGTTTTCAGTAAGCTATTCGGTTCGTTTTCTGCTTCAGTTGTCGTAAATGTTATTCTTTTTTTTCATCTTCAGAATTCGTCATTTTGAGGGACCGGCGTTATATGTCAGCCAGGGTTTCGTGGAAAAAAACCTTGACATATTGCCGAAGCACATCAGTTCCTGTTTATATCAACATTGCGAACTGCCAATCGTAGCCAGTTTGTTTCCGGAAGGAAACCCCAAACGTCATAGCACCGGTCGTAAGCCGACCAGTTCGAGTGCGAACCTTCGAACATCGTTGCAAACGCTGCTAAAACAACTGGAACAGCGTTACAATCATTATATTTTCTGCATCAAACCAAACGAACTAAAGCAACCGAGAATGTTCGAGCTCGGATTGGTGCAGCATCAGGTGCGATACATGTGGTAGGTATTTTTTATTGCATCATTTTAACTATTTCAACTAAACCCATATGAATATACTCGCACAGCCTAATGCCACTGATCAACCTATGGCGTAACGGGCACTACTTCAATATGGCCCACGCGCGCTTCGTGCAGCGATACAAACTTCTGTGCCAGTACACGTGGCCTCACTATAGTGGACCGACCATCGACGGGGTCGCGCTGATCATCCGAAGTGTTCCTTTGCCCGGGGCTGAATTTACGATCGGCCGAAAGAAGGTGTTCATCCGAAGTCCCAGAACGGTGTACGAGCTGGACGAGTTCCGGAAAGTCCGGCTGAACGAGCTGGCGGTGCTAATTCAGAAAACCTATCGGTGCTATACCAAACGGACTCATTTTTTAGCGTTGCGTCGCAGTGCCCTAGTGATAGGAGCGTTCTGGAAAACCTGGAGGGTAAATTCCATTGATCCTACATTGTCATCGAACAGAGCTCATGATATTATATTCCTAGGAACGGGAGAAGATACGAGTTACCGAGTTCAGACGACAAGCTCACTGGGCAGTGCAGGTTATCGGACGGTTCTTTGTTCTTATTAAGGTAAGTGTCCTGGAAAAACCATCAATAACAATCATTTCCATAAAGAAAACTTCGCATTTCAGACTCGTGAGTTTTTGTTGACGTTGTTGTTGCGCTTACCGCACGACAATATGAGTCCGATTTGTCACGAGTGGCCAACGGCGCCATCCTTCCTGGCAGAAACGTCCCAACTACTGCGCAACATATTTCACCGCTGGCGGTGCCACAAGTATAGGAAATCGTTCGATCAACCCGCCAGGAATCGGATGCGCGAAAAAGTTACTGCCAGCATTATTTTTAAGGATAGGAAAATATGTTACTCCAGGACTGTGGCCCATCCATTCCACGGAGACTACATACGGCTGCGGCAGAATGTACAGTGGAAACGGGTTAGCTGCGAGCATAACGATCAGTATGTGGTATTCGCTGACCTAATCAACAAAATCGCTCGTACCAGTGGAAAGGTATCAATGACCCGAATCTTTTTCCAGCTTAGAGTGTCCCATAATTCCTCTCATTTTTACAGTTCGTCCCCATCCTTCTGGTACTATCTACCAACTCGATGTTGCTGCTGGACCAGAAAACGATGCAAATCAAGTACCGTATACCGGCTTCGGAGATCTACCGCATGTCATTGAGCCCATACTTCGATGACATCGCCGTGATTCACATACGAGCCGTAAGTACCTATCATACCGTCAAAATGCCCCACCGCAGCACAATCGAAACACTAGATTACGTTAGTATTAGCAGTTCACGTTCTAGTGCTAGCTTTGAGGAACACGTCGGGCGAACTAGTTGAATGATGTTTTCATTTGTTTCATTTTTATTTTTGCGTGTTTTCTTTCCCGTACTGCTTGCGAAAAACGCGCGCGCGTCCGTGTGTGTGTGCGTTTATTTTCTGCCCCCCGCTCGCCTTTGTGTATGATCCCTCCTGTAGGACAATTGCAGTTCTAACATGTCGGATCGGTCCGAGTCACCCACCGGCTGCCTATTTCAGGTAATTCAACTTTTCGTTTCCGTTAGGTTAGAGTTTTTCTTTTTATACATCAGCGAAGCTGCATGGGTTTCTTGTTGAGAGAATGAAGTTTAGATTGGCTTCTATATCAAAATTTTGATTTGTTAAGATAGGACACAAAGATGCTATAAATAGTTAAGAGATTTTATCTGGCTGCAAAACTTATCGACTTGCGAATACACTATGGAACTATTTTATAGGGCACTTTTTGAATTTCTATCCCACTATTTTATTCGCTTTTCTTTAAAATGTGCATGTACTTCTATCAAACTGAGAACTCAATTCTAGTTCAGAAAATTCGTGATATGACAACGATTCGCGATCGTTTCTAATTTTGTTTTACCGTTCACTAGCCTGGGGGGCTAATAGCGGTCTCGATCAACTAAATTAGTTGCGAGAATTCGTTATCGATATTGTTGGCACATTTTGCATGTTGTAGGATAAGAACAACGATACACCGTGCCCCAGTGCTAGGGTTGTCGATATTAAACCTAGAATATCGATATTCGTTTTATCGATATTAAAAAGCAGCATCAATATTGAAATCGATATTACGTTTTGATATCGATATTTATCGATATTTTCCCTTATATATTTTATATTTGGTTTTCAGTTAGGCCTGAAACAAGCTGAACGCCAACGTGAGCGATCGGGCGAGATTCTTTTTTTTTTTTTTTCTTCACATAACATTTATTTGACACGGCACAAATACAATTTAATGTTTAACGGCGCCAATTATATCTGATGACTTAAAAACTAAAGCAAATTTTTTATCCTCGCTGCCGACTACGAGCTGAAATTAAGTCTAACTTAAAACTAGCATGAGATTTCCAATCAGTGTTTTGTTGTTCAATGGTCGTCTGATAATCGTCGAATGGCATGTATGGATTCGTTCTGCTGAGCCACGATGTCGTGAGTTGGGACAGAGGCTCGTAGTCCTTGGGTCCTGGTTCTGTTGTGCGGGGTCTGGTTGCTGGTTTTGTGCTTAAGGTTCAAACGTGTTCTTGTCGTTTTGTTGGGTGTAGACGGAGGGGAACGGGACTAGACTGGGGCGTGGATGGATTTCAGGAAAACGTATATAAGGGACATGTAGGATAGGTCACGGCTCGCCAAGACATCACGAACAGGAACAGCCGGCTGTCTACCCTCGGCCTGCAGGGAAGCTATTAATTTAGACCTGGCGTCACGGTGTACAGGGCATGACCAAACCACATGCTCTATGTCGTGATAACCTTCACCACAGGCACAGATACCACTTTCCCCGAGCCCAACACGACGGAGGAGCGCGTCAAATCTATAGTGATTGGACATAAGCCGGGACATCACGCAAATGAAATCCCGACCTACATCCAACCCCTTGAACCACGGGTTCGTCGATACTTTGGGGATTATGGAATGTAACCACCTTCCCAATTCCCCTCTGGTCCAAGCATTTTGCCAACTGATGATCGTATTCTGACGTACAAGTGCGAAAAATTCATTAAAGGCAATTGGTCTTTCATAAATATCACCGTTTGTTGCGCCCACCTTAGCCAAAGAGTCCGCTTTCTCATTACCCGGTATCGAGCAGTGAGAAGGGACCCACGCTAAGGTAATCTGAGTAGATTTTTCGGATAAAGCACTCAGATGTTCCCGTATTTTCCCCAGGAAATACGGAGAGTGCTTAACATCTTTCATCGATCGGAGAGCCTCAATGGAACTGAGACTGTCCGTAAAGATGAAATAATGGTCCGTGGGCATTTTTTCGATAATCCCTAGGGTGTACTGAATTGCAGCTAATTCTGCGACGTAAACAGAAGCAGGATTATCGAGCTTATGGGAGACGGTTAAATTGTTATTGAAGATACCGAAGCCAGTGGACCCATCAAGAAGTGATCCGTCAGTGTAGTACATATTGTCGCAGTTGATGTTTCGATATTTATTGGAAAAAATTTTAGGGATCTGCTGCACGCGTAAATGATCCGGGATTCCACGAGTTTCTTCTATCATGGATGTATCGAAAAACACAGTAGAATCAGAAGTATTTGATAAGTCGACACGATTTGGAATATTCGAAGAAGGGTTAATATTTTGGGACATGTGATTGAAATACAATGTCATAAAACGGGTTTGAGAATTAAGTTCGATTAACCTTTCAAAATTTTCAATCACGGGACGGTTCAAGGCCTCACATTTGATTAGAATACGAGAAGACAGGCTCCAGAAGCGGTTTTTCAATGGTAGTACTCCAGCTAAAACCTCCAAACTCATCGTATGGGTCGACTGCATGCAACCTAAGGCGATACGCAAACAACGATATTGTATTCGCTCCAGTTTGATCAAATGTGTGTTTGCTGCGGAGCGGAAGCAGAAACACCCGTATTCAATAACAGACAATATCGTTGTTTGGTAAAGCCTTATAAGGTCTCCTGGATGGGCTCCCCACCATTGTCCGGTTATTGTACGAAGAAAATTCACTCTTTGTTGACATTTTTTCATCAGATACCTCACGTGACAACCCCAGGTGCCTTTAGAGTCGAACCAGACACCAAGATATTTGTGTACCAAAACCTGAGAAATCGTTTTACCCATTAATTGTGTTTGAAGCTGAGCAGGTTCATGCTTCCTAGAAAAAACTACTATCTCAGTCTTCTCCGGAGAGAATTCGATACCTAGCTGTAAAGCCCAAGCAGACAAATTGTCCAAGGTATCTTGCAATGGTCCTTGCAAATCGGCAGCTTTGGCTCCTGTAACAGAGATTACACTGTCGTCTGCAAGTTGTCTTATCGTGCATGAATTTGCCAGACATTCGTCGATGTCATTTACATAAAAGTTGTAAAGAAGGGGGCTTAAACATGAGCCCTGGGGAAGACCCATGTAGCTAATGCGAAAAGTTGCCAAATCGCCATGCGTAAAATGCATGTGCTTTTCGGACAACAAGTTGTGCAAAAAATTGTTCAAAATTGGAGAAAATCCTTGTCGGTGAAGTTTACCCGAAAGAATGTCAATAGAAACGGAATCAAAAGCCCCCTTAATGTCCAAGAACGCAGACGCCATTTGTTCTTTACGAGCATACGCCAGCTGAATATCTGTTGAAAGCAACGCAAGACAATCATTCGTCCCTTTGGCACGGCGGAAGCCAAATTGAGTTTCTGATAGTAGACCATTTGATTCGACCCAGTGGTCTAAACGACGGAGTATCATTTTTTCCATCAATTTCCGGATACAGGATAGCATTGCAATCGGCCTATAAGAGTTGTGATTAGAAGCTGGTTTCCCTGGTTTTTGGATGGCGATCACCTTCACTTGCCTCCAATCCTGCGGTACAATGTTTTGCTCCAGGAACTTATTGAACAAGTTCAACAAGCGCCTCTTGGCATTGCCGGGTAGATTCTTCAACAAGTTGAATTTGATTCTATCTAATCCAGGCGCGTTATTGTTACAGGACAGGAGGGCAACTGAAAGTTCTGCCATCGTAAAAGGTGATTCTATCGCGTCGTGGCCCGGAGACGCATCGCGAACAATATTTTGCTCAGGAACAGAGTCCGGACATACTTTCCTGGCAAAATCAAATATCCACCTACTTGAAGACTCCTCGCTTTCGTTGACCGTTACGCGATTCCGCATTCTTCGGGCTGTGTTCCAAAGAGTGCTCATCGATGTCTCCCTCGACGTCTCGTTCACGAACCGACGCCAATATCCACGTTTCTTTGCTTTAGCCAAGCTTTTAAGCTTGGTATCAAGCTCCGAATACCGTAAATAGTCGCCAGGTATACCTCCCGTCTGGTAGGCCTTAAACGCGTCGGATCTTTGCGTGTAGACATCGGAGCACTCTTGGTCCCACCACGGAGTGGGAGGCCGTTCTTTGATCGTTACGCCGGGATATTTCTTCGTTTGGGCTTGCAACGCGGCGTCGAGAATCAAGCCCGCGAGGAGGTTGTATTCTTCAAGTGGTGAATGATGTTGAATCGACTCGACCGCTTTTGAAATCATTTCCTCGTATAACTTCCAATCGACATTTCGTGTGAGGTCATACGGAATGTCAATTGGTCGCATGCGAGTTGACCCGTTAGTAATTGAAATAAGAATAGGCAGATGGTCGCTACCGTGAGGATCGAGGATTACCTTCCATGTGCAATCCAACCGTAGCGACGTCGAACATAAGGATAGATCCAAAGCGCTTGGGCGCGCTGGAGGTTTCGGGATACGTGTCATTTCACCGTTGTTTAAAATAGTCATGTCGAAGTCATCGCAAAGGTTATAGATTAAAGAGGAGCGGTGGGCGAGATTCTTGCCGAAGGTTAATAAACAGCCGTGAGTAGAGTTGTTCATTAACCTACGGAAAGAATCTCACCCGATCGGTCGCGTTGGCGTTCAGCATGTTTCATGCCTTAGTATTGAATATTCCGGCGAAGTGTTTGCTATTTCATCTCGTCCGTTAGGACATCGGCCCGATTGCTGATCGCTTTACGCAAGGTGCATTTTCCAGTCAGATTAAACCGACGTTTCATGAGCCGAGTCTCCTAATCGTCACTGATCCATTGACTAATCATCAGCCAGTTACTGAAGCATCCTACCTGAACATTCATGTTATCGCTTATGTAACACCGATTCTTTACTGAAACACCAAGGCATCGCATTTGATCGGTTTAATGTGGTGGTTATTGCCCCGAGAAGTTCCACACCCAAATATCTGGACATGCGCTCTAGACATGCTGTCAATAAAATATGGCAACCATATTTCTGTCGAACTGCTTACATTTTCCATCTACAACTTATTGATTCTAGTACCAACAAAGTTTAGTTTGCTCTAAAATAGCTGAATTAGAGTAAACGTCCTTTAATTGCTCTTGACCTATTTTCGAATAAATATATTTATCAATGGAGAAACCAAGCCTTAACGTTTGTTTTCAGTATAATGTGCACTTTCAATGAATATCTTATATTGTGCACAGTAAAAAATTCTAAATATTACACGTCACGTGAAATATTTTCCCATTTAAATTTTAGCTGTTTTTGACGTAAACCATGATTTTGTTTGAAAATGATGTGCAATTCCATTAAAATTTCTGTTGATTCTGACGTAAACCACGATTTAATTTGAAAATTATGTACAATATCATTTAAAGTAGCGTGGAATATTATGGAATTTTCTATCATAAGCGATGGAGGCAATTCTTTACATGCGATTCGACATAAAGTTTTCTTACTGTGTGTGTAAGCATTTTAAATTTAATTTTGATGCCATGATGAATTTATCAGGGTGGCGACTCAATTTCCATGAATAAATTTCCTGATTTTCCCCTGATGTTTCAATGTTTCAAATGACTGTTCAAACTTATTTTAAACTGATTAAAGTTACGACTGTCATAGGTTTTTACACCTAAATATCAAAAGTCAAAACTAAAAAGGGTCAGACTTAAACTGGTTCCTGCTAAAATTTCCACCAGTAATTGTAAGGAAGATTAGCTTCGCTTTTGCTAACTTGAATCTTGAACAAAAATTTTTTTTTGTTGAGAAACACGTCCAGTTTGATAAAATTGAAAATGAAAATTACACTGATCGAAAAAAGTGAAACAAAGTTGTCCTTCAGCTCAAATAAGTACCCTAGAAATATTATAGCTTCTTAACCTGTTCATTTTCATGCTCCTGGTAAATGCAGAAGTGCGTCAAAAGACCGCAAAGTAATTGTTCGCCGTGTTCGTCGTTTTTCCGTTTACTTACGGGAAAATTTTTTTGAAGTCTCTGAAGACTTGAGGCATTTCCGAAACATCTGAGGCACTAAAATTCACAGGAACAGTGTTATCGATTAACTATCTTGAGAAACACCTGCTTTGACAAGAATGTCAATCAGACTTGGAATTCTGGTTGGATCAGTTGAATAATTGTTTTTTTTTTTACATTTTTTACATTTTCAATAATTTGGCGAAATATTCATTTTGAAACAATTCCTGAGAATTTCTCAAGAACTTCATTTGAAATGTTTAAACTCCCATCGTGACGAGGTGCTTTCATATTTTTGAAAATTTTAATGATGAATTTAATCTCATTTAAGTTAGTTTCAATTAATTCTGCTTGTAAAAATTCCGGGGTAGAAATTTGATAACATTAACCCACTACTCACTCAGTATATTTCGAGCTATGAACACACTCAAACTACTGAGCAAGTCTTCGAATTTTCTGTTAATTGGTTGCAAGGAAGTAATCATCATTTTTTATTACTGGAATATGACAATGGCGATGGTGAAGCTTGCTCAGGCGATGTAGTTTGGAGGCAATTGCCAGAAACCGAAGAAAAAAATCTCGTCTAACCACTGGTTTTTATATAAAAACGTAGTAATTACCAAAAAATTCGCGCACTACTTGATGACATGTTAGTACCTATTTGGATACTTTTCAAAAAAAATAATCACTATTTATTGACATCCTGGTCACTAAAGTCACTACAGTTGCATTGTCTAACCGTTATGAACCCTGTACAAGGTATCATCATTGCTACAATGCTCTAATCCATTCCCGCAGGAATTAAACTAAAGTTTAACTTTAATTGCAGTTTAACAAATAAACTTGAAATTTTTAACGATGGAACTAGGTTGGAGAACAAACCGACATGTTACTATAGAGTTTATGCAAATTGTGCATGTTGCTGAGTAAAAAGAGTTTGAAGGTCATTCATCGAGGAAAACCCTGTCACTCCGCGCCGCGGTGATGGGGTTAAAATAAGCCTATGCTAAAATAGATGGGTCTAGAAAATTACTTTCCAGGAATATTCTTCTACCTACAACAAGTTTTTTATTGAGTGTTGTTGCAGGGTTGCTGGTGACCGTCCACATCAAATGCATTGAAATAAATCCAATTCAGAAATCACTCCGTAAAAAATCCCAAGGCTTTAAAATTTTCCCTGATGACTTTTTAAATTCCCTTATATTCCCTGATTTCCCTGATCGAAAAACTAAATCCCTGATATTCCCTGATTCTCTCTGTTTTTTCCGGTAGTCGCCACCCTAATTTATGATTGGTAGGCAAAATTTTGACGGCAGCACTCCCCTGATGGCAACCGAGAACATCGGACAGCAATATCGAGTCGCAATATCGAAATATCGATAATATCAGATGCCCCAATATCGGTTAAAAATATCGATATTGCGACGAGCAAATATCGATAGTATCAAATATCGATAAAATATCAGCAACCCTACCCAGTGCTGAGTCGAGAAAATTTTCAGCTCGAAAAGATCGTCGACCTGATCGGGAATCGAAACCCGATATCACAACCGTGTGGGAGAGCTAGCCGATCGACATCGCTAACCACAGAGCCACGGGGACACTCCGGCTGTAGATAGTTCAAATGAATAAGACTCAGAAATTTCTCACATGCAAAAGAGTTTGTGCCAATTGTGCATGTGGTTGCTGAGTAATAAGAAGATCTTTTTATTCGAGGTAAAAAAGTGTATCGGATTTTTCTTCAAACACAAACACGGGTGAGTGCCTTTCCACTTCATCAATATAGTGCTATATCTATATCAAATATAGATTTTCCGGTGCGTTAAAGGAAATCAACCAAGAAAGTCTCTACGGGAGAGGCGAAAGGCACAGCGAAAAGTGATGAAATTAAGAATCACATCCTATCCAACGTTTTCACATTACCGCAAAGAGCATGCTCCCAACCGTATTTGCAGCGAAACTTTCAAGACTCGCAAGAACTTAAAGTTACGTATGCGCTTTATTGTAGAAAACTGCCTTAAATGAATGTATATCTTTTACTATTGGGAAAGAAAGAGTTTGGAATTTTGGAAACTGTGGTTTAAGCCGTATGTTTCAAAAAGGAAAAAAAATATTTCAAATATTTAACATCCAGGTTGCACAGCACTACTACGACGAGCACCTTAACGGCGATGTAGCAGAGGACGCAACAAAGTGTTAGTACGACGCAATCGATCGATATCAGCTTTGGCAGAATCTGCACGATTACGGTTCCCCGGTTAAACTGACACGGTTGGCCAAATCGACGATGGATCGGGTAACGTGCGTAGTTCGTGTTTCAGGGATACTCTCAAATCATTTCGAATATCAAGAAGCCTGTTATTTACTACCGCTTTGGAAGATGTAATACGAAGGGTGGGTATCGACACGAATGCGTGGCACGATTTTCCGGAGGTCCCCGTTCAGCTGTTTGGCTTCACAGATGACATCGACCTTATAGCACGAACCCTAGAGAAAATGACGGAGACGTACATCAGACTGAAGTCTGAAGCCGGACGGATCGGATTGGCCATAATTGCATCGAAGACTAAGTATATGAGAGACCAGTACCAACCTCCCACCACGAATTCATAATAGCGGTGATTAAATCGTCAATCGAGGTGGTTGACAAGCTCCAGGGTTCACTGATGACTGCCGACAACGACACCAGCAGAGAAATTCATTGACGCCTTATGGTAGAAAACCATGCCTACTTCGAGTACGGAGGCTGCCGCACGAAGTTGACCATCTACAAAACACTTATCAGACCGGTAGCTCTACGGCCATGAAACCTGAACCATGTTATTGGAGAAGGGGGGGGGGAAAGGTTGGGAAAACCGAGAAATAAGGCTTCACACCGGGAAGTTCATTCTTCGGCATTTGTTCAACCATTTCTAAGGAAGCATCAACGTGAAACCTGTAATTTTTTTTATGATGACCTAATTGGCTTGATTCTGCAGGTTATGGAAAAGCTGGTTGTTGTTTTCAGCCAAAGTCGACAGCGGCTTTGCGGCAACTCTGCCCTGCGTTAAATAAATCGAATGATTTTGTAGTTTTGTAACAGTTGTAAGGCAACATATTTTGTCAGGTTTCTGAAGAAAATTTTACGTGAATGGAAACTCACATTTCCGTGAACAAGTATTGCTTAGTTTTTAATCAGATGCACTCCCTCGTATCTCCTACCCACTTGGGTGACAAGCTATTGTAGAAGGAATTCCTTAATTCAGCGGTCACTTTCGCATGCTCTATCTCGAGCTGTGGCCGTTGCGTTACTCCTTGGGAGCTTGACAGCGAAAAGTGAAAAAAAGGTTAATTATTCATCTGCCTCATTGTTTAACGGAACGAATGTAAGTGGTCGGAATTAACCACTCCTGCTTCGATCAGGAGTGTGACGAGAGTTCCGGCCCTGGGTATATGAAAGTTCATTTACCACTGTTTCATTATTTTCGTGAAGGTAAATCCGGTCTATCAAAAGGTTAAAGGTGAGTGGGTGGGTTTTCGACGAAATAACCGGGTACTTTGCTTGGAAAGGCAAAAAACAGCCACGCATAGTCGAAAACTCATTCGGATTACGCCATGATCCTCCATGAAAGGTGATGATTTATGAATTCGGCTTGTTTTTTTCTATTGATACCGACAAAACATTTTGAGTAAACTTTGTCAGTAGCTCTACCTTGTTGGACTCTCGCTCCTGTCTGACAAAACAAGGTCAGCGGCGCGGGTAGCTACTTATTGTGCCTGCATAAAGAACCACAAGACATTCTAAATATTCCCCTTTCTCGCGGGTTCCAACTAATAGAGAAACATCGAATAAATCAGAAATCAACTCACGCTCTCCTTCCGAGCTCTCGTCTGTGTGCTAGTGATCACTACTGGTTATTTTTTAGTGACAGGAGTCTTTTTTCCGTCGATGAATGGCCGCCCAAAATGGCGGCAAGCACGCCGGAATTTGTGCGGAGATGTCGCACACGCCAGCGAGCTCCAGAACTTCCGCAATAGAGCCACACCCGCCACACTTCCGTCCTTCGCGTACCCGCGTTCAAGCACTTGTTTCGCCGCTCTACCCTCGCGGAGGAAGACCTAGGCGGTCTCATTTTTCCGCGGGCGATATGAGTCTTTTACGTAGGTTTTTATGGAACTGCGCCCTTTTCCATGTGGGCGATTTCTCACCTGGATAGCGCACTTCCGAGAGAGTTCACTGGTGTTTTTTTTTTGCCCAACGGAAGTGCTCTCCCTGTCATTCCACTGTCATCATTTTTTCTTGGCGTTCCTTTTTCCTTTACACGCAAAAGTTGAAGTCTTGAACAATCATTGTGTCTTCCCGATTCGCACAAATGTTGCACAGAAATCGCACAATAAACGTGTGAAACGCATAACGCAACAGTTGTACTGCGAATACATTGACATATAGCGAATTTCTTTAATCCACTGTGTGCGGGCAAAACAGCCGAGGAATAATAAAACGTCATCGCCATTTAAGACGCAAGAAAGAAAGAGATGCCAGATAATTGTTTACGAACTTAGCACGTGCGGTGGTGGGTTGAAGCTGACAAATTTTAAAGTGCGCTTCGGGCAGCACGGCAGGTCAAAACTGGGTCAAAATCGGGCGAATAAAGAAGGGTTTTGACAGCAGTTAGTGCGCTTCCAGGTCAAAACGAGGTGAGCTGGTGGAATAAAGAAATTCGCTAATAGATTGAAATCAGAATATGTATCATATACCCACACTTTATTTCTCACATCGAGTGTATTAGTGACTGCTCTTTCTCTCTTGCTCGTAGATTTTCCATATACGTGCGACGAGACTAGGTACGTCACATATAATTTGCAGGTTGCTCTTTCGCTTCTTTTTCGGTTTAGGTTGCGACGCGCAAGACGATGTCTCGTCGCTTTACGAAATGAGCGAGACACCCGTGCTGTACATACTAGATGCCAGTGTTGTTAGTCTCACTCATACTGTCGATGCGTGCTTGCTGCTACTCAGGGGAAAGCGTGTGTGCAAAATACTTGAGAAGCGTAGTATATGTCTCGTTCTCAAACAGAAAGGAGGAGAAAGGTTTTGCTTCTCGCTCGCTTTGCAAAGCTGCTTGATACCAGCTGAAACTGTTCAGGTGTAGTAGTTTGTAGGTGACGCTAAAAAAACGCTAGAGCATTAATTGCGTCATGCCCAACACGCAATCATTGTACTGGTTCCAAACCACATCAACAATTGCGCTAAAAACGCACGATTTTGTACTGGTTTCCCACCATCCAACTTTTGCGTGTAGTATCCCCTGTGGTAGACTTAGGATGTTGTAGTTTTATAGCAGAGTGGAGGAAAATCGTTCACAGATGATGTAAGGTTTTACATGTGATGCAGTTAAACGCAAATTGTACCCATAACGAATTTTAATCGCTAATATTATTTTTAAACGTAACAACTTCTACAAGTTTGGTCCTTTGCCCCATTTTGTTGCCTCATCCGCCATATTTTGTTTCGTGGGTTCCCTTTTCCAATCTTCGGCATTAGTTTTGGAAAGAATTACTCCTATTCTACGCGCCACAAACTGCCGTACAGTAGGACCAAACTGAAAAAAGACAGACAAAAGTCTTTTTCGACGTTTTAGCATATAGGTGTCTTCAGAGAAGTTTTCTTATAGGGTAGATGATCCAATAGTTGTGGTAGCACCAATAGTTGCGGCATCGCTTTTAAATTCATCGTTTAAACTAATTAGAACCGAATTGCTTATGCTACATGTTGAAGAAATAATAGATTAAACATTAGTACATATGTTACTACAACAATATATACTGAAAATATCCAAATTACTGAAGAATACTGTATTTTTCAAAAACTTACCCGGAAGGCACCACTCACTACCCATTTTCTTATTTTGTCCACGATTGTTTTAAGATATGTGTGTGGTTTTAGTACGATTATTACTCATATAATTATTTTCCCAGATAACAGTTTATTATGGAAACTGTTGCACAGGTGAAGTTCGTTAATAGATGATCATATTATTTATAAATTACTTCCTCCACTATTGGATCACAGGATACACTATACTCTTATAGTTGCGGTATGTTTCGCAATTCTGATTTACGTTTATCAGAACATATGTATGTGGGACTACTTGTATATATTAGGGACAAGCAGGTACTAGGGGACATACATAAATGATGTAACTTATTACTATTCAATTTTTGAACCCCACCTTCCCCTGCCACCGTGTATTTACCGATACTTCATACATGATCGGCCACAAAAGCTATCGCTCTCACCCCTAAAATGCTGTATTCTGCATTCATGACCTCTTAATCGATGCTTACCCACTGCTTTTGGTCTTGTAATTCTTTTAACGAGCCTTTCACAGCTTCAGTCGCTCTTTTAGTAAACACTAACGTCAAAAATGTAAGCGCAAACATGGTACGAAGCATAGGTAATAGACTCTAACTTCCAGTGTTGAGAAGTCGCCATTTGTGAAAAAAAAATTCTTCTGAATATTTCAAAATGAGCGCCATTGGTCTTTCTCTTCAGACAATTTCAGCCCTTTTCAAATGTTAGTCTAAAGACATTTTATAAAAAGTATGCAAAATTTGTTTTATTTTAATAAAACTTACATACCCCCACTGAATTTTGCCAACATCTGACCAAATTGGCGCGAAATCCGTCTCTTAGTTAACTTCGTGCATTTTTGTATTTACTTGCAAACCGACTTGTCAACCTATTAAAAACAATATGATAAATAGTAAAACAATCAAAAACCACTTCAAGCGAGGCAAATACCTTCATTTAACCAAGCAAACACGAATGTTTTATATACCGCAACTACAGGAACACCCATTCACAACTATAGGAACTCTACCGCAACTATTGGAACAAAAGCGTGTAACTTATTTTAGTTAATTTAAACTCTCAAAGCGGGTTCAAAGTCAATTTTAAGGTGCAAAATTATCAAATAGAACCCATTTCAATAGAAAATAGTGAAACGGACCAGCTAGATTCGTTTTTCTTAGCCAAAACATGGCTAAACATGCATAACTCGTGCTTAGCTCCTCCACTATTGGGTCATTTACCCTATGCGATTTAAAATATTTTAAGATATCCGTAGAAAATGTTATTAAAAGACCTAAATTTTATATCTTGCAACTAGATGTTGTTGCTTTTATTTTGACTGAATACATTTTCAATTTTTCGACCTTCTCAGCTGCTACACGCTAGTTCGCCTCGAAATGCTGCTCGCTCCCAACTTTTTTTTGTCTTCCGTAAATTCCGCTTAACGATGGCCCCGTACTGTTCGCTCGGACGAAGCTCTGGGGCGCTGGCTGGGTTCTTTTCCTTGGGTACGAATTAGACATTGTTGACCGCATACCACTACAAATCCGACCAAAACAGCACGGAATCCGTGTGCTGCTACAGGAACGGCAGGAGCCGTTTTTGAGGCACTAAACACGTAAACTTCCTGGTTGATGGCGCCGGTTGTTACAAGAATGCTGTTCTTTTCACACAAACCAGATATTTTTTTGCGAATTTCAACAATTTAATGTTTTCAATATCTCTGCCCCTTCTCGTCGCCGTGTAGAATTCTTGTCCCGGAAGCTGGTTAAAGTCGGTCATCTATACAGTCAAATTTGGTCCTCGGTTTGGCCGTTGACAGTCCAGCTGTTCTCTTGACACGTTGCACCGTGGTGTGGGACACTCCGACATTATCTGCCACATAACGTTTGGATTCCTCGTGTATGTCCTATTCACCGCTCTGGGTATCTGTTAGATCGTCAGGATGCGGTTTCCTCCACTTCCAGGCTTCCAAACACTTTAATCACTTAAGACACCGTCGTTTGAGGCAAATTGAGCATTTTCGATTACTGATTATACGATAAAAGCGAACATTATTGGTGCGCGTGCAGAATTTTGAAACGCCGTTCCTTTTGCGTTGAGGCTATTTTGACAACTAAAAAGCGTGCGCCGAAAACAAAGTAGGCACATCATTATACACACCTGTGCCAACAAAATTAGGGGTTTTCATTTTTTTTTTCAAATCGATTATGGGAATAATTCTGCGTTGAAATTAAGCATTTTTTGTCGTTCCACGTCGATTTATTCGAAAAAAAATTCTTTCGAGATAACACTAGATCTCGAAGTTCCATGAATTTCTAAGACATTTGACATAAAAAAAATCGATATCGTGGATTTAATGAACTACTATCCGTGCATTTATTTCATCAATCAAAAAAGTGGAAATTTGACCGCTTTGAGGCAATACATAGTAATTATATCTGAAGTGCACTCAAGCTCGAAGAAAAGGTACACCTTTTGAGTGCTGAAGAAGAAATATTGTTAGTTTTTTTTTTTTTTTATATTCAGCTGATAACATGTTTACTAATCTACCGTGAAACGTCCTACGTCAACCATGCAGTCGTGTCTCGGATATCAACCTCGAAATTTGCGCGCAATCAGAGGAAATCTGCGCCATTACATAAATCTTACATCTTTCTGAACCAACAAAATATGCGAAACACCCGATGTTATTACTTGCTTCCTGCAGTCAATTTCTCTTTAAAAAGTGATAATATAGCCAGCATTTCAATGAATAAGCTTCATAAGGCAGTTCCAAATAATGCTAGAGAGTCAATAGCAATAGAAAGTAATAGTGTAAATAACACTTCTAGTGCATGTGCGGCTTCGAGCCGCAGCTAAGCCCTGTTCAAAAAGCGCAGCTCATAATTATTGAAACCTGCACGTTACTTAATTCTCATTGCAGTCCGAAATAGGCAAGAAAAAGGGTGACTTCGTCTTCCAAACGGCACACACCATAGAAATCGTAACTAAGCTATTTTTGGTAATCCAAAATGCTACGGCTAAATCGCCGGAAATCGTCATCAGTACCGAGTAAGTAAACTTTAGACACCACAAAGGAAATTTTCACCTATCTCTTGCTTCCATCAGATTCGAAGCAAACTTCGGCCAGCAGACGGTTGTGTTAACCTTCAAATGTGGCGGTCTGACGGATAACCCATACAGCCAGACTCGGGTCCAGCGCAAGGGCAACCGGATGGAGGTCATCGTGTAACAGCGGGCCACCGCAGGGGACGGAGCCGCTGTCAATCGCCCCGAACTGCTGACCGGACTGTTCGATTACCACGACGAGGATGGGATGGAGTTTGGTGTGCGCGGGTTGGAATTTGATTGAAAGGAGGGTAAAACCACCTCCTCGTCATTTGGAATTTTTGAAGCTCGGCAAAGAGTAAGCTTGCACCACAATATTAACTTGTTCGAAACCGGTAAATGGTTGTTTGCTTTGTGTTTAGGAAAATGCCTAATAATGAATGCATAATAGAATTTAAGAAAAGTATTTAGAATGTCGGTTGGAGGTAACAAACAGGCAATTGAAACAGGAAAGAGGTGGAATTTGAAATCAGGAATAAGAAGTTTAAAGTAAACTTAGTTGGTATGGGAAAGTGTTAAATACAATCAAAGAATCTACTCTAAATTATATGAAAAAGAAAGCTTGGGTAAACCCCCTCGTGAAAAGAAATCTCATTCATGCCAAAAATTAAATTTTAAACTAGGACTTATTTTTGATATTGATTTTATCGAATATTTTCAAACTAGTTTCTCGAACCGATAGCTAAACCATGAAACCATTAGAGGCGAAAATTTTTAAAGCTGGCGAGAAGTGCACTCAATTTTTCATGAACCTTGATCGATTTTGGCATTTTAACATATAAAACATTCATAGTGAAAAAAAAAATCGAAAAAAGAATGAATCAAAGCAAAAAAAAAAACATTAGTAAAAGAAAAACGCAGTCGAAACTCAAACCATATAGGTACAGTGAAATACACTTAACACTAGGTAGCTCTATTAGAAATTAATCGAAACGCATTTATCCGAATTACTATCGTAGTGAAATGTTAACTAAATTTAAGACACCGATTGTTCGGCTTTCTTGGAGCCAACTTGGAGCCAAGCCAAACCTGGGGGTAAATAAGCTATAAGGTATACCACAAATTGTTAGCGCTGATATTTAGAACACTAGAAGAAAAAAATGGTTGATACATTTACGCGGGTCTGTACTACTTGGTGTCGATTGTGTTTCTCTGTTCGGCTGATCATTTAAATCATTTAAAATTCCGAACGACTTGACGACAAATGGTACAGATCCAGCCACTAATACCTATTATTACTAATAATAATAATCGCAGTTGTGAAAAAAATTGATAAAACGTGAGAACTCAAAGACGCTTATTACATTGACAAGAATTAACCAAACAGTGATGAACAGACAAAAGCAGAAAATCATCGCCATGTAGAAAATAAGTAGCGAATTTAACCACAAAAAAATCAATTATTGAAGTTAAACCTTAAGCAAACACTACCAAATTGTTACAAGAAAAAAAAATTAACATAACCCTACTCTTTTACGTCCCCCGGACAAAGCCACGTAAAATACCTCTAGTGAAAAAGTGTTAATTTCGATGTTGTGACACAGAACAGCGCGCCGCATTTCCGTTTCATTTTCACCCCCTAGGAGCCTAGGAAGTGTGCGCCATGCCAAGCAAAGCCAAGCCAAAATCGGGACGGGATAACTTGAGAGGGGTAACAACATACATTTACTCATTGATACACACACACGGTACGGGTTCTTAAAAAGATATGTATAATCGTTTAGGAGTTTTCTGCGTGGATCTCGGTGCCAAACGACAGTTTTTTTGTTTGTTGTTTTGGGCAGCGCGTTCTAGATTCAAAACCGCATTTTGCGCCACGCTAACCGTCAGGCAGTCACTCGGTAATTTTTATCCGTTCGATGAATATTTAACAATTTTTCTATATAGATTTTTCTATTACACACTAACTGTAAGAAGATTGAAAAATAATAATTATAATAGAGTAGAGATAATTACAATTGAGATATATGCAATAAACAAATAGTAGTTGAAAAAAAAGTAGCCAATTCACCGGGAAGAGAATTAAAAAATTAAACAAAAATACACATGACGAAATAGTTAACAGAGCGGATCAAACTGGAGAGGGGGGTAAAAAGGAGAAAAATTGTGCCAAATTACACTACATTGAAGGCCTACCATCTGATGAAAACGATACGTTTAATTAATTTCCAACAAAGAGAGTATATACGTTATCTATTGTTGTATTCTATACATTGACCAATAGTGAAAATTCATTTGCTCACACCAATTTAACAATGATGTTCAACTAAACGAATTTGACACGAAAAATTGGCAATTTTTACATAAAAAAAAGGTTTCACTGTTCGAAACTGAAATTATCGTTATTTTTTTGAAAGATGGAAAAAACGTTGTTTCAAAATGAATTAAACATTTTCCTCTCACTAACACTGAAATGGCAACGAGCAATTTTTTCTATCTTGATAATCACAGAAACACATCAGCAGATTGTTTTCGTTTTTAACTATAAAACAAAACAAACACACAATTCGAAAATTCAATAATAGTAAACCAGACTAGCTATAATAGAAGAAAAAAATCTTGATTATACATACATATCTCATCCATTGAACAACCACAGAGTAATAAAATGAAGAACACTAGAGAAGCTAATTCGATCTAAAACCCTAAGCGGTCGTGTTTATTTTGGAGCATTCCAGACGGAAAAGAAATGACCGAAGTCCCCCTAGAAGATTGTTGAAGCGAAGACAGGAAACTCATCTCTTCCGGGATAGAAAGCACCAGCTGGGTGTAAAGCAATGGATGGATTTGTTCTCAGGAGACACACCCCGCAAGCCTAATCTGAACCGTGAGTGTAATTTAATCAAACATATTTTTGCTCGAGATGTTCTGGCATCCCTGTTCATACCAACATCACCACCCACCACCCCCATTCCAGAGGCTTCCCAAAAAGGATCAATAATTTGCCTAGACAGTCTTACCAGCAATCGCTAGCCCAGACTGCTCCCAGCGGATATTGCATACCCATTATGAGAACGTTTATTCTTATGTAATCTCATTGAAAAATATAATATATAATTTTTGCCGGCTTTTCCTTGCGATACACCACAGTGTACATCAGGAAAGCCCTAATAAGACAAACTTGAACGAAGATTTGCAATTTTACTGAGGATATTCATTAGACTGCTAGATTACGTTGATATTTTTTTGTTATGTTGTTCTGCATAAAAAGAGGGCGTGGTGATGGATTGCGAACACAAAACCAACGAATAAAAAAAAGGAAAAGGTTTTTCTTATATGCAGACGGAAGCACCGTCTGACAAACAGCTGGCGCTGGTGTATACATGATAATTTTATTTTGATTTGTCAAAATCACGGAAATCACGTAGAATTTAAGTTTCCTGGGGAATTCCGGCCCCGGACGTCCTAGGAAGGACGCGAACTCACTAAACGATGGATCGAAAAAAATCGAAAATCTTGTACACAAACCTTCCTGAACTCCCAAGAAAGTGAGATTAGTTTTTGTATGAAATAATTTAATAGGAAAGCAGGGAACGTTAATGATAAGGTATTCTGGACTCGTAGTGTATCGATACACGATTCACTCATACACTCTCAACTATAACCTGTTAGCTTTGATAGAGTGCAGTAATTGCATTGATAACGAAAGTATTTTTTCGCTGGTAAAAATGTAAGTTTGTGAGATAATGTTTCTATTTTCAGAAAATTCTATGACTCTATGTGTGGTACCGGGATGCCGGAACGTTCGGTCATCGAAATCCGAGCTCGAATTCTGTAAACATATTCCATAAATTCTCTTTCCACCGATTCCCGAGAGATGCGGCCATTCGGAAGAAATGGCTCCGATTTTTCGGACAGGATCTAAGCACCAACACGAATAATATGTACATTTGCTGGCCTCATTTTAGCCCGGATTGTTTTGTGTATATCGTTGGCTTGGAAGTACAATATCGTCGAGAATTGATTCCCAAAGGTAAATTTCAAAGGAGCTTAGAACCAGTACTCAAAATAGTTTATTTTTAGTTGTTCCTACTATCAGAAAGGCCGAAAATAAGAAGCCCTCGAGACAGCATAACTGGAAAGCCTTGATCGACATCAAACAACAGCTGAATCATAACAAAAAAAAAACGTATCAGTTTCGTTCTTCTATTGGGACGCACCTTGAGTATTCGGAAAGATGCTAACGAAGAACCTAGTGATACAGTCGTTTCTGATAGCTTTTTGTTAGCGATCAAGTAATCCACGATTCAGGAGAGTTGGTGGTCAAGCTCTACGCATAGCAATCACTGTACTGTTTGATGAAAATAATATAACTTTCATTCCACTATTAGCATTCAAACTAAGAAGACGTACTTTGCAATAGGTTATGGGCCCAGAGGTCATAACCAGAAGATTTTTTTTTTCATAAAGAAGGGTCTCGAAGTAGTAGAAAAATTTTCAAGAGCAAAAAAATAAATTCTTGCAATGGATTCTTGCAATTTTGGATTCAAGAACGGTTCGTGCAGCCGGTGGAAGCAGTGTGGCTCTATCAATAAAAAAAGCTGAAAGGGAACATTCATAAATGACGTAGCATTCGAGGGGGGAGGAGGGGGTTTGCAGTTTTGTGACGAAAGGCGACGAGGTGGAGGGTGAGGGGTCAAGCCAAGCTACGTATCAAATATGAAATTAAGAAAAAAATTGGATTTTTTCTAATTGTTCTTTTTTATCACTGTTTTGTATGTTTTGGGTTGTTTTTATTACTTCCTTGTCTTTTGTTTTTCATTTATGACACAAAGTATGATTTTGATGATTTTTTTATTTTAAGGCGACAGACCGATTATCGATCCAGTGCCGAATCCAGAATACGTCGCCATGTCTCTCGGTCTTGGGCTGCTATCCTCCAATCGCCCCTAACACCTATTTCGCGTGCATCTTCGTCGACAGCACACATCCAACGAGTGCGGGGTCTACCCCGAAGTCGACGACCTCTATCGGGATTCCTGCTAAATATAGCCTTCGCTTGACGCTCATCCGGCATTCTCGCTACAGCCTACTGAAGCCTGTCGTGTTTTACCCGCTTGAGTATATCCGCCGATTTGTATGTCTGGTACACTTCATGGTTCATGAGTCTGCGCCAAACACCATTTTCTAGTTTGCCGCCAAGGATTGAACGCAAAAACCTACGTTCAAAAACACCAAGAGCTCGCCGATTAGCCTCTTTCAGCGTCCATGATTCATGGCCGTAGAGAGCCACCGGAAGAATCAGTGTTTTATAGAGTGCAAGTTTAGTATGGATTTGCAGACTGCGGGACCTTAGCTGGTTACGTAGTCCGTAAAAGGCCCTGTTTGCGGCTGCTATCCGCCTCTTTATCTCACGGCCAACCTCGTTGTCACATGTCACTAATGTTCCCAGGTAAATAAATTCGTCGACTACTTCAAATGTTTCCCCATCTAGCACCACCACAGCACCAACCTCCGACGGACTACCACGCACTCTGCCAGCCAACATGTATTTCGTTTTGGCAGAGTTTATGACAAGCCCTTATCTCTCAGCTTCCCTCCTGAGGTCCGAAGGCCTCTTCCACAGCTCTACGGTTAATACCAATGATGTCGATATCGTCCGCAAAACCGATAAGCATGTGCGACTTCGTAATGATGGTGCCGCTTCTCTGCACACCAGCCCTCCGTATAGCACCTTCCAATGCGATGTTGAACAATAAGTTCGACAGCCCGTCACCCTGCTTCAAACCATCTAACGTCATGAACGAGTCCGATATCTCACCGGATATCCTGACGCTTGATGTAGAACCTTCAAGGGTGGCACGTATCAGCCTAATCAGCTTTGTTGGGAAGCCACGTTCAATCATAATCTGCCATAACTCATTTCTCTTGACTGAATCGTACGCTGTCCTGAAGTCTATGAACAGATGGTGCGTCTGCAAGTTGTATTCTCGAAATTTATCGAGGATTTGTCGCAAGGTAAACATTGGTACTCGCCAACAAAGGTCTCCTGCAACGGCCTCAGTCTGTGGAACAGGATGCGGGAGAGAATTTTTTACACGGTATTGAGAAGAGTTATGCCCCGATAATTGCTACAGTCCAGGCGATGGCCTTTTTTGTAGATCGGGCATATGAGACCCTCCAACCAGTCCGAGGGCAATTCTTCATCAGACCACACTCTCAGCATGATCCGATGCATGGCACGATACAGCTGTTCGCTCCCGACTTTGAAGAGTTCGGCGGGAATGCCGTCCTTCCCGGCTGCCTTGCAGTTTCTCAGCTCTTTCACTGCTTTCTTCACCTCGTCCATAGATGGTGGATCCACAGCTTGACCATCATTCTCAATAGTCATCCTGCTCCTTTCGAATCCACTGTTTCCCTCACCGTTCAACAGCACACTGAAGTGTTCCTTCCAACGCCTGGCCACCTCTGTTTTATCGGTTATCAGGTTCCCCTCCCTATCGTTGCACATGACAGGGGCTGACACGTTTCGATTCCTGATTCCGTTGACCTTCTTGTAGAAGCTTCTCGCATCGTACCTGGAGAATCAACCTTCCGCCTCCGCAAGAATACACAAAGTATGTTTTTGATAATAAAATTTGCAAAAAAAAATTATCATGTGGGGTAGGGGAGGGGGGTTACGTAATTATCTAGAGGGGGGTCCTGATTTTGTGACGAAATGCTACGATGGGGGAGGGGGGTGTCAAAAAAACCCTCAAAAAAGCTACGTCATTTATGGATGTTCCCAAAGGGCGTGACAATTATGTTTCGTGGACGTTCGCCTTGGAAATGACGTTGATTCGGGAAGGCTTAGAGCGCTGTAATACCGAAAGAAGGAGAAGTCGTGGATGAAGACACTGACCTGAAGGCGCTGTCCCCGATCTGCCTGAGCCTCGAGAAGACAAATTACAGCCTGGTGATGAACGCGAAAAATGCGCAAGAAGCCTGGAACAAGCGGACGGAATCTATCGTCGATCCGGCTCGAAAATTACGACAGCACGGAAGCGTATCTGGATGCATTGGTATCAACCAGCCATAAGCTCATGGAAGTCAAGTTTCCAGTGGCTGACGAGTGGCTTGCTTCTATGCTTTTTATAGGATTGTCAAAGTACTATGCACCGATGGTAATGGGTTTGGAAGCGTCTGGACAGGCTTTGAAAGCGGATGCCGTAAAGGCCAAAATCTTGCAGGACGTGAAGGCCAAGTATGGACCGCGTAGCAGTAGTGACGGAGCTGAAGGAGCTGAACAGATGGTGCGTCTGCAAGCTAAACAGCAAAGACGTCGAAGGGGATGGAGGTTTGAAAAAGCAGAAGGATGAAGCGTGCTACAACTGCATCAAGGTGGGTCATGCAGCAAATTATCCGGAAAAAACGGATACATCCAAAGGTAAGAAAGGACGAGCAATGTGTGCTGTTTTGGCGGTTGGCAACGTCGACCAAGATGAATGGTACTTTTATTCTGGTGCTACTACTCACATGGCCAGGCCTGGATCAAACTTCCAAGCGAAGCAGAAGGCCTCGTATCAAGTTGGAACAGCAAACAAAAACTGCATGACAGCCCAGGTAAAAGGTATCGTGAACCTAGATTGCCTCGAAGGAGCAGTGAACGTGCAAGACGTACTGGAAGTTTCAGAGCTGGCGGCAAATCCGTTATCAGTGAGTAAAATCTGCAGCAAAGGTTTCACGATGGTCTTCACAGCGGACAACTGTAAGGTGCTCACCGAAGACGGAAAGGTTTTTGCCTCCGGTACGGCTGAAAGTGGCTTATATCGACTGAACCGGCGGGTGCAGAAGGCATACGTATGCGGTGAACTCGAGATGTGGCATAGGAGATTCGGTCACCTAAATGTACAGAATCTGAAGCGATTGCAGCAAATGATAAACGAAATTTCGATAAAAAAAAATCGGAAAATTGGAATGCATTGCATGTCTACAAGGTAAGCATGCTCGTGACGAATTCTCCAATAGTGATTTGAGGGCCAAGGAGCGTTTGGAGCTGGTCCATACAGATCTTTGCGGACCGTTTGAAGTGCCATCTATTGAAGGAAGTCGATATTTCGCAAGTTTCATTGATGATGCTACGCGGAAGGTGTTCATATATACCCTGAAATCGAAAGATCAGGCTTTGGAGGCGTACAAAGACTTTAAAGCAATGGCTGAACGGCAATCTGGCTGCAAGTTAAAGGTTTTACGCAATGACAACGGGCGAGAATATGTGAATGATCGATTCGAGGCGAATTTGAAGCGGGACGGAATAAGGCATCAAAAATCCTTTCCGTATACACCTGAGCAAAACGGCGTTGCGGAGCGCATGAATCGGACCATTCTCGAGAAGGTGAGGTGCATGTTGAATGATGCCAACTTGCCGAAAAAGTTCTGGACGGAAGCGGTGAACACGGCGGTATACCTGATTATTTGTAGTCCAACAAGGTCCCTGGATGGTAAGACGCCAGAAGAGGCGTGGTCAGAAAAGAAACCCTACGTTTGCCACTTGAAGATATTTGGATCCGTAGCCATGATACACGTGCCGAAGCAAAAGAGAAAGAAGCTGGACTTAAAATCGACGAAGTGTGTCTTCGTTGGTTATGCTGAGGATACGAAAGGTTACAGATTGTACAATCCGGAGACTAATGAAGTCGTTATTAGCCGTGATGTTAGGATCGTGAACGGCCGACGTGGCAACACCTGAGCTGGCAGAACCAGTTGAATTTCTGGAGATCGAATTTTTCGAAACGGCAGTCGATGAAGCGTGTGATTATTGGCAGACTGCAGTACGACCAGAAGATGAAGCAACTGGCAGTCAACCGGAAGCAGGTGATGGAGCGAATTTGAAGATGCGGACGACGAAATCGCGAGCGGTACAAAGCCCGCTTAATCATTAAGGGTTGTTCGCAGCGGCCGGGTATCGACTACGAAGAGGTGTGCGCACCGGTGGTCCGGTATTCGACAATAAGATTCCTGATGGCATTGGCGACGAAGTTCGACCTTGAGATGGAACAAATGGACGCGGTCTCAGCTTTCCTGCGATGAAAGCTCAAGGATCAGATCGACTTGAACTGTCCTACAGTACGGTCGCATTTTACCAACAGCTCGAGGTTAAGTCTTAGACTACCGAGAGATATTGAAATTTAGTTTTTCGCTTTCAACAGGCAATCTTCTTGAAAGACTACCTGTTGAAACGCAAAGTAATAAATTTGTTTTTAACGTTAACGAGTGTTTAGTGAGTAAATTTGGTTTGAGATATTTCTACTTAAATTCTATAGTGAAGTGAAAGTGTAGTGAAGTTTTCCAGTTATGCCTGGAAAAAATAAAAAAGCTCGCTTTGATGCGGCTTCAAGGAAACGTGAGGCATCTCCTCCAAGTGACACTGAAATTTCGACTAACAGGTATGATATTCTTTCTTCCGTTGGGGATCAAGAAATCCAAACTTCTCATACTGAGCATAAAGCCGTTATGAAGAAGGTTAAAGTTCCACCTATTGTGGTATTTGTAGCAAATTTTAACGCATTTCGATCAGAGCTTTCATCGTTTCTGTCGGAAGTGAAAGTTAATTTTCAAATTGGCCGCCAAGGCGAAATTTGTATTTTGGCCGAATCTCTTGATGGTCATAAACATCTTTTACAGTATTTGACTGAAAAGATGTATAAATTTTATTCTTTTGATGCCAAAAACGAGAGACCGTTTAAGGCTGTTTTGAAAGGTCTTTCAAATGACCAAACTATTGGGGAAATTAAAGAATGTTTGTCAGAATCACTTGGTTTTGCTCCCAACCAAGTAATTTTGATGAAACGAAAGGCAAATGCCAAAATTAATCAAGCTGGAATACACCAGGAAAATTACTTAGTACATTTTGATCGTACTAAAGTGAATAATTTGAAATGTTTGAAAAAAGCACGTGTTTTATTTAACGTGCGAATAATGTGGGAAGATTTCAAGAGACATGGAGAAATCCATAATCTTACTCAATGTCGGAATTGTCAAGCCTATGGTCATGGAACTCGAAACTGCCATATGGCAGCAAAATGTATGATTTGTGGTGACACTGGTCACACGAAAGATATCTGCCCCGTGAAAGAGACCACTAATAGTTTCAAATGTGTAAATTGTGGGGGAAATCACAAATCTAATTTCTTTAACTGTCCTGTGAGGTCAAAAATTATTGCTTCCAGACAACGTAGGAATTCTAAGCAACAAGGGTATACAAAAGACTTTCAATACTGTTCAGACATCACCAGCACTTTCATTAGCAGGTGTGTCTGTAGGTAATAATTTAAATTCAGATACCAAATTTCAGACAAAAAATCCTGTTCAGACAACACCAGGCTGTTCATATGCCAGTGTCCTTACAGGTAATTTTTCAAATTCAAACAGTAACAAACCATTCGTGTTTGGTGCTGAAAAGTCAGCCAGTATTGATTTAGGTAGTCCAACTCCAGAAAAGATTTAATACCTACAACAATCCATGCTGCAGCTAATGTCCGTTTTGTTGAACTGTAACTCGATGTACGAGGCTGTTCAAGAAGGTATAAAATTTACAACTAATATTGTTATGAAATTGAAATTCAGCAATGATTTTAAATAATGCTGTAAATTTTCTAAATTGGAGTGCTCGTGCGAAAGAAGATGAATTTTTCAATTTTTTAACAGTCCACGATGTGCATATTGCAGTTGTGACTGAAACGCTTTTAAAGCCAAATAATAAACTAAAAAAGAACCCAAATTACATGGTTCATAGGTTTGATAGAATTGATGTTGCCGGTGGTGGAGTTGCAATAGTTATCCACCGTCGGATAAAACATCGTGTTTTACCCCATCTTGAAACCAAAGTTATCGAGAGTTTGGGAATTGAAATTGAAACAAGTATTGGCATTTTATTTATAGCCGCAGTGTATTTGCCTTTTCAATGCACTGGTGAGCGAAAAAATTATTTCAAGGGAGATTTGCAAAAACTCACAAGAAATAAATCTAAATTTTTAATCATCGGTGATTTTAATGCGAAACATCGATCTTGGAATAATGCTCAAAGCAATTCCAATGGAAAAATATTGTTTAATGATTGCTCGGCTGGATTTTATTCAGTTTTATTTCCAAATGCTCCTACATGTTATTCTTCTATTAGGAATCCATCTACAATTGATTTGGTACTAACAAATCAAAGTCATTCATGCAGTGATTTATTAACTCATGCTGACTTTGATTCTGATCATCTTCCCATAACATTTTCTATTTCCCATGAAACTATTTTAAATCCCACTAGATCTGTGTTAAATTATCACAAGACTAATTGGGATAGATATCGTTCTACGATCGAGGAAAATTTGAATGATGATATTATTTTACAAAATAGTTCTGACATTGACAGAGCATTAGAAAATTTTCGCAGCTTTATACTCAATGCCCGGAATTTATCAGTTCCTAAGGCAAGAGTGAAATTTAATGCGCCAATTATTGACAGTGAACTTCAACTTCTTATACGTTTGAAGAACATACGGAGACGTCAATACCAAAGATCTCGTGATCCCGCTTTGAAAATTATTTTTCAAGAATTACAAAAAGAAATTAAACATAGATTCACTCTCTTGCGAAATGAGAATTTCATGAGAGAAGTTGAACAACTAAAACCTTATTCAAAACCTTTCTGGAAGCTTTCGAAGGTTCTTAAGAAACCCTCGAAGCCCATTCCAGTCCTTAAAGATGGTGATTGCATTTTTCTAACGAACGAACAAAAATCTCAAAAACTTGCTCAGCAGTTTGAGAGTGTTCATAACTCCAATTTGAACGTAGTAAGTCCTATTGAAAATGAAGTAAACCAAAAGTATGATCAGATTACCACCCAAGAATTTCTTTCTGAAGAGGTATTGGAAACAAACTTGAATGAAGTGCGAACTATTCTCAAAAAAATTCAAAAACATGAAAGCACCAGGAGATGATGGGATTTTCTATATCCTTATTAAAAGACTTCCCGAAAACTCTTTAAATTTCTTGGTAAAAATTTTTAACAGATGCTTTGCACTAGCACATTTTCCTACGAAATGGAAAAATGCCAAAGTCGCTCCAATTTTAAAACCCGAAAAGAATCCAGCTGAGGCATCAAGTTATCGACCAATTAGTTTACTTTCCTCTATTAGCAAACTTTTTGAAAGAATAATTCTCAATAGAATAATAACACATGTTAATGAGAACTCAATTTTCGCAAATGAGCAGTTTGGTTTTCACCATGGGCATTCCACTACTCATCAGTTACTTAGAGTAACAAACATGATTCGAACTAATAAATCTGGAGGCTATTCGACTGGAGCAGCTCTACTAGATATAGAAAAGGCATTCGACAGTGTTTGGCATAAAGGTTTAATAGCTAAAATGTCAAATTTCAGTTTTCCGCTTCACCTCACAAAAATGATACAAAGTTATTTAACTGACCGCACTCTCCAGGTTAACTATCTAAATGATAAATCTAATAGATTCCCTGTTAGAGCTGGTGTGCCTCAGGGGAGTATCTTGGGCCCAATCTTATATAACATTTTTACTTCTGATCTTCCTGATTTACCACCAGGTTGTGAGAAATCTCTGTTTTGTGACGATACAAGCATTTCCGCAAATATGCAGTCGGCTACAAAAAAGTTTAGATATATTTTCTTCATACTTGCAGAAATGGAAGATTTTCCCTAATGCTTCAAAAACACAGTTAATTTTTTTTCCTCATAAGCCAAGAGTTTCATTTCTCAAACCCACCCATAACCACGTTATAAAGATGAACGGTGTGGTCCTAAATTGGTCTGATCAAGTTAAATACTTAGGGCTAATTTATGATAAGAATCTTACTTTCAGGGAGCACACTAAAATATCCAGTCAAAGTGCAATAACTATATCAAATGTTTATATCCTCTTATCAACAGGAATTCTAGACTTAGTCTCAAGAATAAACTGTTAATTTACAAACAAATTTTTAGGCCAGCAATGTTATATGCAGTTCCCATCTGGACAAGTTGTTGTACAACCAGGAAGAAGACACTTCAAAGGATTCAGAATAAACTTTTGAAAATGATTTTGAAGCGTCCTCCCTGGTTTAGCACAAACAAGCTACATAGGCTCACTAATGTAGAAATATTAGAAAATATGTCAAGCCAAATTATAAACAAATTCCGACAAAAATCGTTGCAATCCTCAATTGCAACGATTAGCTCACTTTATAGTCAGTAAGATAGTTTTAAGTTTATTTTAAGTTTTGTTTGACAAGTAGGTTTGATAATGTTCCTACAATTACATTAACTTAACTGCGAAAGCTAATAACATTCAATAATATAAAAAAACGTACAAATATATATAATAGTGTTGAAATGTCACCATTTATGGCAGAACACACAATATTAATTCTGAATAGATATTAGTACATAAATAAATCATTACAAACATTCCCTCCTATTAAAATAAAAAAAGCTCAAGGATGAAGTAATCTACATGCAGCTACCAGAAGGATTGGTAGAGGATACGACAAAGATGTGCCGGCTCCAAAAGGCGTTGTACGGTCTGAAACAATCCAGCCGTGTTTGGAACCAGCAGCTGGATGAGGCGTTACACGAGTTCGGACTAGAACAATCAAAAATTGACACCTGCCTCTATTATAAGATCAATGGAGGCATAATGTTGTTCGTCAATATGTATGTGGATGACTTTCTGATCTTCACGAATAGTGCGAAACTAATGAAACAATTAAAAAAGTTTCTGTGCACTCGGTTCCAGATGAAGGATTTGGGTCAAGCAAAGTTTTGTCTGGGACTCAAAATCAGCAGAGATCGAGAACGTGGTGAGTTGTTCCTCGACCAAGAAAGCTACATTGAAGAAGTGTTAGCCAGATTCAACATGGCAAGCTGTCATCCAGTCTCTACACCGTTTGAAGCAAGTGAGCGATTGGACAAATCAATGGCACCACAGAACGAAGCAGAGCAGATGCAGAATGTTCCCTACAAGGAAGCTGTCGGATGTTTGCAGTATAACGCACAGGCAACGCATGATGTCACACTCAACTTAACCCCTCCTCCCCATATGTCACAAAATGTCACAATTATCGAAACCCCCTCCTCCCCTAAATGCGTAACATCATTAATGGATGAATGCTCCCGCTGCTCTACCTCCAAGCTGATCGAGATACGATGCTGGCCTAACAAGCCAGTAGATTCGAGGCTCGGCACGGGAGAGACTGTTAGTGTCAGTACAAAGACGAGATAACAAGATACACAAGTGTCAGATCTCTTCATATATCCTTCGGGACTTTCAGTAATGTGGCGCCCCCGAACGGCTCCCAGAAAAATTAAGGGTAAATGTGTGTGTGTAATGTGCATAAATTATCAAATACGAGCTTAACAATAACAACTACAGAAATGTCTTGTCGAACATGCCAAACCAATAATACGCACACAGACTCAGTTGATGTTTCTTGGACGCGTTGAGGGCGTTTCGACCTTGTTTCCAGTCGCATGCAGGGAGCTGTGTGTCTTGTTACTGCTCGTCCTAGGTCAGTAGGATCATAGCGTTAGCCCCGCAATTGTCCTGTACACTTAATAGTTGGCTGCGAAGTCTGTGTATGAATAGACAGAAGGTCAAGTTTCGAATCGGAATGTAGCTCTCGCAAATCATCACCATTATTTTTACTGCAGCGCCAGCTGTCAGTCGAACAGTCGTAATAATTGCCTATAAAAATCCTTTTCAACTCCCGTTTATTTCTGGCAACCCCAATTCTTTCACTTGTCAAATACACTTGTCTTTAGCAATCGCTAGTGTAACCGAGATGGATTGGATACAAAAAGGTAAATATTGTTCGGTTCAGTCAATCGACTCTTCCTTATGGAAGATTACATTTTTGATAAATTAATGAAACTTTGTATTTTTTGCAGACTTTCCTCGTATTCTCGTTTTTTTACGATTTGAATACATTAGGAAAGTTTCATCTTTAATAAAAGGGAAATTGTATCATAATGATGGTGTAAACATAAGTGAGCCTGAGGGTAGAATATTATATCTTGATATCAAACTCTAATTTGTAAGCAATTAATTAATACATAGTATTGGCCCTGACACAAGTAAAAGAGATTTTTAAGGCTGTTCGCACCTACGCGAATTCTCATATGCAATTGTCAATTTATGTGTGAAAACAAAAGCAAAAATATTTCCCTCCTTCACTTTCGCAAGTAAAAACCAAATCAATATCAACAGAGTCGTCAGGGCCAATTTGAACATGGATATGCTTATTGAAACACAAAACCATGGGAACAGGATTAGTCGATAGTAATCTATGCGAATGTGAAGGGCGCGGGCGACATAGTCTTCGTATGTCTTAAATACCACAGAGCAAGAAATAAACTATGCGATTCCCTCTGGGAACGAAATGTGCACCATCTGCTACCGAACCCCTATACATAAATTCATTACAGATATAAATTATCGAGTCTGAATTCTTTTTCTCCCTTTATTTCTGCAAATCTTCAAGGAAAATACTATTTTTTATTTTTCTTTCTTTGTTTTTTTTTTGTAAGTTAAAATGATATGTATTTCTAAAGAGAAAAGATGGGATGGTTTTTATGCCCGTTTGAGGAGGAGCAATCGAGATGCAGGCTCTACTCAAGCCGGTTTTCCCTACTCCAAAGAGACATAGAGAAAATAAAAAATTTGAAAAAAATAAATATATAGTAATAAAACATGGAATATACTTGTTGCAACACAACAATCATGTTCCGAACAGGGAAATTAATGCTTAAACTCGACAAATATAAGCGAAGCGTCGTGAATCGACTAGGAAAAACTCCACCCATGAATGGATGTACCGTCGCCCAATGGAAGCTTTCGTTTTGAGCTGTACAGCGTTGCCAACCCTACAGTTTTTCCTGGATATTTCCAGGTTTGTTTTTGAGCACGCCAGCGAAACAGCACCAGACTAATTCACTCCAGAGATTAAACGGAGAAAGTCCTACATCAAAGTTTTTTTTAAGTTTCTTGCTTCTTCAAATGTTGAAAATATTATTTTGCCTGCATTGTATAAAAAAAAGACCAGAGGGAAAGGTTTTCTACATTCGAACTACAGACTCCCGCTTTTCCTGGCAACCTCTACTGAATATGTGCTTTAAGCAATTGCTAGAGTAACCAGGATGCATTGATTACTAAAGAGCTAACATTGTTTAATCATTTCTAATATCTTCCTAAGGAGATAACATACATAAATCAAACATTATTAATAAACTAAGCATTTTTTGACAACTTTCCTCGTAATCTCGTATATACGATTTGAATACATTAGGAGAGTTTATGTTTTATTTTATTTTCTGAATTTCACTCAACTCGATAAATATAAGCAAAGCTGTCGTAAATCGACCAACAAAAATTCGATCTTCCTATTAATCGATGTAAAAGTGTTCAAAAGCAAGCTTTCATGGTGAAATGTGCATATTTCTCAATCACAGCTACAGTAGAAATTGAATTGAAAGTTTCACTAAAAAAAAACAGCATTAAAAAAATCGGACATGTATCTAGCGAAGAAACAAACCAATTTTTTTATCAAATCAATTTTCAAATTTATATTCGATGAGTCATTGGCAATGCTACCACTAATAATGCTTACCACAAGAAAAAACACCAACAAGCAACCACCGATGATCGGCACTACACTTCCCGATAGTGGACGAAACCTTGCAGCACTTCCAGATCGTGCGGCTCGAGCCTTAGATCGGCCAGATAATCGGCGAAAGCGTGCGTGATCCGGTACAGGCTCCGCTTGGTGGCCGCTTTCAGCGCTAGATAGTTGCGATCGATTCGTTTCACGTCCAGCTGGATCGTGCTGATCCGGTCGACGGTTTCCTTCAGCTGCAGTAGCGTTTTGAGAATTGTGGGCAAACTTTTCTGCACCACCCCGAACTTGTCCTCGACAATGGATTGTGCCGCTAGCGATGCCAGCGCCTGGCTGATCCATACGATTTGCTGGCACTGGTTGGATTCCAGATAGCACGCTTGTGGTTTCGTTTTGACGAAGAAAAAACGGTAAGCCGGAATGGAGTGAATCAACGATCGCAGCAAATCGAATTTGCGATCCAAAATTTGACCGGCATCTCCGTTTTGAGTTTTCGGCACTTCTGGTACTGATCCGGACACTGCACTCGATAGGCTACGAATGCCGAAGCTTTCGTTGTACTGTTTGGCAATAAGTTTCTCCGCATCCATTGAGGCTGTAGGCCGTAGTTTCGCCACTTTCGGAGAAGGCTTTAATGTGACATTTTGGATGGATTTGTGTAATTCTACCGAGAACTCCCGAATGAGACGAATGCATTCATTCGACACGCTGTTCCAGTTGTAAGGGTGTCCACCAGGGATCGATAGGGCATACAGCTGAGCGCGTCGTCTAGGATCGCAATCTTCGGCAATAGAAAATAAATTCAAAGCAGCCAGCTGTTGGATGATGGGAAACTGCTTACACGCTAGCGCTTCAACCAGCGATACTTCTGCGGCTCGCTCCAACGGAAATTCCTTGTACTCCGTTAAAAACATAAAAATCATCATTTGCATTAATTTCATGTTGCTCAGTATGTGAGAAAACAAGATCCAGCAATAAAGAATAATGCGTACATCAAAAACAATCGAGCAGAACGATCCCAGTAAGGATTCTTCTGCAAGGGTCACTCCGTGGAAAAAATCTGCTAGTTTGTAACGCAAATAAGCGCTGCCGAAGATGTAGAAAAAACTTACGTAAATCATTGTCGGCACAAACGATTTGAACAGCGATCGATACAGTATAGAGTACAACTGCGCTCGGATTTGCAAGAAACGTGCTTGCTGTATAACGGGAAAGTACACCGTACTTTTGTCGAATTTGTTCTTTACAAAGTAGTAAACTCCGGCCACCATTCCGCCCAGCAACAGGAATAGATATTTCTCATTCAGAACGTAGGTTCCATTTTTGTTGGGCAGAAACAAAACATTATAATCCTCTCGCACAAAACGCGTATAGAGCCAAGCCGTCAGAAAGCCTATGGCACAATTCACCAGCAGCAGGGCACATTTTTGGTTCATTGATCTAAAAATTACCCAATTTTTTGTAATGCTACATCAAATCATTCTGATGCAACTTACCTTATCAACTGTTGAAAGCGTGTTCGTGGACATTCCCCTCCTGTGAAGAAAGACTTAGCCAGAATAATACCATAGATAATTATCGCACTGATTAGGGGCATCGTATAAAGCCATGTTGTTATTGAGCAGAAAAGCTGAAACGAACCCCAGAGCCATCCGACCGGATGCAACAGACTCAGGTTGACTAGTAGTAGAAACACAACCAAGAGCACATACTGAGCTCCGATGCTGTAAGCTATGGCGTAAACGAAACGTTCCCCGCATATGGTTCTGCATTCTTTTTCTCGATATGAAACTGTTGTAGTGTCAGACTGTTGGAACGAAGAAAAAACAGTCAAAATCGTGCAGTAAATGATTGCAATTTTATAGCTTACCTCGAACACCGACATTATGAGGGAAGCTATCAAACAACGCTGATCAATTTGAACCAATTAATGTATGCTGTTTTTGGAAACATTGAAACAAACTCTTCGCGCGGTTAGAAAATTTTCTCGTTTTACCGGCTTTTACTTTTAATACGAATGTTTGACAGTTTGCATACGGTGTCCGAACAGTGTTGCCATTCTGGCTTCCATTTCATTTATTTTTTCGATATCGAAAATATTATAGCGCATTGTCCAAACGAATATTACGTAACTAGATTGTTTTGAAATGTAAAGTGCGAAGTACAGAAAACACCTAGACAATATCACAATAGATCAAATGCTTCTGTTCGCAATGATGAGTCTACTTTCTTATTTTACTTTCATGGCAACAGTCCTTCTAGTGGTCTAATGACGAACAAATAATAGATGCCCAGGCAGCCAAGTATGATGACAGTTCTACAAGGTATGCTATTCACGTCGATGCATTAGTATTAGTGATCGTTATGAACTTTTTGCAATTTTGTATGAAATTTGAAATGATTTTGCATTTTAAACTAAACTTATAAAACATACTTTCCTGAAAAGTTATAGCTATGATGTTGAAACATGTTTTATTTGTGGGGAATACATAAACATGCTGCGGTTTAGGTAAAATATGCTGTTTTTCATCAATCTACCGGTAACCTTTTTGCACTTTTCGTTTTTTTCTTGTACTCTACTGCCTGTGATCGCATAATTGTAACATTCGACATTTTATGGATTTCGTGCTATTTATTGGGAAATGCTTAGAATAGTATGTACTTTTTACATCTGAAAAAATATGCCCATGTTTGTGTGAAAAAAGTCGTAAAAAATACCAAGTTGTTTTGTCACATAGCGTAAATAACCGCATAATTGTCACCCTACTTAATTTTTTCAACTTTTTTATCAAAAAAGCTTCCATCCAAATCCACATCTGCATTCTTTGGAACTCGGAAGTTATTCTGGTCCGGTAACCAACCACCGGTGACCCGTTTCTGATGTTCAGCTCATGCTTGTTGAATACATGAAAAACTTTATTTTCCCTGTGATATATTTCAAAAGTAGCTTGAAAGTGACGGCATAAATGTATCGTTGCAAAAATTTCAACCAATTTGACTTCAAAAGTAATGTTTAATGTATACAGAATGTAAAGTAGTGCTTTCTTCATGATACCAAGTTTAGTTAAAGTGTCTATTTGCAAGAATATATTGGGAACAAAGCATTTAAGTTCAAAATATAAAAGTGCTATTTGCTCGAACAACCAATTTTGCAAATGTTACAAATATGCGATTATGGGCAGTCTAATAGCGCTTCTAAATAGAGTCGCTTTTGTTTCATACAGTAACAAAAGTCATGAGCTATGACAATGACTCAGATTATGCTCCAACTATTAGAAATATAGCATATTTATATATTTTATTTCGACATATTGTCGCAATTTTTCACACTAAATCTAAATTAATATCAATTTCTAGTGTGTTTCCACTGGAGATTCACTCTCCAACCAAAAAAATCAGATATAAAACAACATAAAACGAGAAATTTCCAAAAATGTTCTGGATTCCATACAAAACGCGAAATTTTTCATAACGAGATTTGTTTGTGTGCGTGGATAGCTAAAATGTAGCATACCTTGTAGAACTGTCATCATACTTGGGCCCAGGCAGTCCAGGTTTGTCGGTCATGGGCAGCCGTTTTCTAGTCTCCTCGAAAGTGCACAACTACCTATCCCGAAGTCTATGGCCTCCTCCTGTTTCTCTGCTGAGTATAGTTTTGACGGCGACATCAAGTCAACCATTCTGGTTACATGCTCAGCCCGCTGTATCCTATAGGGCATCTTCAGCGGTGGTCTATTTTTGAAACAACTTTATATTATGCCTTGTTCAGACTACGCCGGATATCACCTGATATTGCCAGATGATATCGGATATCAACTCAGCTAGTTGGCTCGCACCAACGTGAACTATCATATCCAATTATCAAAATGTGCGGGATAAAAATAGGAAAAATATTTCCTTCCTTTTTTCTCGCATGAAACGCGAATTGCGAAATTTGTATGGTTGCGTCAAATGTCTGTTGGCCATGTTGCCAACTGCTGGAAATGTGGTTATCGAACATGATATCCGCGATAGCATGTAGCCGAGGTGATATCCGTTGACAGCTCGATTGTATGGGATAACAGGTAATATCGATGGTGATATGACCTCGATAGCACGAATCTCCTGATATCAGGTGATATGCGGTGTAGTGTGTACGGGGTATAAAACATATAATGAGTGTTCAACTGAATATTTGTCCAGCTGCTGGAAACATAGCATTGCAAACAAAACAGTTATTTGTAAATATTTTCCTCAACTAGTGGCACTAATACATTGGTACGTAAAAAGGTCTTGGGCTTCAAATGGTGAGTCGACAACTTGGAAGGAGCGTCAAACTTAGCTCCGGTCCTCACAAGTTCCTATCTCACGCCTCCACGAGTCATATGATATAAACATGGACACAACTGGTTGGCGTTGCCTGGGCAATGTTGTAACCCGACAATAGCTAAGTGAGAAGGTGCAACGCGATCGTTGGCGCGGTAACCATATCTCGGCGGTAGAGGCAATGCTTCACCAACCCGAGCGTCTGTTTATCAAGATGGTGCGGCTCAAAACAGCGTCTGATCTCCATGTTAGGAGTGGCTGATCAACGTACTGGTGTCAGTGTGGGACTCTTATCAAAACTGACACGATGGCCCTCCGGCGAGACAGGGGGTTGGGGAAGGCCCAACAAGCCGCCCCGAAAAACACCAAACGTTGCAAACATCGAAGAAGTTAATACGGATCGGAACAATCGGCACAGACCTAGGCGACGAAATAAGGACTACGATTGGAAACTCGGTACATGGAACTGGAGGTCGTTGGGCTTTCACGGCTGCGACAGGATCATATATGATGAACTAAATCCGCGCAACTTCGAAATCGTAGCACTGCAGGAGCTTTGCTGGTCGGCACAGAAGGTATGGAAAAGTGGACATCGGGAGGCTACCTTTTATCAGAGCTGTGGCACTACCAACGAGCTTGGGATGGGCTTTATAGTGCTGGGTAGGATGCGCCAACGCGTGATCGGGTGGCAGCCGATCAGTGCGAGGATGTGTAAGTTGAGAATTAAGGGCCGGTTCTTCAACTACAGCATCATCAACGTGCACTGCCCACACGAAGGAAGCGCCGACGATGAGAAAGAAGCGTTCTATGTGCAGCTGGAGCAGGTGTATGATAGCTGTCCGCAACGGGACGTTAAGATCGTCATCGGTGAACGCTCAGATAGGACGGGAGGCAATGTACAGACCGGTGATAGGGCCGAATAGCCTGCACGCCGCATCAAATGATAACGGCCAACGATGTGTGAACTTTGCAGCCTCCCGCGGTATGGTAGTCAGAAGTACCTTCTTCCCCCGCAAAGACATCCACAAAGCCACCTGGAGATCACCTGACTTACAAGTGGAGAACCAAATCGACCACGTTCTAATCGATGGTAAATTCTTCTCTAACTTCATCAACGTTCGCACCTACCGCAGTGTGAATATTGATTCGGACCATTACCTTGTTGCAGTATGCATGCGCTCAAAACTTTCGACGGTGCGAAACACGCGTCAAAGTCGCCCACCGCGACCAAACATCGGGCAACTACGGGACGCCGAGGTTGCACGGGAGTACGCGCAGCAGCTGGAAGCAGCATTACCAACGGAAGAGCAGCTTGGCGCAGCTACTCTTGAAGGTGGCTGGAGGGACATTCGATCAGTCATAGGTAGTACTGCTGTAGCGGCGCTTGGTACTATGGCTCCGAACAGGAGAAACGACTGGTTTGACGACGAGTGCAAACAGTTAGTGGAAGAGAAGAATGCCGCACGAGCGAGAATGCTGCAACATCAAACGAGGGCGAATGTGGAGCGCTACCGACGCGCACGGAGCAGGCAAAACTCGGTCTTACGGAAAAAGATGCGCCAGGAGAAAGATCGAGATCGCGAGGCGATGGAGGAACTGTACCGTGCGAATGACACACGAAAATTCTACGAGAAGCTGAACTGTTCCCGCAAAGGCTATGTGCTACAAGCCGACATGTGCAGGGACCTGGGCGGCAACCTTCTCACGAACAAGTGTGTGGTAATTGACAGGTCGAAGCAGTACTACGATGAGCACCTTAATGGCGATGTGACAGTGGACGACGACGGAGTGGTAGTACATCTCGGTGTACGCGCAGATGACGCCCCTGACCTCCAGGAGGTTAAAGAGGAGATACTCTATCAAATTCTGTGCCGTCGACTATCACCGTTTGCAAGGGAATTCGTGGGGCAATACCAAGCGGGATTTATGGGTGCCCGCGCCACCACGGACCAAATATTCACGGTACGGCAGGTCCTACAGAAGTGCCGTGAGTATAACGTCCACACATCACTTGTTCATCGATTTTAAATCAGAATATGACACAATCGTACGAGACCAGCTATGGCAGGTTACGATCACGGCTTTCCGGATAAACTGACACGGTTGGTCAAGTCGACGATAGATCGGGTGATGTGCATAGCTCGAGTTTCGGGGACACTCTCGAGACCCTTCGAATCTCGAAGAGGGTTACGGCAAGGTGATGGATTATCGTGCTTGCTATTCAACATCGCTTTGGAAGGTGTGATACGTAGGGCTGGTATCGACACGAGTGGCACGATTTTTAGAAGCTCTGTTCAGCTCTTCGGTTTCGCCGATGACATTGATATTGTAGCACGAACCATTGAAAAGATAACGGAGACGTACATCAGACTGAAGGCTGAAGCCGGACGAATTGGACTGGCCATAAACGCTTCGAAGACCAAGTACATGAGAGGAAGAGGCTCCAGAGAAGACAGTGTTAACCTCCCGCCACGAATTCATATTAGCGGTGATGAAATCGAGCTGGTAGACGAGTTCGTGTACCTGGGCTCACTGACAACGACACCAGCAGAAAAATTCGTCGACGCCTTATGGCAGGAAATCGTGCCTACTTTGGACTCCGGAGGACGCTCCGCTCGAATGAAATCCGCCGCCGCACGAAGTTAACCATCTACAAAACACTGATCAGACCAGTAGTCCTCTACGGCCACGAAACCTGGACTATGCTTGTGGAGGACCAGCGCACCCTTGGGGTTTTCGAACGAAAGGTGTTGCGTACCATCTGTGGTGGAGTGCAGATGGAAGATGGATCATGGCGGAGGCGGATGAACCACGAGTTGCATCAGCTGCTGGGAGAACTACTCATCGTTCAAACGGCGAAAATCGGGAGACTACGGTGGGCTGGGCATATCGTTAGGATGTCGGACGACAACCCGGTGAAAATGGTTCTTGATAACAACCCGACTGGAACAAGGCGACGGGGCGTACAGCGAGCAAGGTGGCTCGATCAAGTGGAAGACGACCTGCGGGGCCTCCGCAGACGACATGGCTGGCGAGCTGCCATGGACCGAGTTGAATGGAGACGACTTTTTCGAACAGCAAGGGACACTTCGGCCTGGAGCTGACTGGTAAGGTAAGTACGTAAAAAGGTCTATTATTGGTTTTCGAACATGATATCCGCGATAGCATGTAGCCGAGGTGATATCCGTTGACAGCTCAATTGTATGGGATATCAGGTAATATGGATGGTGATCAGCGTTGCCAGGTCATTTTTTCAAAAATCTGGAAAAGGCAAAATAAAAATCTGGAAAAAATCTGGCAGTCATTTCGTGGGGTGAAAGGTTAATTTTTCGAATAAAAGTCTTGGGGTACGCAAAATTTGAGGTGACAAAATTGCAAAATTTCGCGCCAAAATTGAAGTGATGACCTTTTTGCGGAACAGAGAAAATAAAATCTGGATAAAATCTGGATCATCCATGAAAAGTCTGGATAATTGGACATCAAAGCTGTCTACCTGGATACATGTTCAAAAATCTGGATAATCCAGCTAAATCTGGATACCTGGCAACGCTGATGGTGATATGGCCTCGATAGCACGAATCGCCTGATATCAGGTGATATGCGGTGTAGTGTGAACGGGGTATTAAACTCCATCGATCAGAGTGTGCGGTGCAAAAAACTCAAACAATCGAGAGGAAGCAGATTCAAGTTGCATTTAAATCCGGAAAAGTGTTTCTCAGTTCAACTTTGCATGAGTTCATGTCATCACTGATCTTAAGCGTCGAGCTGACCAAACAACCCGGTGGCATCACTGACGTTTACTTACAAAACAAGTGAAGCCAGCTGGGTCACTGGATCAATTTTACATGCAATTTGACAGCTGCTTCAACGAAACACGAAAAAAGCGCATACAGTGGCGGTGTTCAGCGGCAGTGTGCTTATGTGTTGTTTTCGGGTGATATTGAACATAACGTCGAGTGCTTTACTTGATGAAACAAAAAATAAATGCGTTGCATTATTATAGAATATACACAACGTTTATTCTTCTCGATTGAGAACGGCGGTGTTTCTTGCAGGCAGCTGACATTGCGCGATGATTTAAGGTATAACATCTCAATGTACGTGTAATTGAGATAGCATATCACTAAGCTAATCCAGGTAATTTTTCTAATAATCAAATAGATCCAAGCGTATAACTCAGGACAACATATATTATGCTTCACCCGTCACGCTTACACTGCTGTGTGAACAAACCTTCAAAAACATAAAGGAGACTAGCGCCACTGTCGTTCACTACAGCTTCAGGAAACAAGGCCGATGCCAGCGGGTTGTGACCAAACTGCTACATCTTTTTCATATACAATCTTGAACAGTTCAACGATCGATGACGGACTATGCACGATAAATCGGTTTTGCTCATAATGACAATTGTATGAGAATTTAAGTCATTAGATGGCAGCACTAACAGTCGAAAATCGGACGTGTTCAAAATGTATGAAAAATATGAAAGTTAGTTATCTTGTTCTAGTTATCTTTGACTTTTCGGAACCTACAAAAAATATAAACGGGCAACATTACATAAAATAGCACGTTAACATATAAGATTCCGTTTAAATGGTGTGAAGCTATGAGGAAAAATGTGTTTTTAGTTGTTTTGATCTTATTTTCTTAGTTTTGGGAACTATGATTCATCTACTCGGAAACTACAGAAACTTGAAAGCAACTGAACCTAAAAAACTTTTGTATGATGGTGGTTTGCAGGCTTAATTTGTTTTGCCGAAAATATTTTGGTGTTTGTCATAAAAATTAGGCCTGTAGAAAAACTCATTGTAGGGCAAATGTACGCATATACCGCGGGGCAAAAGTACGCACCAAGATTCTGCAATCGTAAAGATCAAATACCATCCAACATAGATATTTTCGCAACCAGGATGATGCCCAGAGATAGGAAAATGGTCCAGACGCTATTTTGAATTCAAAGATGGTGACTTGCGGTTTCTAGAAAACAACCTAAAATGGCCGTGTACTCCCCAATATGTGTATTTCTGGGATTAAAAAGATGCTCTGAGACCAGAAATCGACTTCAGTTGCCATTTTCTAAATCAAGAATGGAGTCATTTTTAGGTCTTTTGGCATCATTTTGATTCCAAAAGTATGTACTCATATAAGGTGGTATTCGGTCAATTTTGGACATTTTCCGGAAACCGAAAACCATCTTGAATTTAAAAATCGCGTTTGAAGTTGATAAATACCCACATTGGGTGATATTCAGCCATTTTAGACTGTTCCCTCGGGAGTTGATTTTTGATCTCAGCATCAATTCGATTCCGGAAATGCCCATATTTGGTTGTATTAGATCATTTATGGGTGTTTTTCGGAAACCGGAAGTCGCCATTTTAGAATCAAAAATGGCGTCTAGGGCCGTTTTTGGGTCACTGGGTATCATCTCGGGTCCGAAAATACCCATATTGTATGGTATTTGACCTTGTTTTATTCAATTGTATCTTTAGACTCTATAGAAGCTCATGAGGAATCTATTTCGGAAGGTCCAATTTCGGGGCATATCATCAAAACACCCAAACCCCTAAAAACCGGAAGTAGTTTTATGAACTTGGAACCAGGCATGCCAATGGTACACTCTTTTTTTACTGTCTGCTAAGGGTTTTCTTCCCTGTAGCTGTTTGTTCGTGATTCCTATCGTGCTGGCAGTCCGATAGTTATATTGAGAACGTATTGGCAACAGAGCATTAAAATAGTAGGAGGGTGGTATTCAAGACACGACCGCATGACGTTGACTACCGTATTCTTATATTCCATTAAAACAAATAGTAGAGGGAATTGCAACGCTTCTTTTACAAAACTTCGAGGCACCAAAAGGTGCCAGTTGCCGTATATATTCTTGTTTTCTGGTTAGTCCGTCCAGAATTCCAGCCATTTTAGTATTTTGCAGTAGCCATGTATTACTAACAGCCACCAGCATTACGGATGAAACCGGCACGAGATGACCGATACTATTTTGTCTTTCCTCCTTTCAGCTGCTAACACCTAGCATCCGTATGTAATCGGTACGGTTTAGTAATGAAACTGATGGGTTTTTTTTTTTTTTTTTTTTTAAGGTGGCGGGGAAATCTGCAAACAGACACCTGAGAAGAGAACTCAGGGTGTGGGGATGAGACTAGGGGAGAGATGCTGGGGTAGTTACACTCGCCCAGACACCTACTGATCCCTGTCCCGACCCACTAAAACCCCTCCAGTCTCCAGCCCTGGTCTTCCCGGAACGACGGTTAAGTATTACGTCGGGGAGTGGCTTTTGTGCGTGATGCACCCTCTTTACTCTCATAACCTCCTAGCTAACTACCTGGAGACTGGTAATTAGCTACCACTGGCGTGTTGGTGGTTGACCCGCCACACACGTTGCAGCTCCAGAACAATCTGAGAGGCGGCCGCACAGACCGCGTTCCAGATGTCCGGGTCGTCGCACATCCTCCGGACTAGATTGTCCGGAGTAGTGCCAGGCCCGCTCACAGCCATCATGTTGCTCCTCGCTCTTGCGAAACGGGGGCATACGAAGAAGACATGCTCAGCAGTCTCCTCCTCCTCCACGCACTCGGGACACATGGGGGACACCGCGTGTCCGAACCTGTGCAGATATTGCCTGAAACAACCATGGCCTGACAGGATTTGTGTCAGGTGGAAGTTTACTTCACCATGTCGTCTCCCGACCCAGCCAGATATCTCCGGTATGAGTCGGTGCGTCCATCTGCCCTTTGTGGAGCTGGACCATTCCCGCTGCCAGCGGAGCATCGAGAATGACCTTCTAGTACCTCGTATGCCCCTTGTGTCACGTTGGTCGAAACACTCTCTGTCCTCCTTGATGGCGATGCTGATAGGCATCATGCCGGACAAGACACAAATTGCATCGTATGACACCGTACGATACGCACTCGCAACTCTCAGGCACATGAGCCTGTAGGTACTTTCCAGTTTACCACGGTAACTGTTAGTACCTAGTGCTCTGGACCACACTGGCCCACCATACCTAAGTATGGACGAAACCACGCTGGCAAGAAGTCTTCGCTTGCTGCCATAAACCGCTGAGCTATTGGACATTATACGAGATAGTGCTGCAATAGCCGATGAGGCCCTCTTACAGGCATAGTCGACGTGACTCCCGAACGTGAGCTTGTCGTCCACCATAACCCCCAAGAGCTTCAGGGATCGCTTCGAGGTGATGGTGCAGTCTCCGACTCTGACCACCGCCTGTTGCTCCGATTTACGGTTGTTCACAACCGTGACCTCCGTCTTATGATGCGCGAGCTCCAGTTTCCTGGAGCGCATCCAGTCCTCGACCTTGCGTATACAGTGCGCGGCCGTCAACTCGACCTTCTCGATAGACTCGCCGTAAACCTCCAGCGTTATGTCGTCTGCAAAGCCGACGATCACAACCCCTACAGGGAACTTGAGTTTCAACACTCCGTCATACATGACATTCCACAACACCGGGCCCAGGATAGAACCTTGCGGAACTCCTGCGGTAATTGGGACGCACTTCTGACCCTCCTCCGTGTCGTAAACAAGTACTCGATTCTGGAAATAATTTTCCAGAATCTTGTACAGCGACACCGGTACATGGATGCTCCTGAGCGCGAGCGCTATGGAGTCCCAACTGGCACTATTGAACGCATTCTTCACGTCGAGCGTGACGATTGCGCAGTAGCGTATTCCCCTTCTCTTGCGCTGGATTGCTACCTCCGCCGTCTTGATGACGGAAGAGATTGCGTCCAGCGTGGACCTGCCCTTCCGGAAGCCGAACTGGTTACTTGCCAGACCGTGTACACCCTCCGTGTACCTCACCAGTCTGTTGAGGATGATCCTCTCAAGCACCTTGCCCGCGGTGTCAAGCAGGCAGATAGGCCTATATGCCGATGGTTCCCCTGGCGGTTTCCCAGCCTTCGGCAATAAGACCAGTCTCTGCCGCTTCCACCTGTCCGGAAAGAGACAGTCATCCAGGCACCTCTGCATGACTGCCCTGAACAGCCCGGGGGCCGTTTTTATCGCCAGCCTGATCGCCAGGTTAGGGATACCATCCGGTCCCGGTGCCTTGCTCACCTTTAGGGATTTGGCGATCACGATGAGTTCCTCATTCGTAACCCTTGCCTCCTCCCCTGCCTCGACACGGCTGTCGTCGCTCACGGATTGGATGCTCGGCAGGTTGGCCGACCATCTCTGGTCTATGTCTGAGATACTGGAACGTCGGACGTGAGACTCGACTGCCGGAGGCCAAGGACTTGGTTCGTGGCGTGGAAAGAGTTACTCGATGATACGCTCCAGCATCACTGGTGATCGCTCTGCAGGCGCCAGCGCGCCTTTAGTCTTGGCCATTACGATCCTGTAGGCGTCACCCCACGGATTTGTATTGGCACTCGCACATAGCCTATCGAAGCAGGCCCTCTTGCTGGCCTTTATCGCACTCTTTAGCATCGATCTTGCCGAACTGAATGCTGCGCGGCGCTCTGTGCTCTCTTCTTCGTTTGGCGCACGCTGCATCCTCCAGTAAACCGGTGGCTTTCCATTCCTAGGTTGGCGAGTCCTAGGCATGGTGGCGTCGCACGCCCGCGATAGCATAGCAACTAGTTGGTCAGCAGTCGGGCGGAGCCTCTTCGCCTCATTGCCTCTTCGAATACCTCGGCATCAAAGTGCGATGTCTTCCACCCGCGAACGGTCGGAGTGTTGGCTCTACCCGTCGCTTGCCGCCTCTCGTTGTTGTCTACACTATAACAGACCGCCTGGTGGTCGCTATTAGTGTAGCCATCGTCTACCCTCCAGTTCTTGATCAGTCCTGGGCTGGAGAACGTCACGTCGATGATCGACTCCGCACCATTTCTGCTAAATGTACTTTTGTTCCCAACGTTGGCCAGATCTAGGTTGAGCTTCGCAAAAGCCCCCAACAGGATCTGGCCCCTCTGGTTCGTGAAGCGACTTCCCCACTCAACAGCCCAAGCGTTGAAGTCGCCCGCCACCACCAACGGCGTTAGGCCCGTTAGCTCCATGGATAGGAGGTCGACTAAAACTGATGGGGTGAAATGTTCGAACGGTACGTTTTATACCAAGGCTTCGTCAGTTAGTAAGAAAGAAGGAGGGGCTACATAGAGAATGGATTGACACGGGACGTAAATAAACATCGGAAACAGAAAGTGGCAACAACAATAACAACAAAGTCAGATCGATTGTATCCGTTAGTGTCGACTGTGCTTGGGAAGAGAGGTAGTGATTGGCTGCGCGGTATGATTTAGACAATCGATATTAGTTACCAATTTTTGAATAGTGTATCTCAAACAATAGTTTGTTTTCGTTACATAAATTTAACCGTAAAAGAATTTCTGATCGATTGATGCCAAAACCTCGAAAACCTGATTATAGATGACTGCAAAATAAGCGCTCAAAACCTGACCACATTTCCCTGATTTTCCCTATTACTAGATTTTCAAATTCAGGTGCCTAACTTCGATATAGACGTTAGTCAACGTCAAAAGGACACGAAAAATGTACTCCGTGTTTCGATTCGGCATTATTTGAAGGATGTCCTCGGGATTGCGAATGTAGAAAAGAGAAGAAGCTGTTTTTCTGCACTACACAAACAGCGCGTGTGTGTAACAGCTCGAATCCACCGAAGACATTTTCTCTCTCTTTTTTTATTTGCTTATGTGGATGTCGGGTGACGTCTGTTAAAAAAGGCTGTGAGAAGAAGAAGCGTAAGGACTGCTCGGCAACTCACCGACTGCGTGCAAAGATAAGCAAACTAGTCAATAGAGCGTCTGTGCACTGAAGGATGTGTGTATCTCATACCGAATGTTATATGCAAGCTTAGCAAAATGACTGGAGAGCGACACTATACTGACGACTTTTTTCTCTCTTCACTCTAACAGCCTCAAGCATGAGCTATTAATGAGAGCTCACATACAGCTACAGCTTAAACAAGGTAAAGAAACTGTCTTGTGCTGCGTACGACAGCTCATTCTTGCGCATGTATTTTGTTCGTTCGGACATGACAGCCTAGTTTGCTCATTTTGAGAATGTCCTGTTCCTGTTGACAGCCTGCTGATCGGCTGCGGCTGTCGTCGACTTGCATTTTTTCGTTTCTCCTTTTTCACAGGCCGGTGGCATATTGAATACAAAGCAAACCGTTTCCATTGTTGATATTATTCCCCATGTAAGGAAAAACGTGCTTCGCACCATCTCTCTTTCATTCTTTCATCGGCCTTACTGTCGTGATCATAATCACCTGACATCCCGCTCGGATTCGTGTTGAAGGATGTCGGAAGATTACAGGCTGTCATTCGCGACAGCTTGGAAATACCAACAGACATATGAAGATGAAAAATAACAGTCCGTATGGAGTTGCATGTGTGCTGTCGTCAGTAGCTGTCGGACTGTTCGCCGAACGTGTGGGGAGCAGAGAGAGCTGTGCAATACAATGAGAGTCGGATCAGTTGAAAATTTGCTGTCATTGTCTTGCAGTCATTTTCATAACACTGGTTATATGCAACCATGCAACCAATAAGGTGAACAGCAAAGAAAAAAACATTCGTGTATGGGGAACTAGACGGCAACGTTATAGTCGCAATATATTTTATCTTATTTTATCTGTCGGCTGTCTTTATTTTGCTAACACCAACACTGTCATAGAGGGACGCCCTCGGATGTCACCAAAAAAAATGTCATCGCTCAGTACATTTTTTCCCCTGCTGTATAATTGTAGAATTCTGTTCAAATATTCATAAAATTCCTCAGTCCCGAACACCACGTCGGAAAACCGAATTTCCAGGATTAAGAAAATTGTTTCGGGGCACTGCTCTAACGCAGCTAACATGAAACGGTGCTAGATTAGCAAAAAATGCGGGGTTAAAGTTCGAATTTGAGTATTTTTTTGCATAAAGTGAAATTTTCATGCTTCAAACAAAATTCGAAAATCTCTGGTAATACATTTTGAAGACAAAAGGGTCATGTACCGCTTGGAAACAAAACCGAGTTTTATAAGAGTTTTTTTTTGCAATAGTTCTCTTGCAAAAACAATGAAGTGCGTACTTTTGCCCTCACTACTCTATAATTCTGCATTATTCCCAGAAAATCTGTAATCGGTGTATAGAGATAAGTAACTTTTCACCTACGCACACTAGTAAACGTGTAAACCCGTGTAAAGTTGCTTTTGTTTCCTCCAAACTGTAAATCATCGCATCTCGTTGCTTCGACTTTTATCACTTTTTACCTTTTTGGTGGATTATCAGCAGCTTCTTCCGATTTCTGATCAAGAATGAAAAAACTTATTCAGAAACAAGTTTAAAACATATAATGAGTGTTCAACTGAATATGCGTCCAGTTGCTAAAAACATAGCATTACAAACAAAACAGCTATTTGTAAATAATTTCCTTAACTAGTTGCACTAACACATTCGTACGTAAAAATGTCTAAAGGACAGTTCTTACTCTTGACATTGTTTACTGTTCTGAAGAAGGTCCTTGCTCATTGTAATCGCGCTTTTCCCGAACTTTTTTCGGCAGCTCTAGTGGTTCCATATCTCTCCCTGTTTTGACGTGTAGCTGCTGTGAGCATATGATTCCTTGCCTGATTTTTCTCGTCCGTCACTCTTTGGCAGTCGGCGTCGACTAACCGTAACTCTATCTCCCCCAGCCACTTCTCTCGAAGTCGTTTCTACTGTCGCCTCCTGTAGTCTGGTGATCCGTTGATCGTCTGCAACTGCTGAATGTTGTAACGCATCATTTTCTCTGTATGAGATTTAAGCACGTTTGCGTTTGCGAACGATGATTCTGCTTAAAATTTGTTCAAAATGTTATGTCTGTTAGTCACTGTGACTTTAATTAAGGGAACGCAGACGTTTAAATCTTAAAATAAAAAAAAACGTCCAATATACATACATTTAAGGGAATACCTTTATTTGCCTAAACGTTCAGTTTTCATCGCGCCTACACACAAATAAAACAGCTAAGATATGTTGGACCCAGAGTTTATCCGACAGGTTTGCTACCGAACATACACGTAACTCACTTCAAACATGAGTACCTTTTAACAAAACATGTTATTTCGTAAACACTAATTAAAATTACCGAAAGTCGAACGAATAATCGCTAACTGTAACACCGGAGGAGCAACCGACTACATAATTATTGCGCTAGATTCTCCGTGACATCACCCTGACATGCTCAAGATATAATATGCAGGAATTCCGGCTCGGTTACGATGCCGGGCTTGTATATGGGAATGGCCGTCTCTGGCGACAGATGTTCGTAAACGGTGTGCCCCAGCAGCCAGAAGGTTTCCATGCTTCCTTTGCCCTTGACTTCCACCGATCCTCGACGTTTGATCTTGAACCCGCCCAGTTTGTCAAGTACCTCTTTTGTGTGCTCAGATATGTGAATTTTCATCGCTACAAATAATAAGCAGTTAGAAAATGTGGCTTACCACGCATTGTCTAATACCTACGTTCACCGGTGGATTCCATCCTCGATGCCGTATTAATTGTGTCACCAAAAAGGCAATATCTTGGCATTGTCGTTCCTACTACACCCGCCACGCACGGTCCAGTATTAATACCGACTCTGATTTCGAGCGTACGGTTTTTCATGTGCGGTATAATAAACCCGGGAATGCCACACAAAAGATCCAAGGACATCATCGCAATCTCACCGGCATGTTTGTCTCCGTTTCGCTGGGGCAAACCGGAAACTACCATGTAGGCATCGCCAATCGTTTCCACCTATAAAAACGATAATAGTAATCAATTGTCCTGTTTATTTGTTCCTTTAGCGGTCGTTCAACCTTATAGACGTCGTACTTCAGAATAATCGAATCGAACAACCGGTAGAGAGTATTCAACATGGTAACCACCTCCATCGCACTGCTGACAGCCGAGATGTAGGTAAAGCCAACAATGTCACTGAAAAATATGGTCACAGATTCGAACGTTTCGGCAGGAACTTGCCGCTGTTGCTTGAGTTGACGCACCACCGCCGGCGGGAGCATCTGATAGAGCAAACGGTCCGCTTTACCCTTTTCGGTATGCAGTTCCAAGGTTCGAGTCACCAGTTGGGTTGAAAAATCCTAAAATATGCCAATTTAATCTTTTTATCTAAAGCCGTCAAAATTTCTTTTTAACTTAGTTTTTGATAATTATTTTCATTCGTATTTAAAAAAAAAAATATAAAAACAATCATGTAAAACGTATAATTTACTCCAACGTTCTATACGCGCTAATCATTATTCCGTTATTTTTTCTTCAATTCGTGGGAATATTTGACAGTTTTCGGTCGAAATTTTTATTAGTTTCAGCCAAGGGACTAAAGATTTGATAACATAAATTAGTGGGATTCACCTGAATAGTGTTAGTGGCATTTATCACCATCAAAACTAGCATCGGGCTGACAAGTACAGTTAACAGCACCAAACCAAACGAAAAGAACAGTTGCAAGCGGGCACTTCGCATCTCCTCTTCCACCGTGTCCTGAACCATCGACTGCAGGTTAGATTGAAGGGATTCCAGGTTTCGCACGAAACTGTGAACCGATTGATAGTATACGACGAAAGCATCCTCCCGCTCCTCCGTGGACGAGTTCACAAGCACGTGCCGGCGCCATTTGTTAAGGACGTGAAAGTCCTTTCCCTTCGTGATCGTAATGGTGGTCATAAAATTCTCCGCCACCCGCAGATGGTCCATGGCAGCCGCATCCCGGCGCACGAACTGGGCAAAATCATCCAAACTTAGGCTGCCTCGAGCGATGAATTGCAGCACCAGAATGGTGGCGATGTTGATATTTTCGGCAGCCTCGATGATGTTTTTGTACACGACTAGCTGCCGCCAGACAGTCCCGCTCAGGAAGAAACCCACACTTTGGCTGATTTGGTCCACCAGATGACGGTTGAGTTCGTTGTAGGGTTTAAAGAACGATATGCATGATGTTTGATTGATTTCTTCCGGTGTTAGAAAACTGTGAACAATAGGAATATATTACCGAACTTGTTGAATTAGGTTTCAATTTTTTTTTTTCAAGTAATTACCTTAGTAATAAATCCCTCGTTTCGCTTCAAAATTTAATCCGCCATAGACGGAGTCAAAGTTGTTTATTGTGTAATTCTACCACGAGAGTGCGGTTTACGTACCTTAGATCTCCGAGCGTTGTTTGGTTTGTCGCCTCGTTAAACTCGATCGTCTTCTCGTGGCTGCTGAGGACAAGACGATCCAGAACGGAGTCGGTTTGGTTTATTGCTTGCTCCACGTCGGACCGGTTTTTCCGGGTTAGCACGAAGTAAGAAAGCAGTCTCCGTTCCTGTTGTACAGCACTTACCAGGATTGCCATACTCATCGTCATTCGAACCTGGAAATTTAATAATAACCGACAATAAATATCAGATTTAGCAACTCATACTCTGCGCGAAAAGGCAGGCAACTTCCGCAGTAGAGTTTAATTTATTAGTATACTTCTTCATCTATGCGCTTCGTTGTCTCGTATTTATTTGTCTGCTGGTAGAGTAGAGTGGCATTTTGCACTATAACGGCCAAGATTGGGACCATTAGTACTAGCATCATGTGACACATGAACCACCGGCGACCATTCCTGGAAGAAAGTCGGAAAGAGAAGAGTTTCAGAGCAGGTCGCGTTTCGAAGCATCCCTGAAACTCTAATCAGTAAATTACTCCTAAAATATTAGAACTAATGAGACCGTTAATAATAGCACGTTGAGTTTGAGTTGAAATGAAATCATCGTACAGATTGGATTGCCATAAGCCAGCCAGTGTCGCTTTCTGGCACAAATCCAACAAAGGCATTTCTGTTGCAGTTCAGAATTTGCGGTCGATAATTTTCGCTTCAAGCATTATGCAGTCGTCGATTTGCGACACTTTCTATTTAATGATTCCATTGGTATCGACGTTTAAATAGTTCGAATGCTTTGGCATCAATAGAAAGGAAAAGGACTTAACCAAATTAATTTTTTGGACATAAGAAGCAGACATGTCGTCAAACAAATTTCAACATACATTTTAATGCATTTTGGGTGTATGCGAAAAAAGTTTGACCTATGCCCGGTTGTAACGACGGCAATGAGTTAATATGCTTTGCAAATTTACTATAATATTCCCATTGTACTCACACATAACATGTTCTATTGACGTAAAACTACGTCCCCAAGCCTATAGTACACTCTTTGACCAACGGTCAAATATTTAACCTTCTGACATTATGGTCAAATTTATTTGACATCATTATTGCTGTTGTCCCGTGTTTGCCACGCTGGATTACACTCTTTGACGCTTGGTCAAAGAGTTTAATCCAGCCAGCCAGGAAGTTCGGCTACATAGGGATTTAAAATGAAAATCTGAAACCGGAAAAAGTGAGAAGTACAGTTGCCGTTCGATAGCTGCAAGACTTTTAACTGCAACACTTTTTAACTGCAAGACCGATAACTGCAACATCTTTGCAGATATCGGACCGCAATCCGTCAAAACTGATGTCAAAGTTATATTTGACATTGAAGTGACAGATCTCGCGGGGAGATTCTAAATGCATTGCATTCTAAAAAAATTGTTGAATCGCTAAAACCATTTCGAAAGAACTCTTTCATTTCTCTCGATTTTTAATGCTTAAGCTGCCTCTTAGTCGATTTTCAAACAAATGAATCGTAACCATTCCTGCAGCTAAATGTGAGTTTTAGTTTGGATTAACGCAAAAAAAGTAAAACAGTAAGATTAAGAGCTGAATGACCTTCTGGTTAAAAGCTCTCTAATAAAAATCAAATTCAAATTCAAAAGTACAAAAGTAAATCGAATGCCGTAAATTTAACTATTCACAAAACTACGAAAACATCAGAAATGTAAAATGTTCATGCTCGAGACATGGGTTATTCTGCAAAAAAAATTGTAGATGAAAGAACAACGAACATTTTATTGCAAAAAAAAAAAAACAAATCATTGAATTTTGATTCAGAGGCGAATTGCGCATAAAAAGTCAAAGTTTCGCATGTAATCGTATAAAAACGTATAAATTAAAATAAAATATTTTTCGGTGATTTTCTGTATTCTGTATGCTGTATGTGGTCCTCGTGGCCTTGTGGTTAGCGATGTCGATTGGCTCCCACACGGTTGTGATATCGGGTTCGATCCCCGATCAGGTCGAGAATTTTTTCGAACTGCAATTTTTCTCGACTCAGCTCTGGGGCACGGTGTATCGTTGTTCTTATCCTACAACATGCAAAATGTGCTAAAACAATATCGATAACGAATTTTCTCAACTAATCTGGTTGATCGAGAGCGCTATTAGAAGGCTGCAATATTGTTGTGCTGTATACAGAAAATCATCTTCAAACATACATTTTATATTTTAACATAAACAAACATTTTAATGAAAAAATAATCACATGTCATCGCTTTGAATTTTGATTTAGAGGCAAATCCAGCATAAAAAGTCATAATTTTGCATGTTTCACGCAGTTTTGTGAATAATATCTCAAGTTTTAGTTATCATATACACTTTATTTTTCCTCAAATGTCTTTCCTGAACGTTAACAAACATTTTAGTGAAAAAAAATCATATGTCAACGCTTTGAATTTTGATTTAGAGGCAAATTTAGCACAGAAAGCCATAATTTTGCGTGTTTTCGGTAGTTTCGTGAATCATATCTCAAGTTTTAGTAATCAGTTACTAATTATTTTTCCTTACATATCTTTCCTGAACGTTGACAAACATTTTAATGAAAAAAGAATCACATGTCATCGCTTTGAAATTAGTTTTAGAGGCGAATTCAGCATAAAAAGTCATAATTTTGCTTGTTTTACGTTGTTTTGTGGATAAAATCTCAAGTTTTAGTAAACAGATACTTGTTACTTTTCTTCAAATGTCTTTCCTAAACGTTAACAAACATTTTAATGTAAAAAAAATCACATGTCATCACTCTAAATTTTGATTTAGAGGCAAATTCAGCATAAAAAGTCATAAAGTTGCATGTTTCACGTAGTTTTGTGAATAATATCTCAAGTTTTAGTAATCATATACTATTTATTTTTCCTCAAATGTCTTTCCTGAACATTAACAAACGTTTTAATGAAAAAAGAATCACTTGTCATGGCTTTAAATTTTGTTTTAGAGGCAAATTCAGCATAAAAAGTCATATTTTTGCAAGTTTTACGTAGTTTTGTAAATAAAATCTCAAGTTTTAGTAAACAGATACTTGTTACTTTCCTCCAAATGTCTTTCCTAAACGTTTACAAACATTTTAATGTAAAAAAATCACATGTCATCGCTTTAAATTTTGATTTAGAGGCAAATTCAGCATAAAAATTCATAAAGTTGCATGTTTCAAGTAGTTTTGTGAATAATATCTCAAGTTTTAGTAATCATATACTATTTATTTTTCCTCAAATGTCTTTCCTGAACATTAACAAACGTTTTAATGAAAAAAGAATCACATGTCATGGCTTTAAATTTTGTTTTAGAGGCAAATTCAGCATAAAAAGTCATAATTTTGCAAGTTTTACGTAGTTTTGTGAATAAAATCTCAAGTTTTAGTAAACAGATACTTGTTACTTTCCTTCAAATGTCTTTCCCAAACGTTTACAAACATTTTAATGTAAAAAAAACACATGTCATCGCTTTAAATTTTGATTTAGAGGCAAATTCAGCATATTTTTGCTTGTTTTATGTAGTTTTGTGAATAAAATCTCAAGTTTTAGTAATCAGATACTAATTATTTTTCCTCGAATGTCTTTCCTGAACATAAACAAACATTTTAGTGTAAAAAATCATATGTCAATGCTTTGAATTTTGACTTAGAGGCAAATTTAGCACAGAAAGTCATAATTTCGCGTGTTTTACGTAGTTTCGTGAATAATATCTCAAGTTTTAGTAATTAGATACCTATTATTTTTTCTCAAATATCTTTCTTAAACATCAACGAACATTTTAATGAAAAAAGAATCACATGTCATCGCTTTGAATTTTGATTTGGAGACGAATTAAGTATAAAAAGTCATAATTTTGCATGTTTTACGTAGTTTTGTGAATAATATCTCAAGTTTTAGTAATCAGATTCTAATTATTTTTCCTCGAATGTCTTCCCTGAACATTAACAAACATTTTAGTGAAAAAAGAATCATATGTCATCGCTTTGAATTTTGATTTAGAGGCAAATTTAGCACAGAAAGTCATAATTTTGCATGTTTTACGTAGTTTTGTGAATAATATCTCAAGTTTTAGTAATTAGATAACTATTTTTTTTTATAACTAATGTCTTTTCTGAACATCAGCGAACATTTTCATGTTAAAAAACCTACATGTCACCGCTTATTATTTTTGATTTAGAACGATTCAAAATGATGATGAATACTGTACACCACAGAGACTGAGGGAATAATATCAATAAGATCAAGCGTTACGGAATTCCATTTTTATATAGTAGATTATAAGAAATTGAATGTAAAATTGCTTGTTCTCCACTGCAACAGACAGCAAATTTAAGACATGTTTATGATGTATACCCTCAAATTTACGAATGACTATGTGGTGTCAAGGGCAACCATCATAGAATGCTATCTGAAAATGATTCCTCACAAAAAAGTCGGGTTTTTATTGTGCTGTTTCCCAGTAAAAAGCAAAGCAAAGCCCAGGTGCTACGTTCCGCGGTAGGAGCTTGACTTTCTGTTCATTATTGTTTTTGTTTAATTTTGTTCACTAGGCTAGTGATCTCAATCCGGAATGCGAACATTTGACGAATGACCTGTTAGGCCAGCATCGTACCTCGAGACCAGCTGGAGAGACTTTCCAAGTAGTAATGCTGAAAAACATCAAGTCAGAGCGAAAATTAAGCTCACTTCTCTAAACACGATTGCTGGTTTTGCTCGGTGGGAAATATCAATAGGTAACTTTTTCCCACCGGAGCACATTGGTATGTTTACTATTGCATTCTGCATTTGATTACATGCCATTCATGGTTTTTAAAAATATTCCAGCTTTGTAACATGATGTCAAAGAAAACAAGGCTGTCGGATGATGAAACGCGCCAACTATAGAGCGTTTCCAGTAAAAGTGATCTGAAAATGTCACGCACCTATGTGGCTCAGAAAACATTGTTCAGTCATAGTTATACTACCTATCTGACTTTTCATTTTTCGTGTTTTTTTTCGCAAAGTTTCAATTTTTTCAATGCCTCACGGCGACCGTTCCGTTAAAATGAGAAATAAGACTAAATTAATACTTTTTACATTCGAGGTAAAACTTACGTTATTTCAAATTAAGTTACGCTATAAGGAGTTGTATAAAAAACTATCTAAGAAAGTATTTGTGTGTGAAAACTTTAAGTTAGAACATACAGCTTAGTTAAAATTTAGAGTGAAGATTTCGGTTGCTCCAATCACCAGAAGCATCAAGCAACTTTCGTAATTCACAGCAGTTACCAAGGCAAGCTATAGTAATGAAGATTTTCACATCGTCCGTAAAAAGGAACCGTGTACCTCGCGGTAATATAGCAGCAACGTCGATGATGAAAGTAGAAACCAAAAGGGGGTCCAGATTGCTTCCTTGCGGCACTTCAGAAGATATAGTGAATGGCTCCGAATATGACGACCATGTTATGATCACATACAACTCTGTCAATCAGGTATAAACGAAACCTTTTCACAAGCACGGCAGAGAGCCCCAGACCGAACGCTACCTTGAAGTCCGTGTACACATCTGTCCTGCGGAGTATCATGTAATGGAGCATCGATCTGATCAGGCACAAACCTCAGTAAATAGTTCGCACTTGGGGGAAGCTGTGTCAGCATACAAATTATCGAAAAGCTGCATTGAACATGTTGACAATATCTGTCGGATCCTTTTGCGAGTTAAAAAATGACCAGTCGAAAGTCGAATCCACGGTGTTCTGATGCTATTCAAAGGGCAAAAGGCCCTTAGTCACCGTCAGCTCCCAAAAATCAAATCTTGGCAAATGTCAATCTTGTATGCGTTAGACTTTTTGGGATACCCCTTTTTCACAGCCACACACAGCTCTGGAACGGCTAGTTGGAATGAAACAACTGCGGATGAGGGATTTAGGGCTTCCAGTTGTTGAAAGACAGGAAGGATTACGTTTAATGAAGAGTTCATTCTGACTTTACTTCTTCATCGTGTTGTCTTTGGAAATTAGTCGATGTCAGATCTATGATTGGAGATGTTTGATGATCTGTTCTTGACAATTTCGAGGCCCCCGAAAATTGGCAGTATCATTTTGCGTCTCAAAACTCGCAGAACAGCATTTTTCTCGGCCGCGTTGAAGTTGAAGCACTCATGCCAACTTTGAATGAGATGGATAATAGGGATTTGATATCTTTTCTCTTAGCCATCAATCTAAGAGCTTAAACGTCTTTGGTGCCCAATCTTTGCTTAGACAGCTTGAAAACTTGATCAGCTGTGTCGTCACGTGAGATTTGGGTTAAAAATTGAAAATGGCAATGCGTTGAAAGTGAACAAGAATTAACGATTCAAAGAAATAATAATGAAATAAAACAAAATTGAAGAAGAAAACTAAAATAGAAGAAAGTTAATAAGTAATAAATATTAAAGATTAAGGATAGAGATAAGAAAAATTAAAAAGAAAAAAGAAGTAAATATACGAAAAAAGATTATTAGGATTATTAGATTATGAAGATGTTAAATAAAATAAAAATTAAAAAAAAAAAAAACAATGTGGAAAGGAAAGATAGAAACAAAAAATTAAGAAAAATACATGAAAAACAGGATGAAACAATCAGTATGGTGATAGAAAAAAGAGTTCAATTTAATTATAAATAACAGCAAATTAAGATGAAACAATAAGATAAATGATTAAATGTAAAAATGTGTTCAAACAAATTGGGATAAAGATAACAAGAAGCACGGTCAAAAGAAAGAAGAGACGAATGAGTTCCATACGTTAAAAGTAAGGGATAAATACAAAGAAATAGTGGAAGAGGTTGCTTAGAAGTCACAGCCGCAACCCGTGTGATAAAAAAAATATGTGTTTGCAAATACCCACGGAGAGTGCTAACACAAAAACCAAGCGGCGCGGCGTAGGTGATAGAATGAAGAAATGTGAAAAAAGGGACGGGTCGCGCTGCACGCTGTTCATAGGTATACATACAAACGTTGTGTGCGAAAAACATCAGCAGTAATTTTTTTTATTCCTCCTGCCAAGTATAATTTATAATTGGCCGTTCTAAGCGCCACAAACACGTTCTTGGACAGTGTTGAATTTCCTTGCTTTGCAAATCATGAAATGTGTGACCGCAATTCTACATTTAATCCAAGCAATTGATTGGATCCAAAAGAATTGTTTGTCACTCAATTCGATCATGTTTCAGTTTCCAAGCTAGTTTAAATTATGTAAATTAGAATTCTGTGATTGGACCATTTATTAATATGTAACACAGATTAAACTGCCAATTTCATTGAACGGCATAACTATAATCGTCTAGTAATTTAACAAATGGTAATTTGCAATGGCCACAAAATAGCACCAATCATATATTTGAAGTTGTCAAACAGTGCGGGTGGCACAAAAATTTTCTTTGAAAAAAAGAATTGTTTAAAAGTAACTCTTTTTATCACATTTAACAACCCTGATTCCCTGATGTTTCAAATTTTTTCCCTGACTGTTCAAATTTTTCAATTATTTTAAACTGATTTAAGTTACGACTGTCATAGGTTTTTCCACCTAAATCTCAAAAGTCAAAACTAAAAAGGATCAGACTTAAACTGGTTCCTGCTAAAATTTCCACCAGTAATTGGAACAGTTTAGCTTCGCTTTTGCTAACTTAAATCTTGAACAAAAATATTTTTTTGTTGAGAAACACGTCCAGTTTGATAAAATGAAAAATGAAAATTACACTGGTCGACAAAAGTGAAATAAAGTTGCCATTAAGCTCAAATAAGTACCCTAGAAATATTATAGCTTCTTAACCTGTTCGTTTTGATGCCTCTAGTAAATGCAGAAGTGCGTCAAAACACCGCAGAGTAATTGTTCGCCGTGTTCGTCGTTTTTCCGTTTACTTACGGGAAAATTTTATTGAAGTCTCTGAAGACTTGAGGCATTTCCGAAACGTCTAGGGGCACCAAAATTCACAGGAACAGTATTATCAATTAACTATTTTGAGACACACCTGCTTTGACAAGAAAATCAATCAGATCTGGAATTCTGGTTGGATCAGTTGAATAATTATTTTGAATTCTTGACTGTAAAAAGTAGAAAATTAGAAATTAACAATTTCACAATCAAACCTTTATGCTTAACACTGTCGAATGCTTTTTATATGTATAGAAGAGCAGCTCCACTTGAATAACCTTCAGATTTATTAGCTCGTATCATCATAAAATGATTGCTTGACAACTTTAAACCTCAGCTGGTTTCTTATATGGCTTCAAAATTTGCTTATTTTCAGTATTTTTCAATAATTTGGCAAAATATTCATTTTGAAACAACTCCTGAGAATTTCTCAAGAACTTTATTAAAAATGTTTAAAATCCCATCGTGACGAGGTGATTTATACTTTTGAAAATTTTAATGATAGATTAAATCTCATTTAGGGTAAGGAACGGCTTAAGCAGTAGCGCCTATTTTAATCAGTCGAAGAAAACAGGCCTCAAACTCCTGCATTTTGATCAATATCGACAATTTCAATGATGGAAACGAAAACTTTGATTGTCTAGCTGCCTCACGAATATAAGTAATACCGTTAATCACAAAAAAAAATGTGAACAATTGCAATTGAAACAAGTCGATCTATATTGCAGCCATTCAGGAGCCACTTCGGGTGCTGAAAAAAAAACGCCTGCAAAACATATGGAAGCTGCTTGAAATAGGTTCGGGGTGATTGGAATAGTGTCCCTCGATTCGTAACTTTGATTGACGATTGTCAAAGTTTGCTAACTTAGTTTTACAAACTGAAAACGAGTTTTGATAGAGAAAACGATAGCGAACAGCTTGATATACTACTGTTTGAGTTTCACCCAACACATTTCGAGTATTTCGTCTGAATACACAGGCGGTTCCTAAAGCTGCTTGAAATATGTTCCCTACCCTAAATTAGTTTCAGCAGAATTATCTGCTGGTGAAAATTCTGGGGTAGAAATTTGATAACATTAACTCGCCACTCACTCACTATATTTCGAGTTATGAACACACTCAAACTACTGAGCAAGTCTTTGAGTTTTCTGTTAATTGGTTGCAAGGAAGTAATCACCATTTTTAATTACTGGAATATGACAATGGCGATAGTGAAGCCAGCTCAGGCGATGTTAGAAGGTGCGTTAATAGTTTGGAAGCAATTGCAAGAAACCGAAGAAAAAAATCTCGTCTAACCACTGGTTTTATAAAAAAGGGCAGTAATAAGCATAAAATTCGCGCACTACTTGATGACATGTTAGTACCTATTTGGATACTTTTCACAAAATTTAATCACTATTTATTGACATCTTGGTCACTAAAGTCACTACAGTTGCATTGTCTAACCCTGTACAAGGTATCATCAGTGCTACAATGCTCTAATCCATTCTCGCGGGAATTTAACTAAAATTTCAACAAATATACTTGAAATGTTTAACGATGGAACTATTTAAAACGGTTGGAGAACAAATCGACCTTTAATTTACAACAGAGTTTATGCAAATTGTGCATGTTGCTGAGTTAGAAGAGTTTGAGGGTCTTTTATCGAGAAAAACCCTGTCACTTCGCGGTGATGGGGTTAAATAAAGCCTTTGCTAAAATGAATGCGTTCTTCTAGAAAATTACTTTCCAGGAAAATTCTTCTACCTGGAACAAATTTTTATTGAGTGTTGTTGTAGGGTTGCTGGTGACCATCCACATCAAATGCATTGAAATAAATCCAATTCAGAACTAACTCTGTAAAAAATCCCAAGCCTTTAAAATTTCCCCTGATGACTTTTTAAATTCCCTGATCGAAAAATTAAATCCCTTATATTCCCTGATTCTCCCGGTTTTTCCCGGTAGTCGCCACCCTCTTCAATTGAATAATTTTAAGGCGCTCAAAAGTGCCATTAATGTGTCATAATAAAGACACCGCTAAGTTTGTTTAATTTATCGTGATTGCTGATTACTATTTGCCTATGACGCAGTGTGATTCACTCACTGCAAGCAAGCAAACAACACATATCACAAGTGAACATACGCACAACTAACCTTTAATAGTGCTTAAACGGCTAAATGTGAACGAGTCGGGTTCGCACAGAGTCACTAACATGCTCAGTATGTCTGTCCAACGGTGCTTCCCACTCAAACGGGAGATCCAAAATCTGGTCCTGTGGAGGGTAATCTCCAATCACCAGTGCGGTCCACCGATTTCGTCTGTTGATCATTCCACTGGGTGTTGCGGCAAAAACCATGCAAACATATCTACACAAGGTAAAATGCAGTCCTGTCTCTCTGTCTGTCTGATTCATATAGTCTTGGAAACTACTGAACCGATCGACGTGAAAATTCGTATGTAGGGGCTTTTTAGGCCGGGAAAGGTTCCCCTCCTCTAGAAGGGAGGGGTCTCATTCAAATCAATTACAAATTTCTGTACAACTTATGAAATAATCAAGCCAATAAAACTAAATTTGGTATGTGGAGGTTTTGAAAATCAAGAAATATTTCTGTGATAGATTGGTACCCCTTCCTACTCTGGAAGGAAGGTGCCCATGAAACTCAAATTTCTGCATAACTTGAGAACTAATCAAACAAATGAAATCAAATTTGGAAAGTAGAGGTTTTCGAGAAAAAATATCCCTGTGGTAGTTTGACACCCCTTCCTTTTCTGGAAAGAAGGGCACAAACACAAATTTCTGCATAACTCCAAAAGTAATGAAGCAAATGAAACCAAATTTTGCGTGTGGAAGTTTTTGGGAGCAAACATTATTTTTGTAGTAGTTTGACACCCTTTCCTCCTCGTGAAGGGAGGTGCCCATACAAATGTAGAACAAATTTTTGCATAACTCGAGAACTTATCAAACCAATAAAACCAAATTTGGCAAAAGGAGGTTTTGGGAGCAAAACACATTTCTATGGTAGTTCGGCTTCCCTACCCCTTCTAAAAGGGAGGGCTCTCATACAAATGAAACACAAATTCCTGCAATATTCAAGAACTAATCAAGCAAAAAAACAAATTTGGCATGTGGATGTTTTCGGGGGCAATAAACTTTTAAATGAAGATTCGATACCCCTCGCTTCTCTGGAAGGGAAAACCTATACAAATGAAACACAAATTTCTGCATAACTAATGAATTAAATAAGTCAATGAACTAAATTTGGCATGTAAAAGTTTTGAAAGCAAGAAATATTTTTATGTTGGTTCGACATCTTTCCTTCTTCTGGAACGTTGTGGGGGGGAGGGGGGCTATACAATCAAGCACTAATTTCTGCACAACTCGAGAACTAATGAAGCAAATGGAGCCAAATTTGACATGTGGAAGCTTTTGAAGGCAAAAAATGTTTCTATGATGGTATGACACTCCTCTATAGTTTGAAGAGGAGAAGGGGTCTCCCATGCAAATTGAACAGTTATTCCAACCAATTTTGCGGATAACAGTCTAAAATGATCGGGACGATGTACAGCAGCCAGATATCAACTATAGACGCAATTTTTGAATCCAGGATGGAAACTTCTAGTTATTGAAAAATAGCTGAAAATGTCCCAATACCACTCAATATCAAAATTTCCATTTTGCCATTTTGAAATTCATTTTAATTTACAGAACTCAACAATTAACCTCAAACACCATTTTAAATTCTAAGATGGCGACTTCCGGTTTCTGAAAAACAGCCGAAAATGACCGAATACCACCCAATAAGCTTTTTTATTTATAATAAGGATGATGCACAAAGACCAGAAATTGCCTCCACATACCTTTTAGGATACAAAATGACGACTTTCGGTTTCTGTAAAATAGCCGAAATTGATCGAATGCCACCCAATATGGGTATTTTCGTAATAGAGATAATTCATGAGAGCCAAGAATCGATTCTAGACACCGTTTTGAATTCGAAGATGGCGACTTCCGTTTTCTGGAAAATAGGCCAAAATGACTGAATATCACCCAATATGGACCACCATTTCCAGAAACGAAGGAAGTTTAAAGGCAAGGATGTTATTATTCCGATAAAACCAATCATTGCAAACAATTTGTCTTTTGAGTTTGAGCTCGCTCAATAACTAATTCGTTATGCATTTGCAAATTATAAAAATATCGCAAGGTCAATCTAGGGATGTATGTAGGATCTATTGAAAATGTTTGGTATTATCAAAATAAAGAGAAAATGGGCTGGACGATCCACATTCCAGTAAATCATCCTCTTGCAACAGTGATTGGGCAGACAATGAAGACTTTATTTGTGATTGCTAGCTTTTATACATGACTACTGAGAGTTATACTTCTAGCGGATGTATTTTATTTCGACACAATGATCCGTTTTTCTTGACAGCTACCAGATGGCAGTTCGACGGCTTCTGTCTCTGATAAAAATTAAAACATTGAGGGGTTATATAGGGTAGAGCGGGGCTAGTTAGTCATTTTTGGTTAAAATGCTCTGTAACTTTTTGTAGGGAATGTTTTGACAAAAACTCATTACATGAAAATGTTGCGTTAAGTCTGTAGTTTCTAGAAAAAATATGAACGACTCGAAATAGTCTACGATTTTGCGAATAGTTTATGTTCTTTGAGTGGATGCCAAATTGACCAACTAGCCCCAAGTTGGGGTAAGTTGGTCAGGATGTGGGGTAAATTGACCATTTTTATTTCGGAAGGACAATTCAGTGATCCTTCCTCACTGCATTTGCGGCAACCTGTAGCGTCTCAGCGGAAGTCAAACCTCTTCCGGTTTTTTGTTTATACGTTTGCTTTACGAAATCCCAAACCATGAGAAAAGTACGCGGCACGTATCCTTCGCGTAAATAGCGACTTCTGTATAAATGGTTTTGCTAAGCAGAGCATATGCTGTTTGTGCTTGGTTTTAGTTTGCATCACGAAATGCGCCGTTCCTGGAATTGCATATACTTGGTTACTTGAATTCATTGATGATGTGCATAGGACCAACCAGCCCCGCTCGTTTGTGACCAACTAGCCCCTCATGTTCTCAATATGAAAATAACTTGAAATATATGAACAAAAAAATTTTGGCGAAAACTTGCTCTACACAACTTGAAACTAACAAAAAGTACTTTCATTAAGCATTGAAGAAGGTTTATTTCAATTTGGCCAGCTTTGTTTAGACAAAAAGTTTCAACTTGAAAACCGAGTAGAATTGATGGCCAATTTGGCACCAACCTGTATTTATTATCCTTCCTAATTAAAACTGTAGTTCAATTTGTCATTTAAATTCTCTGGTTAACTGCTACATATCACCTATATTACACGATTTTTTTGATACGTAGATTCGAAGCTATTCTCATTGACCAACTTACCCCGTAACCAACTAGCCCCGCTCTACCCTACCTTTTTAGTTTCCAAAAAATCGAATTTTTTTTATTGCATTATCTTGAAGTAAAACATCTTAAGAACATTTTCACAAATTTTCATGGAGATCTGAGCAAAAAGGAGAAAGCAAATCCCTCCATTTGCAGCGCGCCTCGCCACGGCCGCATAAGCCAAACCTGAAACTTTATACGCCTTTATCTCGTAATGGTGTTGCTTAAAAAATTACTTTGCCGTGATCCTGATTGCGGGAAAACTACTGAACCGATTTTCTTCATCTTTTTGAGAAAAAAAGCGTTTTGGAGAAACGGCCATTACTCCAGTAATAATTGGTATATCTCAGAACCAAACGTATGTTTTTGTTGTTGATAAACTGTACTTTCAGAAAAATACCACTTTGATGCAATAAAAATGGTGCTATGCACTTAACGATAAATTCAAATTTCCATCATTTTTCTCGACCAAAAAGGTATATAACCCCTTAAAATAAAATTGTGAAATCACGGAGCAAAATACACAAGACGATAACAATCAGAGAGCTGGAGTTACGCTACTGAATTTTGCAATACATTTATAAATTTTTAGATTTTTGCAAAGCCACGACGGCAAGGTTGACGTAGAACTACGTAAGGTTAAGTAATAAATAAAAGAGAAAGTATTAACTCTCCACTTGGGGCATTTAATTCATTCTGGAACGGATAATTTACTGTTCAATTTAATAGTGCTTATTACGGGAGTCACTTCACGGTGAAATCTATTCCCTTCCACGCTCACTTCACTTTTTTAGACTTATTCCTGATTCCACCTCAAGTGAGGAGGAAAAATTACCTCCGTGAAGTGAAATCGAGAATAGGACAAGTGAAATAAGAATGTGTCCCAGCTCAAAAATTTTTAAGTCCCAGAAAGTCGATTTTTCCGTTTATTTAAATAACACCAATTTTTTGACGTTTTCTGCATCTTTAAGACATTTGACATCAAAAAAAATTTTTTTTCGGTATCGAAAAATTTCATGAACTAGCGTGCATTTTTTCATCGGTGAAAATTGAAACTTTGACCGCTTTGAGGCAAGGATCGGTTTCTGTTTCATTCCGTTCCGTTAATATTTTCCGTTAGATCCCAATTCAATCAATTTTCCTGACTTATCCCTTCTTCGTGGAATCATTTCACCGTTCAAAAATGCCGTGAAATAATTCCGCGCGAAACGTCGCTTATTCCGTTTTCACTTCAGTGATTTGACACTCATAATAACCCAGATTTTACGGCAGATGTCACTTTGCGACATTTTTCTCACTTACGTGAGTCCCGTAATAGAACTGTATTCACTTCACTCTGATTTCACCGTGAAATGACTCCCGTAATAAGTACCAATATCGAATATGATGTTGATTGCTTCTTTGCGTTATCACTGACACTGCGAATAAGGTATTCCTTCTGATAACACAGTCATAGTAGTCCCCGTGGCTCTGTGGTTAGCGATGTCGGTCGGCTAGCTCTCCCACACGGTTGTGATATCGGGTTCGATTTCCGATCGAGTCGAGGATCTTTTCGAGCAGGAAATTTTTTCGACTCAGCACTGGGCACAGTGTATCGTTGTACTTATTCTACACATGCAAAATGTGCCAAAAACAATATCGATAACGAATTCTCTCACCTAATCTAGTTGATCGAGACCGCTATTAGCCCCCAGGCTAATTTTTTGTTTCTGATAACACAGTGGAAAGTTCATTCCGCGTCGAACACTCGACAGAAACGGACGTGCAAAGTGGTCGTTCTATTACAATCCGGTCCGTGTGTACGAATAGCCAAACAAAAGAGTGTATTATTCGCGCTAAAGGCCAACTAGATTGTGAGTTGTGTCGATACGTTCTGTACCCGGCTCACAACTTTGGCTGTATTGGTGCAAAATACTAGCTGCAGTTTTGATCTGTGCACCGTGAATAGATCTTTTTAATCCAAGCCCATCAGTTGACAGTCGAGTCCGTGTCGCTGTGCTGAGTGATCTCACACCCGGCTCACTGCTGGTGGCTGTATTGGTGCTGCTGTACTGGTGCTGCTGGCTGCTTTGGGTGCAGCTTCGAACGATCGGACAACCACTGCTGGAAGGAATAAGTAAAGAGGTACGTGTTCTTGTCGGCGCTAGTGCGCTAGTGCGCTACATTTAGCGCAATGGATATAGATCCCTCGCCTCCCGTGCCACCATCCCCGAACCCCCCTGACCCTGACCCTTCTGTTACCCCCTCCCCTGTTCATTCTCCAGTCCCCCCTCGCCCCAGGCTTTACCCGGACGGATCTCAACAGGGCAGCTATACTGTTTATTTTCGTCCAAAGGCAGGAGTGAATTCAAAGCGATTAAACGTACTGCAAATTTCAAAAGACCTGACGAAGGGGTACAAGGCCGTGACCGAAATTTCCAATGTCCGACCTAACAAGCTCCGTGTCGTGGTCAGTGATCTGGCACAGGCCAATGCTATCGCTTGCTCTGAGCTCTTCACACGCGAGTATCGCGTCTACATACCCGCACGAGACGTGGGGATCGACGGTGTCATAACCGATTCGAGTCTGTCTGTCGAGTGTATCCTAAAAAGCGCAACCGGTTGCTTCAAAAATACCGAAACACAGGCGAAGATTTTGGATTGTAAGCAATTGCGGTCCATGTCTCTCGTCGGCGGTAAAAAAGTTTACACTCCGTCAGACTCGTTTCGCGTTACGTTTGCCGGATCTGCACTCCCTAGCCACGTCTCGATCGACCGGGTTCGTCTGCCTGTGCGATTGTATGTACCCCGTGTTATGAATTGCACCAATTGCAAGCAGTTAGGCCACACAGCCGCCTACTGCTGCAATAAGGCACGATGTAGCAAGTGTGGGGAGACTCATGCGGAAGTTTCTTGCAGTGTTAATGCTGAAAAATGTATTCACTGTGGGGAAAACACGCATGAGCTCTCCACATGCCCGGTGTACATGCAGCGCAGAGATAAAATCAAGCGGTCACTTAAGGAGCGTTCAAAGCGTTCTTACGCTGAGATGCTGAAGAAGACCGTGACCACTTCTACCATAACATCGAACCCCTTTGATCTGTTGCCCTCTGATGAAACCGATTCTGACGATACATCAGCGGGAACATCTTATGCCAATCCTGGGGAGTCTAGGAAGAGGAAAAATGTTTCTTCTCCTAAACTTCCCCGTAAAGGTCCTAAGATTTCCCAAAGTGTAATGAAAAGTACGAACAAACCAAACAGTGCTGCGGAAAAACCGAAGCAAACTCCTCCTGGGCTTGCAAATTTAAAGTCCCAGAAGGAGTTCCCAGCACTGCCAGGAACATCTAAAACCCCAGTTGTTCCTTTTGCACATCCAGTTGATGAAACAAACTCTGGATTAGTGAAATTTTCTGACATTGTGGACTGGATTTTTGAAAATTTCAATGTACCCGATCCAATTAAAATTTTTCTTACAGCATTTCTCCCAACAGTTAGATCATTTTTGAAGCAGTTGACTGCCCAATGGCCCCTCCTTGCAGCGATTGTATCCTTCGATGCCTAATTCAACTGCGTATATGAAGGATTCTATCTCTGTGTTACAGTGGAATTGTAGAAGTATTTTACCAAAAATTGATTCGTTTAAAGTTTTGATAAATAAAAACAAATGCGATGCATTTTCTCTTTGTGAAACTTGGCTTACTTCAAATATTGATCTCAACTTCCATGATTTTAATATTATTCGCCTTGATCGAGACACCCCATATGGAGGAGTACTTTTAGGGATTAAAAAGTGCTATTCTTTCTATCGTATTAACCTCCCCTCGATTCCAGGCATCGAAGTTGTCGCATGTCAAATGACAATACAAGGTAAAGAGCTTTGTATTGCCTCAATATATATTCCTCCCAGAGCACAGGTTGGGCAACGGCTGCTCTTTGATTTAATAGAACTTCTTCCCTCGCCACGTTTGATTTTGGGAGACTTCAACTCTCATGGCGTGGCTTGGGGTTCCCCATACAATGATAACCGCTCCTCTTTAATCTATAACCTTTGCGATGACTTCGACATGACTATTTTAAACAACGGTGAAATGACACGTATCCCGAAACCTCCAGCGCGCCCAAGCGCTTTGGATCTATCCTTATGTTCGACGTCGCTACGGTTGGATTGCACATGGAAGGTAATCCTTGATCCTCACGGTAGCGACCATTTGCCTATTCTTATTTCAATTAATAACGGGTCAACTCGCATGCGACCAATTGACATTCCGTATGACCTCACACGGAATGTCGATTGGAAGTTATACGAGGAAATGATTTCAAAAGCGGTCGAGTCGATTCAACATCATCCACCACTTGAAGAATACAACCTCCTCGCGGGCTTGATTCTCGACGCCGCGTTGCAAGCCCAAACGAAGAAATATCCCGGCGTAACGATTAAAGAACGGCCTCCCACTCCGTGGTGGGACCAAGAGTGCTCCGATGTCTACACGCAAAGATCCAACGCGTATCTGACCTTCCGGGATACAGACGATGCCGACGACTTTAAACGTTATTCGGAGCTTGATACCAAGTTTAAAAGCTTGACTAAGGCAAAGAAACGCGGATATTGGCGTCGGTTCGTAACCGAGACGTCGAGGGAGACATCAATGAGCACTCTTTGGAACACAGCCCGAAGAATGCGGAATCGCGTAACGGTCAACGAAAGCGAGGAGTCTTCGAGTAGGTGGATATTTGATTTTGCCAGGAAAGTATGTCCGGACTCTGTTCCTGAGCAAAACATTGTTCGCGATGCGTCTCCGGGCCACGACGCGATTGAATCACCTTTTACGATGGCAGAATTTTCAGTTGCCCTCCTGTCCTGTAACAATAACGCGCCTGGGTTAGATAGAATCAAATTCAACTTGTTGAAGAATCTACCCGGCAATGCCAAGAGGCGCTTGTTGAACTTGTTCAATAAGTTCCTGGAGCAAAATATTGTACCGCAGGATTGGAGGCAAGTGAAGGTGATCGCCATCCAAAAACCAGGGAAACCAGCTTCTGATCACAACTCTTATAGGCCGATTGCAATGCTATCCTGTATCCGGAAATTGATGGAAAAAATGATACTCCGTCGTTTAGACCATTGGGTCGAATCAAATGGTCTACTATCAGATACTCAATTTGGCTTCCGCCGTGCCAAAGGGACGAATGATTGTCTTGCGTTGCTTTCAACAGATATTCAGCTGGCGTATGCTCGCAAAGAACAAATGGCGTCTGCGTTCTTGGACATTAAGGGGGCTTTTGATTCCGTTTCTATTGACATTCTTTCGGGTAAACTTCACCGACAAGGATTTTCTCCAACTTTGAACAATTTTTTGCACAATTTGTTGTCCGAAAAGCACATGCATTTTACGCACGGCGATTTGGCAACTTTTCGCATTAGCTACATGGGTCTTCCCCAAGGCTCATGTTTAAGCCCCCTTCTTTACAACTTTTATGTAAATGACATCGACGAATGTCTGGCAAACTCATGCACGATAAGACAACTTGCAGACGACAGTGTAATCTCTGTTACAGGAGCCAAAGCTGCCGATTTGCAAGGACCATTGCAAGATACCTTGGACAATTTGTCTGCTTGGGCTTTACAGCTAGGTATCGAATTCTCTCCGGAGAAGACTGAGATAGAAGTTTTTTCTAGGAAGCATGAACCTGCTCAGCTTCAAACACAATTAATGGGTAAAACGATTTCTCAGGTTTTGGTACACAAATATCTTGGTGTCTGGTTCGACTCTAAAGGCACCTGGGGTTGTCACGTGAGGTATCTGATGAAAAAATGTCAACAAAGAGTGAATTTTCTTCGTACAATAACCGGACAATGGTGGGGAGCCCATCCAGGAGACCTTATAAGGCTTTACCAAACAACGATATTGTCTGTTATTGAATACGGGTGTTTCTGCTTCCGCTCCGCAGCAAACACACATTTGATCAAACTGGAGCGAATACAATATCGTTGTTTGCGTATCGCCTTAGGTTGCATGCAGTCGACCCATACGATGAGTTTGGAGGTACTACCATTGAAAAACCGCTTCTGGAGCCTGTCTTCTCGTATTCTAATCAAATGTGAGGTCTTGAACCGTCCCGTGATTGAAAATTTTGAAAGGTTAATCGAACTTAATTCTCAAACCCGTTTTATGACATTGTATTTCCATCACATGTCCCAAAATATTAACCCTTCTTCGAATATTCCAAATCGTGTCGACTTATCAAATACTTCTGACTCTACTGTGTTTTTCGATACATCCATGATAGAAGAAACTCGTGGAATCCCGGATCATTTACGCGTGCAGCAGATCCCCAAAATTTTTTCCAATAAATATCGAAACATCAACTGCGACAATATGTACTACACTGACGGATCAGTTCTTGATGGGTCCACTGGCTTCGGTATCTTCAATAACAATTTAACCGTCTCCCATAAGCTCGATAATCCTGCTTCTGTTTACGTCGCAGAATTAGCTGCAATTCAGTACACCCTAGGGATTATCGAAAAAATGCCCACGGACCATTATTTCATCTTTACGGACAGTCTCAGTTCCATTGAGGCTCTCCGATCGATGAAAGATGTTAAGCACTCTCCGTATTTTCTGGGGAAAATACGGGAACATCTGAGTGCTTTATCCGAAAAATCTACTCAGATTACCTTAGCGTGGGTCCCTTCTCACTGCTCGATACCGGGTAATGAGAAAGCGGACTTTTTGGCTAAGGTGGGCGCAACAAACGGTGATATTTATGAAAGACCAATTGCCTTTAATGAATTTTTCGCATTTGTACGTCAGAATACGATCATCAGTTGGCAAAATTCTTGGACCAAGGGGGAACTGGGAAGGTAGTTACATTCCATAACCCCCAAGGTATCGACGAACCCGTGGTTCAAGGGGTTGGATGTAGGTCGGGATTTCATTTGCGTGATGTCCCGGCTTATGTCCAATCACTATAGATTTGACGCGCATCTCCGTCGTGTTGGGCTCGGGGAGAGTGGTATCTGTGCCTGTGGTGAAGGTTATCACGACATAGAGCACGTTGTTTGGTCATGCCCTGTACACCGTGACGCCAGGTCTAGATTAGTAGCTTCCCTGCAGGCCGAAGGTAGGCAACCGGCTGTTCCTGTTCGTGATGTCTTGGCGAGCCGTGACCTATCCTACATGTCCCTTATATACGTTTTCCTGAAATCCATCCACGCCCCAGTTTAGTCCTATCCCCTTCCGCCTACATCCAACCAAACGACAAGAACACGTTAAGACCCCGGATCCGGAAACAGCAACTAGACCCGCACGATACTCTCAGGCCCCGAGGGAGACAACCCAATATGCCAGTCCGTAATATCTTGGCCCAGCAGCGGAACATATTCAATATGCTGCTTACCTATGGCGATGGAAAACCATCAAACAACAAATCAGTGCTTTTCATGCAAAACATTCTAGCTTAAGTTAGATTTAGTTTCAGCTCGTAGTCGGCAGCGAGGAGAAAAAATTTGCTTTTAGTTATTAAGATACTTTAGAAAGTAAGCTACTAGATATAATTGGCGCCGTTAAACATTGAATTGTATTTGTGCCGTGTCAAATAAACTATAGATGAGGAAAAAAAAACACAGTGGAAATCTGTTTCAACACTGAAAATCTGGCGACTCATGTATTTTGAATGCCAGCATTCCAGAACGTTAGTGTGTTGTCAAAATGTAGCAACTTTTTATTGAATGCATTTACTACTGATGCTGCCCGCTACCGCACAAAGATTGCATTTTACTAAAAAACAGTGCCGCTGCATCAGCTGGCGCTACCACTATCAATGCTGATACCCGCTGTAACTGTCGCTGTTATCCGTTGCCACAGTTGCTGCTGCTATCCGTTGCCACTGCTATCCGTTGCCACTGCTGCTAAGTAAGGACTGTTGTAGTTGCTGTCTAGAACTAATGAGAGCAGTTTCGGCTGAAACAGGCTCTTATATGGGCCAAATAGTACATTCCGCATTACTAGGTCTTTAATTTTGTCGATCATGCTTGGGAAAGCAATCATATAACGCCCAATCAGAGGTCGAATTTTGCGTTTAGACAAGGCTTGACAATTTTCAATAGTACAATAGTTCGAATAGTAAAATTACAATTTTCTGTATTTGGAAGGATTTTTAGAAGATTTTCCAATCGATTGCTGCAAGAATGAAGAAAATGCAACGAAAACTAACCGATTTATTAGCATTTGAAATTGGACATACAGTCGTCGTTCGATAACTGCAACATGTTTACATTGCAGTTATCGAATGCCGTTCGATAACTGCAACACTTGACACATGCCAAAATTTAGAGGGGGTCCGTCACTACCATTTTTATTTTCAATGATGTCGAAATGAATTTTTTTAATGAAATAGTGGCAGAAAATAGCAGAAAACTAAAATAGGCAAGCTTTTCGATTAATCAATTTGATATTGATATTTCCGCATTATAATTTATTGCGTTTTAGTAACTACTTTAGATAACCAATATGTAGGCGAAGATACAGTTCATCACTACAATCAAAGATAACAGATACCCAAGCTAGAACAAAAAACCCCAGAAATCGTGTGTAAGATTTCAAAATCTTACTCATTTGGAATGCCAACGACATCTTTCTGCAACAAAGCTGTTTTTGCAACGATATAACACTGTTTTTGCGAGATATGTGTTTTTTTTTCATATCAACACTAAAACAAACAAATCTATCGCAAATATAAACTGGGATTGAATAAAATTGTCGATTATGTACAAACTACGACTCCTCAAAATTTCTACATAAAAAACCGGAAACCCTTTTTATTGCAATAATATCGATTAGAGCTGGAAAACTATCGATTTTATCGAATCATTGACCACTAAGTTTTCTTAGCGCCACCATACTGCGTATTGCGACATGCTAAAAAACCGTTGCGTCTTTTTACACATGAAGCAAAATTAGCTTGGATGTCTGTTATCTGTGCTACAATATACCATTTTACGAGACGTTTCTGAACTCAATTCATGAATGAAATTTTGACAGAAAGCTCGGAACCGCTGACACAACGCAAGTAAAAGCAACATCAATGTCAGCAGGATCCGTGACACCTGTCAGTTCGTAAAATGGTCTATTCAACGCTAGGTCACAAAATATTGTTTGTGATCTACTATGCACTGCCTCGCTGTGTAATGAAAGCTAAGCAAACACATGCACAAGGGATATTTTTTTCTCTTATAATAATTACGGAAAGTGAACCACATAACATGGTGATTTTGCTTCATTGATGAATAGTGGAGATCTATAATCTCCCATCTAGAATGAAAAGACAACAAGTAAACGAAATCGAAAAAAGCTACTAGCGTATTTCATGTGCAAAACAAGGTTTTCGCGAGTGAACGTGTTGATAAAACATAAGTGGAGTGTCCGGTTGCATGAATTTACTCAACACAGTACACCCTTATTCTTGTTTACGGCCGTATCGCTTTCGTACGAAAGCAGCAGCGGGGTACCAATGCGATACGAACACATACGAAGCCGATTCGTTCTAACCAATTCGAGCTTTCGAACATCGTTGCTTTCGTACGAACGTGCCATTCTTGTTTACGTACGTATGCGTATCCGTATTCTTTTTGTTCTCGTTCGCAAACGTCAGTCAAAAGTTGCGAATCGCTGTACGTATCGCTTTACGAATCGCCGGCGCCGGTAGTTTTTTCTGCTATTTGGTGTTAGTTTTTTGACAAAATTGAATAAGACGAAGAAAATTTATTGCTTAGTGAAGTGTGTACCATTCTGAAAAACATTAGTGATTTTCAAAAAACTTGTTTCTATGCTGTTTTGTGCTAGTTTTTTTACTTGAAAAATCGATTAAAACAAGAGAAAGCTTTTTGTTTAGCTAAGTGTCGATTAAAAAAAAATGTAACAATCAATTTTTAAAAATCCTGTTTGTGAACCGGAACACGGCCACATCAGTCGCAAGTTGCGAATGAACGTACGAATTACCGTTGCTGCGAGTTTTCCTAGCTTGCTTTCTGTGAAGAAATCAAATAATTTGAATAAGTTTGCTGGTTGTTAGGAAACATTGCGGCAATCAATTTTAAAATTCTCTCAGGTTTGGAAACGGAGCACAGCAGTGGGAGTGATTGGGGCTTGCCATTAACTCTGATTCAGAATTTATGAGCATTGGAAAAAAGTCGCTACCGCCAAGAAAATAATTATATGGATCACGCTGCCGAATACCATGTATGACGATACCGGTTGAAAATTGAACGAGTTGCATCTGCACGGCGAGTCATCGAAGCAATAAATAAAAAAGACGCGGTTATCAGGATGCAAAACCATATGCAACGATAAGTAAACAAAAAAAGGTAAAATTGATAGATTTTTTTCTTTTAATGAAAACATTACATTTCAGATTCAACACCGGTTGAAATACCTACGAGTGAATTGATCAGCTCAATATCAGCTTTCTAGGAGAGTGCTAGGAGAGTTGATTACAGCGTATTGTGTTGTTTATCTTAATCTAAAACTTGTAGAGAACTAATAATTCATTGTTAAAAATATATATTGTAGAAAAAATATTTTTGATAGAAATTATTTTTGATTTAAACTTACGAAAAAATAATTCATTTATTTTTTTTTTAATTTTTGCAAAAACAAAATTAAAACAAAACGTTTGGTAAAAAAAATAGAATAGAGAAATGAAGGACAATTTTTTTTATTTAAGGTTCAGTTTTAGAGAATTTTTCCAAATTTCAACAATTTGGAGATAAAATTCATTCTAACGGTTAAATGATTTTAACTGTTAATAAATATCTATAGGCTTATGTTTACTATCCTAATAAATGCACCTGTTTTCAAGTAATTTTGAACTAATGTTCAAAAAATTAGGAAATAAACTTCAAATTTAAAATTGGAACAAGGAGTTGAATTTTTCGTTACCTTTTTCTTGCCAATATTTCCCGTTTTTTGAAACTCTTAGCAAAAATTTCAGAATGGAGAAAGGTAAGACAAATTTTTGATTAAAAGTAAAGTTTTAAGACATTCTTTTGATTCCAACATTTTTAAGATTAATCAAATTCCAATGATGCAATATGACACTTAATGAAGTTTGGAAATTTCAGTTTTTTAGAGAAGAAACGTCTTTTCGTAAGTTATTTCTGGTGTATTTTCATTAAAACTTTCCGAGTTACATTTTGAAATACTAAAAAATGAAGGCATTTAGAAAGTTTGTCGCCAAGAGTTTTTTAATGATTTGAAATAACTATCCAAATTCTATTGCATTATTGGAATTTGATTAATCTTAAAAATGTTGAAATTAAAAATATGTCTCAAAACATAAATTATGAATATAAAATATGAGAATTTGTCCTGAATTCCTCACCCAGTTTTTGAATAATGTCAAGTTTCTGCGGTTTCTGCAAGAAAATTGAGCTTTTTTTTTTAAATTAAAACTTAATTTATGTTTTTAAAATTGTCGTTTTTAATTTGGCTGGAGATGTTTTTTTGTGCTATCGGTTTTCAGTTTGAATCACGACTAAGGGGCCGTTCAATAATTACGTAAGCAAACAGGGGGAGGGGTGCAATTTTCTTACGTTATCTTACAAGGAGGAAGGGGGTGAATCGATCATCTTACGTAAAAAAATATTGTTAATGCAGCTGTTTAAAAAAAACATATTCAAGAAAGGATGAAAAGGGGCTCTGGGTTTATTGGTCCCATCCCCGCCGATGTATGTGTGGTTGGAGTCGTTTGGTGGGAGGTTGTGAGGTAGTATGCCGACGGATTAAAATCTATATATGCTGGTAGTAAGGTCTTACAAGGGGGGAGGGAGGGTATCAAAAAATCTTACGATGTCTTACTAGAGAGAGAGGGGGGGGGTAAAGAAAATGGAAAAAAATATTCTTACGTAATTATTGAACAACCCCTAATTTGTGAAAAGAGTTAATGTAAAAAGAGTGTTAATGATTACAATTATTTTTAGAGCCTGAAAGGTTTGCATGATCGGTGTGACATCCTTGGCCAAGTAGTAAATTATTATACTGTCTCTCCGAATAAAACCCGTAAATAAACTTTTATCCAACAAAAATTTAATATTAATTATCTCAAAGAGCTAATTTTAAAAAAATATAATAACTGAAAGATAAGCTAAACATCGATGGACTTCATGGATGATGGAGAAATAAGAACACTCCAAATAATCGAATCACGATTCTTTTCTTACAAATTTGCCTTTAACGAACGTAACATAATAATTTTTGATTCGTTATGTTACTTGAATGATGCAGTGGCGTAACCAGAAATCATTTCTATAGAAAAGGGATAAATTCTCGAGGAACAAAAAACATAATTTGGCACTGATTGGTTTCACTCAATTTGAACATGTCCCAAACATGCCAGAAAGGATAGAAATGGTAACAAAGGTCGTGAAAGAGATAGTGGAGGTAAAATTCGAAAATAAACATTGAAAAAAAAAACAGCGAAAAAAATATTCAGAATAATCGAGTCTAAAGTTCCGGATGATCGAGTCACCGGATAATCCAGTCTGACGTGAGAAACAGTAAAATGACATGTGGAGTCTTCTGTTTTCCAAAAACCTGAAGTCTCCATCTTGGATTTTAAAATGGCATCTGGTGTCGATTTTTGGCTTCTGTGCATTACTTCGAGCTTTCCAGAGTATGTAAGACTCTCAAACTATCATAGAAACATTTTTGCTCCCACCCATTTTTATGTTTAATTAAAAATTTTTAAACATTCCAAATTTTTTGAGATTTGTTTATGGTCTGAAAATGCACGACGAATCGACCATAGGATATGATCAAAGACAAAAGACAAATCGTTTAAAATGATTGGTTTTATCGGAGTGACAACACCATCGACTTTTGACTTCTTTAAATCAACTCTATCCTGAAAATATCCATATTGCGTAGTATTCAGTCATTTTCGGCTGTTTTCCAGAAGTTGCCATCTTACAATTCAAAAAGGTGTCTGAGGTCAATTTTTAGCTCCTTGCATTTTTCTGGTTCCGATGATACTCATATTGGGTGGTATTTGGTCACTTTAGGCTATTTTTCAAAAACCGCAAGTCGCCATTTTGGATTTTAAAATAGCATTTGGAGACAATTTCTGGCCCCTGAGCGTCATTCTGGTTAAAAAACACCAATATTGGGTGTTATTTGGTCATTTTAGGCTGTATGCCAGCCACCGGAAGTCGCCATCTATGAATTCAAAATAGTGTCTGTAATCGATTTTTAGCTTCTGAAATCGGCCATTTTTTTATGTTTTCCAGAAACCGGAAGTTGCATTTCATAATGTTTTTTTTTCTTCATCTATAATTTATTTGACGGCACAAATACAATTTAATGTTTAACGGTGCCAATTATATCTGGTAGCTTACTTTCTAAAGTATCTTAATAAATAAAAGCAAATTTTTTATCCTCGCTGCCAACTACGAGCTAAAACTAAATCTAACGTAAAGCTAGAATGTTTTGCATTGAAAGCACTGATTTGTTGTTTGACGGTTCTCCATCGCCATAGGTAAGCAGCATATTGAATATGTTCCGCTGCTGGGCCAAGATATTGCGCACTGGCATATTGGGTTGTCTCCCTCGGGACCTGAGAGTATCGTGCGGGTCTAGTTGCTGTTTCCGGATCCGGGGTCTTAACGTGTTCTTGTCGTTTGGTTGGATGTAGGCGGAAGGGAATAGGATTAAACTGGGGCGTGGATGGATTTCAGGAAAACGTATATAAGGGACATGTAGGATAGGTCACGGCTCGCCAAGACATCACGAACAGGAACAGCCGGCTGCCTACTTTCGGCCTGCAGGGAAGCTATTAATTTAGACCTGGCGTCACGGTGTACAGGGCATGACCAAACCACATGCTCTATGTCGTGATAACCCTCACCACAGGCACAGATACCACTTTCCCCGAGCCCAACACGACGGAGATGCGCGTCAAATCTATAGTGATTGGACATAAGCCGGGACATCACGCAAATGAAATCCCGACCTACATCCAACCCCTTAGACTACGGGTTCGTCGATACTTTGGGGATTATAGAATGTAACCACCTTCCCAATTCCCCTCTGGTCCAAGCATTTTGCCAACTGATGATCGTATCCTGACGTACAAGTGCGAAAAATTCATTAAAAGCAATTGGTCTTTCATAAATATCACCGTTTGTTGCGCCCACCTTAGCCAAAGAGTCCGCTTTCTCATTGCCCGGTATCGAGCAGTGAGAAGGGACCCACGCTAAGGTAATCTGAAACGATTTTTCGGATAAAGCACTCAGATGTTCCCGTATTTTCCCCAGAAAATACGGAGAGTGCTTAACATCTTTCATCGATCGGAGAGCCTCAATGGAACTGAGACTGTCCGTAAAGATGAAATAATGGTCCGTGGGCATTTTTTCGATAATCCCTAGGGTGTACTTAATTGCAGCCAATTCTGCGACGTAAACAGAAGCAGGATTATCGAGCTTATGGGAGACGGTTAAATTGTATTGAAAATACCGAAGCCAGTGGACCCATCAAGAAGTGATCCGTCAGTGTAGAACATATTGTCGCAGTTGATGTTTCGATATTTATTGGAAAAAATTTTGGGGATCTGCTGCACGCGTAAATGATCCGGGATTCCACGAGTTTCTTCTATCATGGATGTATCGAAAAACACAGTAGAATCAGAAATATTTGATAAGTCGACATGATTTGAATATTCGAAGAAAGGTTAATATTTTGGGACATGTGATGGAAATACAATGTCATAAAACGGGTTTGAGAATTAAGTACGATTAACCTTTCAAAATTTTCAATCACGGGACGGTTCAAGACCTCACATTTGATAAGAATACGAGAAGACAGGCTCCAGAAGCGGTTTCTCAATGGTAGTACTCCAGCTAAGACCTCCAAACTCATCGTATGGGTCGACTGCATGCAACCTAAGGCGATACGCAAACAACGATATTGTATTCGCTCCAGTTTGATCAGATGTGTGTTTGCTGCGGAGCGGAAGCAGAAACACCCGTATTCAATAACAGACAATATCGTTGTTTGGTAAAGCCTTATAAGGTCTCCTGGATGGGCACCCCACCATTGTCCGGTTATTGTACGAAGAAAATTCACTCTTTGTTGACATTTTTTCATCAGATACCTCACGTGACAACCCCAGGTGCCTTTAGAGTCGAACCAGACACCAAGATATTTGTGTACCAAAACCTGAGAAATCGTTTTACCCATTAATTGTGTTTGAAGCTGAGCAGGTTCATGCTTCCTAGAAAAAACTTCTATCTCAGTCTTCTCCGGAGAGAATTCGATACCTAGCTGTAAAGCCCAAGCAGACAAATTGTCCAAGGTGTCTTGCAATGGTCCTTGCAAATCGGCAGCTTTGGCTCCTGTAACAGAGATTACACTGTCGTCTGCAAGTTGTCTTATCGTGCATGAATTTGCCAGACATTCGTCGATGTCATTTACATAGAAGTTGTAAAGAAGGGGGCTTAAACATGAGCCCTGGGGAAGACCCATGTAGCTAATGCGAAAAGTTGCCAAATCGCCGTGCGTAAAATGCATGTGCTTTTCGGACAACAAATTGTGCAAAAAATTGTTCAAAATTGAAAAATCCTTGTCGGTGAAATTTACCCGAAAGAATGTCAATAGAAACGGAATCAAAAGCCCCCTTAATGTCCAAGAACGCAGACGCCATTTGTTCTTTGCGAGCATACGCCAGCTGAATATCTGTTGAAAGCAACGCAAGACAATCATTCGTCCCTTTGGCACGGCGGAAGCCAAATTGAGTATCTGATAGTAGACCATTTGATTCGACCCAGTGGTCTAAACGACGGAGTATCATTTTTTCCATCAATTTCCGGATACAGGATAGCATTGCAATCGGCCTATAAGAGTTGTGATCAGAAGCTGGTTTCCCTGGTTTTTGGATGGCGATCACCTTCACTTGCCTCCAATCCTGCGGTACAATGTTTTGCTCCAGGAACTTATTGAACAAGATCAACAAGCGCCTCTTGGCATTGCCGGGTAGATTCTTCAACAAGTTGAATTTGATTCTATCTAACCCAGGCGCGTTATTGTTACAGGACAGGAGGGCAACTGAAAATTCTGCCATCGTAAAAGGTGATTCTATCGCGTCGTGGCCCGGAGACGCATCACGAACAATATTTTGCTCAGGAACAGAGTCCGGACATACTTTCCTGGCAAAATCAAATATCCACCGTTACGCGATTCCGCATTCTTCGGGCTGTGTTCCAAAGAGTGCTCATCGATGTCTCCCTCGACGTCTCGTTCACGAACCGACGCCAATATCCGCGTTTCTTTGCTTTAGCCAAGCTTTTAAGCTTGGTATCAAGCTCCGAATACCGTAAATAGTCGCCAGGTATACCTCCCTTCTGGTAGGCCAAAAACGCGTCGGATCTTTGCGTGTAGACATCGGAGCACTCTTGGTCCCACCACGGAGTGGGAGGCCGTTCTTTAATCGTTACGCCGGGATATTTCTTCGTTTGGGCTTGCAACGCGGCGTCGAGAATCAAGCCCGCGAGGAGGTTGTATTCTTCAAGTGGTGGATGATGTTGAATCGAATCGACCGCTTTTGAAATCATTTCCTCGTATAACTTCCAATCGACATTCCGTGTGAGGTCATACGGAATGTCAACTGGTCGCATGCGAGTTGACCCGTTATTAATTGAAATAAGAATAGGCAAATGGTCGCTACCGTGAGGATCGAGGATTACCTTCCATGTGCAATCCAACCGTAGCGACCGCAACCGTAGAACATAAGGATAGATCCAAAGCGCTTGGGCGCGCTGGAGGTTTCGGGATACGTGTCATTTCGCCGTTGTTCAAAAAAGTCATGTCGAAGTCATCGCAAAGGTTATAGATTAAAGAGGAACGGTTATCATTGTATGGGGAACCCCAAGCCACGCCATGAGAGTTGAAGTCTCCCAAAATCAAACGTGGCGAGGGAAGAAGTTCTATTAAATCAAAGAGCAGCCGTTGCCCAACCTGTGCTCTGGGAGGAATATATATTGAGGCAATACAAAGCTCTTTACCTTGTATTGTCATTTGACACGCGACAACTTCGATGCCTGGAATCGAGGGGAGGTTAATACGATAGAAAGAATAGCACTTTTTAATCCCTAAAAGTACTCCTCCATATGGGGTGTCTCGATCAAGGCGAATAATATTAAAATCATGGAAGTTGAGATCAATATTTGAAGTAAGCCAAGTTTCACAAAGAGAAAATGCATCGCATTTGTTTTTATTTATCAAAACTTTAAACGAATCAATTTTTGGTAAAATATTTCTACAATTCCACTGTAAGACAGAGATAGTATCCTTCATATACGCAGTTGAATTAGGCATCGAAGGATACAATCGCTGCAAGGAGGGGCCATTGGGCAGTCAACTGCTTCAAAAATGATCTAACTGTTGGGAGAAATGCTGTAAGAAAAATTTTAATTGGATCGGGTACATTGAAATTTTCAAAAATCCAGTCCACAATGTCAGAAAATTTCACTAATCCAGAGTTTGTTTCATCAACTGGATGTGCAAAAGGAACAACTGGGGTTTTAGATGTTCCTGGCAGTGCTGGGAACTCCTTCTGGGACTTTAAATTTGCAAGCCCAGGAGGAGTTTGCTTCGGTTTTTCCGCAGCACTGTTTGGTTTGCTTGTAACTTTCATTTCACTTTGAGAAATCTTAGGACCTTTTCTGGGAAGTTTAGGAGAGGAAATATTTTTCCTCTTTCTAGACTCCCCAGGATTGGCGTAAGATGTTCCCGCTGGTGAATCGTCAGAATCGGTTTCATCAGAGGACAACAGATCATAAGGGTTTGATGTAATGGGAGAAGTGGTAACGGTCTTCTTCAGCATCTCAGCGTAAGAACGTTTCGAACGCTCTTTGAGAGACCTCTTTATTTTATCCCTGCGCTGCATGTACACCGCACATGTCGAGAGCTCATGCTGACTCTCCCCACAGTGAATGCATTTTACAGCATTTTTACTGCAGGAATCATCCGCATGATTCTCCCCACACTTGCCACAACGTGCCTTTTTGCAGCAGTAGGCGGCGGTGTGGCCTAACTGCTTACAATTCAGGCAGTTCATGACGCGAGGCACAGGGAGACGAACCCGGTGGATCGAGACGTGGCTTGGTAGCGCTGACCCGGCGAACGTAACTCGAAACGAGTCTGACGGAGTGTATACTGTTTTGCCACCGATGATCGATGCTGACCGCAATTGCTTGCAGTCGAGCACCTTTACATCGGGACAGGTTTTGTTCTTAAAGCACCCTTTGGCACCTTTCAGTATACACTCGACGGACAGACTCGAATCGGTTATGACACCGTCGATCTCCACGTCTCGTGCGGGTATGTAAACGCGATACTCGCGTGTGAAGAGCTCAGAGCAAGCTATATCGTTGGCCTCTTTCAGGTTACTGACCACGACACGGAGCTTGTTAGGCCGGACCTTGGAAATTTCGGTCACGCCCTTGTACTCCTTCGTCAGGTCTTTAGAAATCTGCAAGAGGTTCAACTGTTTCGATTTCGGTCCCGCCTTTGGCCGAAAATAGACAGTATAGCTGCCCTGGGCTCCGTCTGGGTAAAGCCTGGGGCGAGGGGGGACTGGAGAATGAACAGGGGAGGGGGTGACAGAAGGGTCAGGGTCAGAGGGTTCGGGGATGGTGGCGCGGGAGGCGAGGGATCTACATCCATCCCGCTAAGTCTAGCGCACTAGCGCCGACAAGAGCACGTACCTTTTTACTTCTCCCTTCCAGTAAGGTTGGAAGTCCGATCGTTCGAAGTTGCAGCCGTTACAGCCAGCAGCACCAAACAGCCACCAGCAGCGAGCCAGGTGTGAGATCACTCCACACAGCGATACAACTCACTGTCAACTGATGGCTTCTTCTTTTTCCTCTTTTGTGTCTCGTCCACTGCTGTAGCACAATTTAGCCAGCAGCCAAATCGGCTTACGCACCAGCTGGTAGTCACGATGCGAAACAGTTGCACAAAGGCGCGACCTTGAACCCGGATTTATTTCACTCGACCAGGCAAACAATGCCAACACTTGTTCACACGTCTTTTGTTTTATATTCTATCGGAGCGATCATCGATCACACGTTCGATACTGATGCGTGTTCGGCACTGAATGATTTCATAATGTTGTCTTAGGTCGATTCGTGGCTTCAGCGCATCATAACAATTCCAGAAATACCTAAGGGGCCATCCACATACCACGTGGACAGCTTTGGGGGGAGGAGGTTGTCTAATGTCCACGGCCCATACGTTTTTTTTTTTAGAATTTATATGGACAGTTGTCCACGAAGGGGGGGGGGGTCAAAACCGTTAAAAATTTGTCCACGTGGTATGCGGATGGCCCCTAAATTGTATGGTATTTGGTCATTTTCCGCTGTTCTTCAGAAACCGGAAGTTGCCATCTTGGTTTTCAGAATGGTATTTGAAGACATGCCAGAAGAAGGAGGGGTGTCGAAACATTATGGACATGTTTGTTACACCTATAAACATTCACCTGCCAAATTTGGTTGTATTTGCTTGATTGGTTCTCGAGCTGTGCGAAATTTGTATTTCATTTGTATGGGACCCCTTCCTTACAGAAGAGGGAGGGGTGTCTAATCACTATGGATATATTTGTTATCCCTGAAACATCCACCTGCCAAATTTGGTTCCATCTGCTTGGTTAGTTTTCGAGATGTGCATGAATTTGTGTTTCATTTGCATGGGACCCCTCCCTTCCAGAAGAAGGAGGGGTGTCGAACTAATATGGACATATTTGTCACTCCTAAAAACATCCACATGCCAAATTTGGTTTCATTTGCTCGGTTAGTTTTTGAGATGTGCAGAAATTTGTGTTTCATTTGTATGGAGACCCTCCCTTCCAGAAGATGGGAGGGGTCTCAAACTATCATGAAAACCTTTCTCGGCCCCTAAAACCCCTACATACAAATTTTCACGTCGATCGGTTCGGTAGTTTCCGAGCCTATATGAATCAGACAGACAGACAGACAGACCGGACTGCATTTTTATAGGAATATAGATATAAGATATATATATATATATATATATATATATATATATATATATATATATATATATATATATATATATATATATATATATATATATATATATATATATATATATATATATATATATATATATATATATATATATATATACGAAGGTCGCTTTTTACGCGGTTTTTTTACGCGGATTCCGGTATTCACGCGGCACGTATCCCCTGCGTAAAAAGCGACTTATATATCGCTTATATATATATATATATATATATATATATATATATATATATATATATATATATATATATATATATATATATATATATAAGCGAAATATAAGTCGCTTTTACGCGGGGGATACGTGCCGCGTGAATACCGGAATTCGCGTAAAAAAACCGCGTAAATTCCGGAATTCGCGTAAAAAAACCGCGTAAAAAGCGACCTTCGTATATATATATATATATATATATATATATATATATATATATATATATATATATATATATATATATATATATATATATATATATATATATATATATATATATATATATATATATATATATATATATCTTATATCTATATTCCTATAAAAATGCAGTCCGGTCTGTCTGTCTGTCTGTCTGATTCATATAGGCTCGGAAACTACCGAACCGATCGACGTGAAAATTTGTATGTAGGGGTTTTAGGGGCCGAGAAAGGTTTTCATGATAGTTTGAGACCCCTCCCATATGGTTGACGATAAGCTCACATTTAAGAGTCACGTCGACTATGCCTGTAAGAGGGCTTCAACGGCCGCTGCAGGACTATCTCGAATGATGTCCAATAGCTCAGCGGTATATGGCAGCAAGCGTAAACTTCTTGCCAGCGTGGTTTCGTCCATACTTAGGTATGGTGGGCCAGCGTGGTCCAAAGCGTTAGGTACCAACAGTCATCGTCGAAAACTGGAAAGTACCTACAGGCTCATGTGCCTGAGGGTTGTGAGCGCGTACCGTACAGTGTCATACGACGCAATCTGCGTCCTGTCCGGCATGATGCCTATCAGCATAGCCATTAAGGAGGACGTAGAATGCTTCGATCAACGTGACACAAGGGGTATACGAGGCACCAGAAGGTCATTCTCGATGATCAGATGGCAGCAGGAATGGTCCAATTCCGCAAAGGGTAGATGGACGCATCGACTTATTCCGGACGTATCCGGATCGGGAGGCGCCATGGAGAAGTTAACTTCCACTTGACACAGATTCTGTCAGGTCATGGTTGCTTCAGGCAGTATCTACACAGATTCGGACATGCGGGGTCCCCCATGTGTCCCGAGTGCGCGGATGCGGAAGAAACTGCTGAGCATGTCTTCTTCGTGTGCCCTCGTTTTGTGCATGCGCGGAGCGACATGATGGTAGTGAGCGGGCCAGACACCACTCCGGACAACCTAGTTCGGAGGATGTGTAAAGACCCAAACATTTGGAGGGCGGTTTGTACAGCCGCCTCTCAAATAGTTTTAGAATTGCAAAACAGGCGACAGGTTGACCACCGACACGCCAGTGTTAGCTAACGGCCAGTCTCCAGGTTTGTTAGCTAAGTTAGCAAAGAGATCTATAGAACCAAGAGGGTGCACAGAGCACAAAAGCCGCTCCCCGAAACAATACCTAGCGGTGGTCCCGGGGAGTATTATGGGCTGGAGACTGGAGGGGTTTTAGTGGGTCCGGTCACTGATTCAAACCAACCCCACACTCCCTGAGGTTGGTCACCTCAGGGGTTTGGATGCAAATTTCCCCTCCACCTGAAAAAAAAAAATAAAAAAAAAAAAAATAAAAAAAAAAAAAAAAAAAAATTTATATATATATATATATATATATATATATATATATATATATATATATATATATATATATATATATATATATATATATATATATATTAGATTTTACCTAGCGGTGGTCCCGGGGAGTATTATGGGCTGGAGACTGGAGGGGTTTTAGTGGGTCCGGTCACTGATTCAAACCAACCCCACACTCCCTGAGGTTGGTCACCTCAGGGGTTTGGATGCCAAATTTCCCCTCCACCTGAAAAAAAAAAAAAAAAAAAAAAAAAAATATATATATATATATATATATATATATATATATATATATATATATATATATATATATATATATATATATATATATATATATATATATATATATATATATATATATATATATATATATATATATATATATATATATATATATATATATATATATATATATATATATATATATATATTAGATTTTTTGCCGAGAACTCAACAGCTGATAAACTCTGCGAAATGTTCTACAGGTTCTCGGCAGAATTTTTAAGAACTTCGGCAAACGAAACGTCAATACTTGCTGGTTTACGGTAAATCGATATATTTGCTGAATGTTCGTCGAAATATATTACTGACATTCGTTAAAAACTTCGCCTAGCTCAATCAGCTGTTGGGAAGTTTGCCGAGATAAATAAAGTGTGTATATATATATATATATATATATATATATATATATATATATATATATATATATATATATATATATATATATATATATATATATATATATATATATATATATATATATATATATATATATATATATATATACATATATATAGTTGTCAACTTGGATTACAAAATAGCGTGTGGAATAAATTTCTGGCCTCTGGCCATCAATTTAATACCGGAAAAATTCATGTAGGTTGGTGTTCAATCATTTTTGGCTGTCTTCCAGAATCCGGAAGTCGCTATTTTGGATTTCAAAAAGGCACGTAAAGTTCAATACTAGCCTCTGAGCAACATTCTGGTTTCGAAAATAACCATTTTAGGTAGTAATCGGTCTTTTCGGGCTATTTATCAGAAATTGTAAGTCATCATCTTAGAATTCAAAATGATGTAGGAGGTCGATTTTTGGTTTCTGTGTACCATCACGATAACGGAAACAGCCATATTGTGTAAAATTTGGAGGGATGTCAAACCAGCATAGAAACATTTTTCACCACCAAACACCATCACATGCCAAACTTGGTTCCATTTGCTCAATTGGTTCTTGAGTTGTGCAGAAATGTGTGTTTCATATGTGTGAAGAGGAAGGGGTTTCGAATCATGAAAGTATTTTTTGTCCTCAAAAATCTTCTCATGCCAAATTTGGTTCCATTTGCTTGATTAGTTCATGAAATTTGTGTTTTATTCATATGGGACCCATCCCTTCCAGAAAAGGGAGGGGTGTCGAACCACTATGAACATTGTTTTGCCCCTTAAAATTTTCACATACCAAAATTTGGTTCCACTGATTAATTCTATTAATTGAAGTCCCCTTTTCCAAAGGAGGGAAGGTCGTCAAACCACCATACAGAAATTTCTTACCCCCAAAAACTTCCACATGCCAAATTTAGTCCTCGGTCCCATAAACCCTTACATACAAAGTTTCATGTTGATTGGTTCAGTAGTTTCTAAGTCTATATGGATCAGACAGACAGCCAGAACTCCATTTTGATTTGTTTGATTTTTTGGTCTTTCAATTTCAAACAATAAACCGTGCTTAAATCATGATCTAAACCGTATTTTGTTGTTTAGGAGGGTTCCAGACCCAGGAAACTCTATCGCTTGATTTTTTTTTGTTTTATCAGGAAATTTTACATAAAAATCATATTTTGACTAACATTCCTACTGTGAATGATTCTCATGCGCGATCAGAGTTAACGTGTTTAATAATAATACATGTAACAAATGAATAACTTTTTTTTTCTTAATTACTTGATGACACCCACCATCATCCCATATTTTTTGTCATCTTGGTGCTAGAATTTTTTGAATCTCGAATGCCATTAAACATGTCAAAGCGTCTCCGTTGTTCATTGCAATGAATCTTTAATGGAGATGCATGGTGATTTTGTTAAACGGCTAATGGTACTGTATCAAAAAACAACAACAACAGAGTAGTAATCGAGCACCACCTCCCACCACCCACCGGGCAAGCTGCAGGATTTAACTATCATAATATAGCATATTAGATCGCCCGCGTGTTGCCCGCGATTAAACAGAAAGGTGCTGAAATTTCACTGTTCAACTATTGATGCAAATTTTCCCACTGATCAATAAAGTAACCGACAACACCTAACGCAGGTCAGTAAATGATGAGATGCCGGGAGTGTTAGTTTTACACTTGTTGCTACTAGAGACGGACAAATCCTGTGCATAATCCACAAGTATCATAAGTGGCGAAGCATGACTGGGTTTCACCCAGGGCGGGAAATTTGGATTTCACCCTCTAGGTTGCAGTAAAATTATCATGCAACCAGTAGAAGAAAATGTATTCAATTTTCGCGGGTGTCACCTCGTTAAAAATGATACGCATGATAACTGATAATTATTCTCGCGGATGTCATCCTCCTGAAAGTGACACGCAAGAAATTATTTTCATGGTGGTCATTCCCCTAAAGGAGACACTCGGGGCGAACCGCCTCCTGCCCCCCGCCAACACCCCGCTAAGTCGATCGGAAGGATTTAGTGTTAGTAAAATGGAGATTATCTGGATCAACATGGTGCGATATTTGCTATAACTCGCGCGCGATATTATTACTACTTATTCTCTGCCCCCGGGAGACAATAAAATGACACCGTATCATAACCGCTGTGTAGGTATACGAAAAAATCGAAATATCATTAAATTTCGGTTACCTAATACCTAATCATTAATAATTTGTATAAAGAAAAATGCCCGCTTCAATTTGTACACCATCTTCCTAGTCACGAATTGATTTCGTAGAACGTAAGCCAAATCTTTCGCCGAATGCTAATTATTGGCAATTGTGAGGAAAACAAAAATTATAACGCTTGGGAAACTGGTAAAGTGAAGAAAAAACATGAACGAAGTCTCTAACCAGAGAGCCATATCGGGCGTAAAAATAATAGCGCGCGAAATCTCTGTTGATTGCCCTCTTCGAGAGTAGACTAAACCGCGCCTGAATGAGTTCCCTGAGACGAAGAAAAAGCTAAGACACCTGCTTATAAGAAGAAAAAAATCTGACAAAGTTCCATGTATTCAAAGCCTAAATTCTTGAAAAAAGTGCCTATATGTATATGTATGTTTAATTTTAAATAATTTACGTGTGCTGAATTCTTTGGGTAACTACGAAAGCCTAAAAGCTCAAAGTTGCTTGATAAAATTGGATCGTCAGAGAAACATGTTGAATAGATAAATAACCGCCAAGCATTTTGATGATTTTTGAATGATTTTTGAAATTCGTGTCGAAAAATAGGTGTCCTGATTTTTACCTCCGACCTGGTGGTATCCTACTTGAAGCGAAATAAGCAGATAAATTTATTTTTTTCCAGGAATAACTGAAACGGTCAAAATTTAAATAAAAACGAGTAACGTTTAAATTACTAACAAATACAATACCTATGCGGCAATGTTATCCGATTTATCCTGTTTTCCGCGCTGTTTGTATTTGTTATTTCCGGAGCTTCTTAAGCAGCAGCAGTTTGCGATGGGACGTGAGTTTAGATGAAGAACGTCGTTGACTGTAAGTTAGACCGGCTTGTTTTTAAATAGTTTATTTGACACGGCACGATACAATTTATGTTTAACCGAGCCAAGTACATTTTTTTTTAAATTCTAAATTAGCAGGGAAAAGAGGGAGGCCTTTTCTTTATTCTCGCGGCCGACTACGAGCTAGTGGGGATTTAAGGTGAGAGGAGGGGTGTTACAATTTTGTTGTTAACTATTTTAACTATTTTATATTACAGAATGTATTCATTTGTACGTGGCTAACCACTGATGTTCTGTTTGAGCAGTTTTGGTCTGAGGTGTCTGCGTAAACATAGAGATGCCGAGTCTTCGTTTTAGTGTCTCCAGCCGGGTGTATCATTCTCTTTCAGTTTGTGACAGAAATTGTATTCTAGCAAATAGATAAAAGAAATCAAATTTTAACGCCAGCATTTTTCATAAACCCGTATAGCTGTGTCATGTACTGGAGATCACCGCTTCCCAGAATGTCTCTAACGGGTACGTTCGGTTGTTCTCCTCGGGCCCGAAGGGAATCTATAAGCTCAGACCTAACACCACAGTATTCGGTACACGACCAAACAACATGCTCGATGTCATGGTAGCCATCGCCACAAACGCAGTGATTACTGTCTACAAGCCCTATACGAAAGAGATGCGTGATTAACGTATAGTGATTGGACATAAGTCTGGACATCACGCGAATGAAGTCCCGACCTACATCCAACCCCTTGAACCATGCTTTCGTCGATACCTTAGGAAAAATGGAATGTAGCCACCGTCCCAGTTCATCTGAGTTCCATGATGATTGCCAACTATTGAGTGTTCTCTGACGCAAAATGCTATAAAACTCATCATAAGCAATTGGTCTATTATAAATATCGCCATCAATAGCACCAACCTTAGCTAAAGCGTCAGCCTTTTCATTGCCCGGAATGGAACAATGAGGAGGGACCCACGCTAAGGTAACCCAGTAATTTTTATCTGTTAAAGCACTTAAAAACCGCCGTATTTTCCCCAGGAATTACGGGGTGTGCTTCACAGTCTTCATCGATCGCAGAGCCTCAATGGCACTGAGACTGTCTGTGAAGATGAAGTAGTGGTCTATGGGCAGGGTTTCGATGATCCCAAGAGAGTACTGAATGGCAGCAAGTTCTGCGACGTACACGGAAGCAGGAGCATCGAGTTTGTAGGAGGCGGTAAAATTTTCGTGGAAAACACCGAAGCCAGTGGACTAATCAAAATTAGATCCGTCAGTGTAAAACCTTTTATCATAACTAACATGTTTAAACTTATTGAAAAAAAATTTAGGGATCTCTTGGGGTCGCAATTGATCCGGGATACCAGAAATGTCTTGTTTCATGGTGGTGTCGAAGAATATAGCATTATTAGAAGTATCTAAAAGTGCGACATTGGAGGAATCGTATGAAGAAGGATTAATATCTTGAGCCATATAGTCAAAATATAAGTCATAAATCTGGATTGAGAATGAAGGTCGACCAACCCCTCGAAATTTTCAATTACTAATGGGTTCATAACTGTGCATCGAATTAGCAACCGGTAAGAGAGATTCCAAAACGATGTTTCTACGGAAGAATACCCGCTAGCACTTCAAGACTCATCGTATGGGTCGACTGCATGCAACCTAAGGCAATACGCAAACAACGATATTGTATTCGTTCCAGTTTGATCAAATGTGTGTTTGCTGCGGGGCGGAAGCAGAAACACCCGTACTCAATTACAGACAATATCGTTGTTTGGTAAAGCCTTAGAAGGTCTTCTGGGTGGGCTCCCCACCAGGTTCCGGTAACCGTACGAAGAAAATTAATCCTCTGTTGGCATTTTCGTGTCAGATACCTAATATGGCAAGCCCAGGTGCATTTAGAGTCGAACCAGACCCCGAGATATTTAGCGACTAAAACCTGAGTGATTGTTTTACCCGTTAGTAGGAGCTGCAGCTGAGCTGGGTTGTGCTTCCTAGAAAAAACGACCAGCTCAGTTTTCTCCGGAGAGAATTCGATACCCAGCTTAAGAGCCCATTCAGACAAATTGTCTAAAGTATCTTGCAATGGTCCTTGCAGATCGTTAGCCTCGCTTCCAGTAATGGATACAACGCTATCGTCTGCAAGTTGCCGTAGCGTGCATGAATTTGCAAGACATTATCGATGTCATTGACGTAAAAATTATATAAGAGAGGGCTTAAACATGAGCCCTGGGGAAGACCCATGTAACTAATTCGGGAAGTTGTCGAATCACCATGTGAGAAATACATATGCTTTTCTGACAACAAATTGAGCAAAAAGTTATTCAAATTTGGTGAAAGTCCCTGTGAATGAAATGAATGAAATGAATTTCGCGCTCAAAACTTCTGCAGAGACAGAGTCAAAAGCCCCCATAATATCCAAGAACGCAGAAGCCATTTGCTCTTTTCGAGCAAATGCGAGTTGAATTTCAGTAGAAAGCAACGCTAGGCAATCGTTCGTCCCTTTGCCCCGGCGAAAGCCAAATTGAGTATCTGAAAGTAAACCGTTTGTTTCGACCCATTTGTCTAACCGTAAGAGGATCATTTTCTCCATTAATTTCCGGAGGCAAGAGAGCATCGCAATCGGCCTATATGAATTGTGATCAGAGGCAGGTTTCCCGGGTTTCCGAATAGCAATGACTTTTACCTCCCTCCAGTCATGCGGAACAATATTTAGCTCGAGAAACTTGTCGAACAAATTCAACAAGCGTCTTTTTGCGTCGGGTAGATTCTTCAACAGGTTGAATTTTATTCTATCTAACCCTGGAGCCTTATTGTTGCATGACAGGAGAGCCATTGAAAATTCCAACATCGAAAATGGGGGCTCTTCCGTAGTTACTAAAAACGCGTCGCGAAAGGTTTTCTGTTCCGGTACAGAGTCCGGACAGACCTTTTTGGCAAAATCGAGTATCCAGCGATCTGAATACTCCTCACTCTCATTCGAAACGTCACGGTTCCGCATGCGCCTGGCGGTATCCCAAAGACTGCTCATCGCTGTTTCCCTCGACAACGCGTTTACGAACCGCCGCCAGTACCCGCGTTTTTTCGCCTTTACTAAGCTCTTCATCTGCCTGCCCAGTGCCTCGTACTTTCGAAGTAGGTTGACAGTGCCGTACTCCCGGTAGTCCTTATACGCCGCGGACCTTCGCGCGTACAGCTCAGAGCACTCTTTGTCCCACCATTTGTTGGGAGGGCGCTGTCTAATCGTTACCCCGGGTATCGGTTTCTTCTGAGCTTGCGTCGCGGCGTCGATTATCAAGCCAGCTAAGAACGCGTATTCTTCCTCCGGAGGAAGTTCCTCGTGAGTCTCGATAGATTCCGCTATAATAGGCTCATAACGCTTCCAATCAATATTACGTGTAAGGTCGTAGGAAATATTGATTGGGTTCGAGGGGAGTTGAACCATTAGCATTTGATATAACGATTGGAAGATGATCACTACCGTGGGGATCGTTGATTACTTTCCACTGGCAATCTAACGCTAGTGATGTCGAGCAGAGGGATAGGTCAAGCACGCTTTCACGTGCTGGAGGATTAGGTACACGTGTCGCTTCCCCAGTATTCAAAACTGTCATATTGAAGTCGTCGATCAAGTTACAGATTAAAGAAGATCGGTTGTCGTCGTACAGCGACCCCCATAGCGAACAGTGAGAGTTAAAATCTCCCAAAATCAAAAAAGGTGCGGGTAGCAATTCTGCTATATCAAGGAGTGCTTCTGTTCAATCCGCGCGGATGGGGGAATATATAACGAAACAAGGCAAAGGTCTTTTCCATTCATATTCGTTTGAATGGCAACAACTTCAATATTCGAGATCGAGGGGAGGTCGATTCTGAAAAAAGAATAGCACTTTTTGATCCCTAAAAGTACCCCTCCACCGTGTGAGTCTCGATCTCGACGAATGATGTTGAAATCGTGGAAATTAAGTTGGTCATTTGAATTGAGAAAAGTTTCACAGAGCGCGAACGCATCACAATTGTATGTGTTTATCAAATGTGAAAATAAATCGAATTTGGGGATGATACTTCCGCAGTTCCACTGTAACACAGTGACAAAATTCCTAACCTCTTTCGACGTATTAGTCATCGAAAGATACGATAGCTGAAATGAGGGGCCAAGTTGCTGTGAGTTGCTTCAAAAAGGTTTTCACTGTAGGGAGAAGAGCAAGAAGAATGTTTTGAAGGGGATCTGGCATGTTGAAAGTTTTAAATATCCAGTCCACAATATCAGAGAATTTTATGAACCCTATTTCTATTATGTCTTCTGATCGAGAAATGGGTGCACGAGGGGTTTTTGGTGCCCCAGGAAGCGATGGGTACTCCTGGTTTGATTTGAAATTAAAACCGGGTGGTACTTGCTTCGGTTTTTCTTCACCGCTTCCTTTTTGTGTTGTCTTATTGTTCATTCCACTAGGGGTTATCTTACGACCTTTGCGAGAAAGATTAGGAGAGTTGAGCATTCTCCTCTTCCTAGATCCCTCTGGCAAGGCATAAGAACACCCTTCGACGGGATCGTCAGATTTACCCTCATCGGTTGGCAAAAAGGAAAAGATGTTTCCTGTCGAGGGTGGCTCAGCCCTCTTAAGCATTTCTGCAAAAGAGCGCTTTGATCGTTCCTTAAGGGAACGCTTAATTTTTTCCTTGCGCTGTTTGTACGCGGGACACGCCGAAAGGTCATGCCGAGTTCCCTCGCAGTAAAGACACTTTTCAGTATCCTCACTGCAAGCGGTCTCAGCATGATTGTCTCCGCACTTGCTGCAGCGTGTCTTGTTGCTGCAGTAGGTGGCTGTATGACCTAAATGCTTGCAGTTTTGGCAATGCATGACCCGCGGTACGAACAGGCGTACAGGCAGACGAACCCTGTCCAAAGAGATGTAGTTCGGCAGTGCGGATCCGGCGAATGTTACACGGAAGGAGTCCGAAGGAAGGAATTTCTTCTTCCCTTCTTCGATTGCAATTGCTTGACATCCAGTATCTTTACATCTTGAATCAGGGGGTTCTTGAAGCAGCCAACCCTGTGACGCAAAATGTCATCGACCGTGAGGCTTCCTTCGGTAACCACACCGTCGATCTCCACGTCCTTGGCAGGGATGTACACGCGGTACTCCCTTGTAAAGAGCTCGTAGCTAGCAATTTCGTTTGCTTGCTTCAAGCTACTCACGACAACTCGCAGTTTGCTCGGCCTCACCTTCGTAATCTCGGTTACGGCCGAAAACTGTTTTGCCCGGTCTTTGCCTATTTGAATTATATTCAAAGGTTTTTTTATGGGCCGGAAGTAAACAACGTAGGGACCGCTAGCGGCATCTGGGTAAGCTTTTACCCGTATTTCCGGTACCCTTGGTACGGGGCTAGGTAGCGGGGGTGGTACAGGGGAAGGTAAGGGAGAACTGCTGGGGGAAATTTCAATTTCTTCCCCATTTGTTTCCACATCCAGGAAAAGTTGCACCTGCATGTCGTCCATTTTGCGGGAGCGTTACGCTCTACCGCACACAAACGAAAAACATTCGAATGTGGGGGGGGGGGGGGGGGTGGTGGAGGGAACAAGTAGTTGATATTAAATTTTAAAAACCATTTTTCAAACTACAATGGATCAAAACAAAAAAAAAGACAGTAATACTAATACTAATAACAATAGTAATAATATTAATAATAATAATAATAATAATAATAATAATTAAAATAATAATAACAATAATAATAATAATATTAATAATAATAATATTGATTGTAACATATTAATAATAATGATAAAAAATCTAAAGTGAATACTTCACCGAACGTCTAAGTCACGACCTCACGGCTGATAGTAGGATCAATCGAGTGTCTCCGCAGAACAAACAATGACGATCCAGCTTCGTGTTGTGACACAGTGGCCGTATCTTACACGCGACCTTGTAGATGCCAATTGTGGTTGACTTCCACTCGCTCGATCGTATGATGGTACGTGCTGCTAGCGGGGTTACAGCGGTGCGGGAGAATTGTTCTTGCTGATATATCAGCTGCGTATCAGATCACTGGCGGGGTAGCCTGCCCCTACCAGTGTGAAGAAGATGTTTCTGCCGATATATTGCAGACTATTGTTATCGCACAGCACAAGAAATAATCGAAAAAAAAAACACCCGTGCGATCAGGGGGGATCTATCTGCCAAAAATCGTGTAACCAACATATTCGGCAACATGGTGTTTGTTTTGGTTTTTGTTCCTTTTGGTCATGAAATTGATCGATATGAAATATTATAGAATTGGAATGTTTTTCATCAAAACTCGAGAAACCGCGGAAAACTTTCATGAATGTTGTTTAGCTATTCACATTTTTCCCCCATTATTGTTCATAGTTACAAACATCATGGACCAACAAACGTCATGGACCAACAAACGTCATGGACCAGAGTTGATCTGCGATAGCACACACATATATGAAATTTGACAGCAGTGAATCCCCTCTGCGTGCGATAGCTCGTGTATTGTTATTTTGCAAATCACACGGAGATAAACAATTTACGTCTAATCGAGACGAAAGCAAAACAACGAATGGGACCGGCTTATTCTGTAACAAAAAAAAAACTCTTAAAAACAGCTGCTCACAAGTTCGCATGGAAATCGGTATAAGTTGCAGTTTTGACTAGTGAAAGTAATCATTTCCTCTAGCAAACTTACCTGCTATTCAGGCCGCTTGTTGACCAGGTTGATTTCCTTTTCGGCCGTGCATATTAGTCTCCTTTATAAATAATCGGTGTGTTCTTTGAAAATAAGGAAAACTATTTTGTAACAAAAGAACAATTACCGTGAAATTACTTCTGACGAATCACAATTCAAATTTATCGGCTCTCAGCCGACTACACGTCCAATTATTACTTATATTCACCAGAATTAAGCAGAATAAACTGCCTACAAAATACAGCCCGAACTGCACAAAAATGTAAATAGTTTATGTTTTGATGCATCATGCAGGCCCATGACGCGCTTATGCTTTTGCACCAGTGTTGGTAAATTTGGTTCCAATTTCATTTTTTGCCAAACAAATATCATTCTTGGAAAGGAAATTTTGAATAGCCGGAATTATCTTGTATTTATGCATACGTTTACCAACAATATTTCTAAGAAGAAGACATTTTTATTATGCAAATCATAATGAAAACATATTTAATTTTTATTCAGTAAAAAAATGGTTGCCGTCAGGAACCTCGCTCAATCGGCCTGACACACTTGACATTTCTCGCTTGACGTTGAAACCTTTTCTAACCCTCAAGTCTAGACATCAACCATTTTTGCATAGACATCCACCTTTTTCGTATACGTATCGCATTCGTATGCGATACGAATGGATTCGTATGGTCTTTGTACGTAAACAAGAATGACATTTTCGAACTCATTCGAATCCATACTTTCGTACGAATGTTGGATACGGCCGTAAACAAGAATGAAGGTGATTACACCTTAATCAAAATGTTGGTGTGCCTTGATATAGACGATTGTAAATTCGATATGATCTTCATGTCTCTAGATTTTAAACAATTTACGCAGTTTTCCGATGTCTTATGTAGTCCGCTACACTTGGAGCATGTTTCAGGATCAACACACTCTGTGCTTTTATGACCAAATTCTCCACATTTAAAGCAACGTTAAACATTGACGGCCTCTTGAATCGAACACCTATCCCACCCAATGTTTACTTTACCAGCATTCATCAAGTGGTTAAAAGTGTCCTTATCAACTTCAATAATAGTGTTATACTTATTATATTTGAAGCTTGAATTTACAAATTGAGCAATAACTTTGACTTCATTGATACCGAGGTCTTCATTTTGACTTTTTAACAAGTCAATAAAGACTTCGGGGGAATATTGATCACTCATTCCCACAATTTTCAACTTAGGCTTAGCGGTTGTAGGAATAACAGCAATATATTTTTCACCTAAATTGCTTTCAATGACCTTTTTCACGACTTCAATGTTATCCCCTGTTGCACCTCAGCAATTATCGAACCTGCTTTCCCGTTTCTAAAGTTTCTGATTTTGTGTATTTTAGGATCTAAATTGTTTTTCAAAAAAATTCTAGTATCTTCACTAGATTGAGAAGACTCGACTGGTTTAATCACAATGACCGGCCGAGTCTTACGGTTTTCCACTCGCTTCAATATATTTGCATTCCCACTTGACCCCGCTAAAACGTTCGCGTATGTCAAAGCATTTTCAGAAACAAAAACCTCGTCATTTTGCTTAGCTACGTCTTCAATTGGTTCGTCCCGCTTATTCGAAACTATTTTTTTCTTGTTGGGAATAGAGTCCGACTCAGAGTGAATCGTTCTCTCAGTTCTAGACTTTTTTCTACTCATTGCAGCATGTTTATCCCGATCATTTTTACCAATAAGATTTATTTTAAAATCATCCAGCTTTCTGGCAACATTGGCTTCAATGCTTGCCATACTCTCACGAAGAGAGTTGCTGATCGATTTTAAAATTCTATCGATACCGTTAGCAATCGCGCTGTTTATATGGGTTTCGATTCCGCTTTGAGTATCTGTAAGCGACTGAGACAAAGATGACTCTTGATCTCCGTCAGCTCACTACTCATAGCATCATCTTTCCCGCCGTCTTCTTGGGCCGATAAACATGAAGCACATTTGAAAACAATATGTTCATTATCGTTAACGACTTTCGCCGCTATTTTAGTGAGCGGTGTACAAACTCGATGAAATCGAGAATTGCACTTGCCCACACAAACTACGGGATCGTCGCTAACACGAACTACATTACCACACTTTGCACAGTCCATAATAAACAAACAAACAACCGCCGGCCGGACTCGTCCAGCAGTCAAGGGCAAAGGCTAAAGGCAACGAACAATGCAAAAATATAACAATGAATGTTTCAACCAGCAGCCGTAGCGTCTATGTGATATAGATGCGCTGATCGGCGCTGACACAAATTAAATCAATAAAAAAGGAACAAATCGAAAGCATACAAATACACTTCTACTTATCCGTTTAGGTTTCCAATTTGGCCGTCGGATCACTAGCACTGGATCACCTAAAGCACTTGATTTCACACACAAAAAAGCGTTTTAATGTTGACACTAGTGGTACACAAGCTACCATGTTCACCATTCACCATGCAATGGTGATCGAACACCCGATTTCATGAGTCAAATGCTATATGTCCCGACTCGCAACTCATGATTTCATAAATCAAATTCATGGTTCCAGTAGCCAAAGCAAGAATTCATAAATCGAACACCCGATTCCCGGAGTCAAATGCTACACACTTAAAATTTATTGCCGGGTCTCGGTAATTTTTGCCGAGAACGGCACCACTGAGTGCTCGGTTAAAAAAAGAATGACAGCTGTCACATTTTTTCGTAAATCTCGGTGTTCCTAACTGAAATTTCAGCACAAAATATCCGTAATCTCGGCAGTGATAGCTCGGTAATAATTTATGCCGAAATTTCAGTCAGGTTGAACCGAGATTTACGAAAAAATGTAACAGCTGTCATTATTTTTTAAACCGAGCACTCAGTGGTGCCGTTCTCGGTAAAAATTACCGAGACCCGGCAATAAATTTTAAGTGTGTATATGTCCTGACTCGCAACTCATGATTTCATAAATCAAAATCATGGTTCCAGTAGCCGAAGCAAGAATTCATAAATCGAACACCCGATTCCCCGTAGCCAAAGCAAGAATTCATAAATCGAACACCCGATTCCTGGAGTCAAATGCTAAATTGCATGACTCGTGACTCATGATTTCACGAGTTCAGCTCATAATTTCATGGGTTAGAATAAGCCAAAGCAAAAATTCATAAATCAAACACTCGATTCCCGGAGCCAAATGCTATATTTCATGACTCGCATTTCATGATTTCATAAATCACAATCATGGTTCCATGAGTCAAAGGGAGATTTCATAAACTGAACGCCAGATTTTATGAGTCAAATGAGTCAAATTTCATGACCCGTAAATCATGGTTTCAATCCAAATTGCTCATGATGTCAGCAAAACAGTAACGCACGGGGTGCGTTACGAACAATTGGCTCATGATTCCATGAGTCTTTACTCATGGTGTATATTCATACCATGAAAATACATCCAAATCATGAAATCATGAGTCATTTTGCCCGTTTTCGAGATTTTATTTCTACTCGTGTAAGGGAAAGAAGTTGGCATCGCAACGCCACCTTCGCGGATAAATTCAGAACTAATTCAAACATCCAAAATGAAGCCCTGACTATGCCAAGGAACTTTGTAGAAGATCGGAAACCGATTGGTCAAACCCTGAAAGCGCTAATAACTTCGTTCCACTAAATTTCATTCCTGGCCCAGTGTGCATCGCAACTATCGGTGCTACCAAAACTGTTTGATCATCTACCCGAACACCCCACTCCAGAACTAGCTCCAGAAGTAACAAGTGGGAGATTAGGAGCTCTGGTTCTGAAGTTATATAGTGCTTCTGCCGTAGGGAAATAATTTCTTTAGATTTTATTCATTGAGCTTTGGGCACATGTTTTGCTTTAATCCTCTAGTGCCCAAATTAATTTTTAGACGGACTTCGAAAAAATCACTATGAAGCTTTATCAACATTTTTTAGGTTCTTATTGAAGCTTTTTAGAGGTTCAACTGAAGACCGTCTAAAGGCGACACTGGGCACTAGAGGGTTAATTATCAACCCATTTTAATTGTTATTGTCCTGATAAAATTCACGAATTAACAACACTGAGCAACGCCTTATAGATTTGTTTATGTTAGCTTATTGAAAACAAATCGCAAAACCGTCAGACGTTGCTAAAGTAGGTAATAATTATTAACTTGACGAAATGCTATTCAAAATTAATAATTAAACGTAAACAAAAAACTGAAGACCACCTTGTTCACACTTCAATCTCCCCTCGGTGCTCTTTTGGTAACCCTTTTGGCCTCCACCTATCTGACCACGATGTTTGGGAAAGGCCAGACTAGAGAGTTTTTTTCTGGACACGAAACACCGCTTGTGTTTATCTTCATGAATCACGCGGTTTCATGACTAACGCGGTATAAATCGTGAAAAAAAAAAACAAACACACAAAACGAAAGATGCAGACAAAAATGTAATTCCAGAAATTTAGATTAGGGGTGCACAATGTGAAAGTAAATGTTCTATCTGCAAACAGCACAACTATACATCCAAGTATGCCTGGAAATTCACCATGCTCAGTGTCTGGATTGTTTTGACTATTATTTTTTACTAGTTGAACATTCCCGGCGATGCTCGGGATCAAAGGCTTCAAAGACAGATTTTTTTTATATTTCATTGCTGCATTAGCTCAACTCACTTCAAAAATATAATTTCTTATACTTCCATCATCACTTTAAGTAGGGTGACGAAGACAGTGGTTTTCTTCGGACCTTTTTTGCATAAGATTGCGCCAGTAAAACTACCGAAGAAAACCACTGACGAAGACGTTCGATACCCTACTTCAATATTCTGAGAACGCGCAGAACGGAAATACCCATATTGGATTGTTTTTTTGTGATTTTGGGCTGATTTACAGAAACTGGAAGTCACCATTTTGGATTTCAAAATGACGTAAGGAGTTCCACTTTTGAAAGTATTGAAATTGTTGGCCAAATATCACTTTAGAAATCATAAATTTGCATGTTTCATGTAGTTTCGTGAATAATATATCAAATTTAGTAATCAGATACTTGTTATTTTCCTTCAAATGGTCTTCTCAACGTTAACAAACATTTTAATGAAAAAAAATTGTGTCATCGCTATAAAATGACGTATGGAGGTCCACTTTCGGAAGTATTGAAATTGTTGGCCATATATCACTTAAGGTTATTTTCCTGAAACCGGAAGTCGCCATTTTTTAATCCACAAAACTTTGTAGAAAATAAGAAAATAATTATTATTCACGATTTCTAAACTTTTAGTTTTTAAATAGTTTATTTGACACGGCACGTGATTTCTAAACTTGCAATCACTGAATATACCGTCGCACAGTTTGACAGATATGTGTTACGTTTTTAGCAGTGATGAGTCGTATTTATAAAAACGCTCTGAGTAGCTCATGATATTCAGAGTCCAACCCATGGTATCATGAGTCATAACTCATGATTCTTTGAGTCCATGCGACAGCGATGTGTTACGCTTATAATAGCCATGAGTCACATTCTTGAAAACGCTTTTCATAGCTCATGATATTCGGGGTTGACATCATGATATCATGAGTCATAGGTCATGATTCTGTCGGAAAACAGCATTCATGATTTCATGACCTGAAAGGTCATGAAAACGGGAAAATATTTTTACCCGTGTACACAAAAATTATGTATTTTTTTCCAAATTTTGTGTAATAATTTCACTTAAGTACTTCAAAAACTTCTGTACTCGGAAGAAACCGACGTAATTTCTCAATTTCTATCGAGAAAAAATATGTAAGAAATTCATTCGAGTGAACTTATACAATTATCACAATAGAATGTGAAATTCAGACAAATTTTGTAAAAACTCGTAGATCTCTGAAACTTGAAGAGTTAGAAATCTTGTATATTCTGTAAAGTTTCATAGAATTTAGAGATCTACAACTTTGTCAAAAACCTCAAAGCTCTAGCGTGTAAGGCAAAGAAGTTGGCATCGCAACGCCACCTTCGCGGCTAAATTCAGAACTAATTCAAACATCCAAAATAAAGCCCTAAATATGCCAGGAGCATTGTAGAAAATCGGAAACCGATTGGTCAAACCCTGAGAGCGAATTTCGTTTCGCTAGATTCCATTCCTGGCCCAGGCAGTGTGCGATGTTACATAAAAAATCATTATTTAAACTGATTAGAAGTGAGTTTCTGATACTACAGGTTGAAGTATAACAAAATTAAATATGATACCATAATACTATGTTCCTAAAAATATTCATATTATTGGAAAAATAGTATTTTTTTAAAACGTGCCGTAAGTCACCAATTACTATTTTTTAAAAACGGTTTCTGATTATAGTACGATTGATTTGATTCCTATAATTGGTTTTAATAGACTATTTGTGTAACTATTGCACAGGTCCATTGATCTATAATTGCGCTATGGTTCGTATTTCTGGTAGCACCATGTATATTTTCCCTATTCTTACTGCTGGTGATTCGTCGAATCTAGAATTGAAAGGAGAAAATGATCCAAGAGAGGAAGGAAAAGACTAAGATACGCGCTGCAAAGAAAATATAATCGGAAAAGCTGCAGGCAGCATCATGTGAAATACGAGGTGAGAAAAAAGAAAAAACGGGGAAACCTCTAGGAAGTAACACAGGAGCGGCGTAGAAAGTTAAAGTTAGGACACTAAAGGAAGTAGTACATAAACGGAAACGTCAGCAACTTCTCATTACTTCTCATTAACGTTACGATTTTACAATTTTCACTTTTACAGAACGTATTTTTGCCTTGAAAACAGATACGTTAAAACTGTAATTGGTTTCAAAAAGCTGACCATGAGCGTGTTGTAAAAACATGGTTTCGGGAACAATATTTTTTTTGCTGAAGAAAAAAAATGAAAATCAATATGAAATTTCAAATATAACAAGAAAAAAACATTTCATTTACGTTAAATAATTCGAAAGTTACGAGTAGACCACGTAGTTCAAAAGCGGTCTCACAGTTGTTAACAGCGTAATATAACAAGAAAAAACAAAAGTCTGTCGTGTAGACAACAAATTGGCTAATAAGCAATGTTGCTATCCCCTCGCACAGTGGGGCGACTCCATACAAAGGCTGGCCAAGCAAAAAAAGTGTCGATAAAAGCGACAAAAACATGGTGTTCACATAATTTTGGGGCGCTGAACACGGATTTGGCATCCATTTTTCGTTTGGGGCCGTCCATAAAGCACGAAACCCAATTTTTAATAATTTTTGGCACTTTTTTCGTTTTTTATAGAATTATATGATCTTTGACCACAAGTAGTGCCACTGGGCGTCCTCCCCATTGCAAAAAATACGTTATTTATGGACGACTCCTCGAACTAAACAAATTTTGCCTAAATAAATATATTTTTTTGGATAAACTAAAACAACATAAGTAATACAAACTAATAACAAATTGAAAAAATCATCAACAGCATCATCATCTTTCGCTATGATCGCCTAAATCTCATGTTGAATTGTTTCCAGAAAATTTGAAGTTCATTATACTTATCAGCAGGAAAAATATCTTTCGCTGCAATTTTCATTTCTTCTAGTAATTTTCGATGTTTCATTGTTTCATATACATGTTATCTTCATAATCCGGTTTCTATGGTTGAAAGAGAACATTCAAATACATGTATAACACCACGAATTGACAACTTACTAGACATTGAAATAGGTGGTGCCGCTGAAGTTGAAGGCTCAATAATAAATTCAACGAATTTATGAATTTGAAAACTAAGACACTGGAATGACAAAAAGTTCTAAATGAATACGAAAAGAAGCGGAGGGCGACGACTGTTCTTTGTTTTTTTCTCATGATGCAAAATGTGTGTTTTACTTTTGTATGCAAACGAGTGCGAAGCAAAAGCAATCTTCAAACGGGCTATTGTTGGCCGGAGTTTGATGGTATGAATTTGCTGCTAATATTTGACACTCCAATCAGTTTAACGAATTTCATGATCATAAATTGAAAAGGGCTGAATGTTTTTAGTATTGTTTTAAACTTGCAGAAAGTGATAAAGTTTGAGATAATTAAAATTTCAGATTTGTTTTCAGTTTTCTTGTTTAACACTTATTTTATAACTTTTCATTGATAAATTTTGTGATTATTGCCCGAATTTATATTTTATCCTTACGGATTGAGTACGATATCATAAATGTTCATTAATGGGGTATCATGATTATGATTAAAATTCATTCTGGATGAAATTTCAACTTCAGAAATAAAAACTAAAAAAATCTGCTATCGCTTTTTTCACTGAAGTGACAATTTGCGCAGTTTTGCGCAGCAGCGGACGGTATGCATTTGAAAGCTTGCGTTTTTACCTAAATTTTGAATGTAGTCACAACCGTGGCAAACTGCGGCAACTAAATTTTTAAGCTACTTTTCTACAAAAAACACCTTTTTTAAATATTTTTTCTAGTGTCAGGCCTACTATGACCAAATTTTACAATATCTAATGAAAAGGGTTTGTTTTGCACAATATTTACAACAACTTTTCCTTTGACGTCAAAAAAATCCAAGCTATCATTGAAGCTACAGAGCGTTTCAAAGTAATGTACTTTTTTTCGAGAAAAAGACAAAAACCGTCAGTTCGCCAGGCTTTGAAAAGTCATAAAAAATTCAGATTTTATGATATTGCGCCCAAATTTTGGATTTAGACACTTGAATGTTATAGCAATAAAGGAAAAATATTATGAAACAGCTAACGAAAAAAATTTTTTTTGGCTGATGGCCAGCGATTCCCCACTGTGCCTCGGGTTGCTGCGATGCTCATTACCCCCACTTGAACTGTTATCTGTTGAGAGATAACTTCAAGCTAACATTCGTTTGTTTAAGACATAATTATTTTTCCTACTTTCCCTCTAGTGGCAACTCTGACAATCTTACCTCGTGTTAGGATTAAACTTGATACAGCCATATATGGTTACTCGTTGTGTCCGCTCCGGAGCCATCACGATTTCCGACTCGGACTGGTGAGATGGGCGCGAGTACGAATTGGCAATCGACGGTGAAGAGCGTCGCGACGAAGCATCCTTCCGTGTGGTGCAGCGTCGATGCGCCTTGGGTCCTTCGACCGTTATGCTCACCGCGTCCGAGTCCACGGGAGAATGTGTCGAAGGTTTGCCGATCGTTATGTCGAATACTTTCATCTTATGTTGGCGTGATTTTTTCTTTCTGTGGAGGGCCCGTAGGAGAGTGAATTGGCTGCGGTGGGAAGATGTTTGTTTTCAATCTGGTTTTCCGCCTTTCCGTGTTCGCTTTGGTTGCCCAAACGTGGCGCCAATTTGTACAGCCCGGAAACACCGACCGGGGCGGTTGGTGGAATAGGAATCAATATCGATTACCTGCTTGAATGGTAAATTTATTTTTGTATTTTGGTCCCACCGGTTTGCCGTTGCACTTTTCACTGCACCTGTCTATTTATTTATTTTTTCTTCGTTGCTTTAGCCCCATAGATAGGCATTTGTTGAATCATAATGAAGCTTTTTCGTTATCGAACACCAGAAGGTGAAAGGCGATAGGACTCATCCCACCGCGCTCAACCCAACCCATTCTGATCACAAGCGGAACTATTAAATTAGTTTTATCTGTTTCGTTTCACTTCCGCAGTGGCTGACCAGGCTTTCAGGTACGACGATTGACCAAGCTGTTGTTTGCTTTAGGATTCTTGTTTTTCTTTTTTTCTCTCACTTGAAATCGGCTAGGACAGAGACATGACCCACGAATCAGGCAATGTCCATTCGAACTAACCAAAACAATCGGGTCGGTTCCGATTGCCTTAGTAAACTATCTGTATCCCGTAGGTAATAAAGATTTTTGTCACAGTGGGAAGTGGGGAAACTACTATCATTTGATACCTTCGGGGGTGAATCCCTTCGTTTATTAGGTGTATTTGAATTGCCATTTGTTTGTCCCAGAATGGAAATCAATTTCACACTATAGTTGTTTTTTCAATTACCATACAAAGTCGAACGATGACTTTCTGTATTCAATTTGTTTCTGTTTTTTCACGGGTGACGTCTAAAAACCTATGAACGGGAATAGAATTTTTAATTTTTCTGGTGATGAAACTTTTGTATCGATACATTTCTAGTTTTTTAGTGGTAGGTACGTAAAGCTTTCAGGGTGGAATTATTAGGTAGAGTAAAACAAAAGAGAAGCCTTTCAGCTGCACAGGTCGGCCCACAGCAAGCCATGCTAGAAGCCTAATGGTTTTCCACGGAACAAATTGGCGAGCTTGTTCAACGTAGTCACAATAATAGCGCAATCCATGTCACCTTTGTCCCGACGCAATGGTCCCGCATGGTAACTATGCGCGTTGTTTGGTTTCTATGAATCTATAACAGCATCAAAAAGTCAGTGTCATACCACTAACATATCGCATCAAACGAGGTAAATTATTTCGTAATTATTTTATCTCTCTAGCAATCTTTTTTTTTATTTGAGTGATGAAATTTTCGGTCGAAATGAATCTGTATTTAATGCTATTAGCTGTGAGATTAAATACGCTTACAGGCACTGCCAAAAACAACTGTCTTTTTGATACTTAAAATACAGGCAACCTCGATATAACGTAACTTTTTTAGATATCTCAAAATTTAAGTACAACAATGATTTTTGAGGTGTTTATTGTTCCAAATAAATATTTTTAGTAACTTTACGAACTAATTTCATTTTTTGTCATATTGACTTACATTTTAAGTTTAGTAAAGCGGGCAATGTATGTAGTTTCGCGGGAATGCGAAGATGAACGGGAATAGAAGGTGTGACTAGACTTAGGAAAAATTTCCCTCGTCCAGACGTGTCTCATCGCTTGCGCCGCTGTAGATATAATAAGTCATTATACATAGTGTGCGTAAAGAGACTCTCTTTCACTGTTCACTTCCTTTCACTGTTTTCTGACTGATTGTTTTTGTCATCGAAAATTGTCCTAAAGAGACATGAGAAAGGTTTATATATACTACTAGGTGATAGGAAATAAGTTTTTGTGCACTTTCGAGTAAAAAAAAATTTTTTTTCGTGCGTAGATACAACGTAATGAAAAGAAAAATAAAGTTGCCTTATATCGAGACTTTATACTGTATTACCAAAAGTGGCACTGCAGTGTTATTTCGACGTGAACTCTGTATTTCTACGACCGGTGATAATAAAAACCCAATAACCAAAACAAGATAGTCTAGACATTGGTTCCACGTGTCGGATCTCTATGCTTACTGTGATAGTTACTTGCTGTTGGTAGAAAGAAAATCGAAAGCGATGATATCATTTTTCACTACTATATTGAACATGTTACTTGGATAAATCGCAGCTCGAGTGTCAACATCGTCTTTTAATTTCAAGTTGGTCAGATGTGAAAATCGAGTGAGAGAGTAAACTGAACTCTATTCGTACTGAAGATGAAAAAAAAAACAGAAACAGCTCACCGTTAGCCGGAAGACTGAGATTATCAAGTGACAGCAGAAAAATTTCACACTCCTCAAAGTAGGTAATGTTTCAACGATTTTAAATCTTATAAAATATAAATATAAATAATAAAAAATAATTGAAAACTCTTAGGGAGAAAATTACCAGAACAAAAGAGTAAGTTTTGTAAATCAAGTTTGGTAACCTCTCTTCATCAGGAGTAATTTTAACTACAAACTTTTGATTTGTTAAAATAAAAAAATACTCCAACTTTGTTAAAATATACCAGAGACCACTTTCAACGCTCCATTTAATTCTAAATATTGTAATAATTGAAATAAACTAACAATAAACATTATTGAAAAGTACCAGAGGTAACTTTTACTTCTTCATTTAAAGATTCTAGTAAAATTGCATAACGACAAACGCTGCAATATTCTAAGGAGAGAAGCAAAATTGAATTTTGTTTACTTCTACTCTGATTGCTTTTCAGTATTTGCGTCACGCAGTTGCATATGTCTATACCTATATTATTCCTTTTCGCTTCTGATTCATAAAATAGAAATTCTGTCGTGCAGATTGTGGATTCCCTTCGTGTGTATTAATGCGTCTCTTGTTTTTAGATAAACATTTCGATTTTTTTGTAAAATAGCTAGTATAGGGTAGAAGCATCAGTTTCGGCCACTCTTGTGTTTATATGTTAACTGTAATAGTGGTCAGAGAGGCTCTGGCAGCACGGCTATCGTCAGCACGTGTGAATTCTCTGCTTAGTGAAAGTTTATATTTCAAGTGTTTTTTTCATCAGTTTTTCTGCTGAAACTCTTGTGTTCGGTGTGAGAAGGTTGCTGCACAGGCTGTAGAGACGCTCGAATATGTAACAATTTCAATAAATTCAGTAAGATAAGTATAAATTATTGTTTCGATTTTGTTATGTTTTGATATTCGACCCTCATACCCAGTAGAAAATGACCCCTATCTTACACCGCACTGAAAATGCATGAAAGTTTCGTATGTGTGGATTGCAATACCGTTTTTTTTCTGTTGTTTTTTTTCCGTACATAAACTGGCAAACGTGTATATACAAACTGGTAGGGTAGAATATACGGTATTTGCTGTTCCACGCTTTTTGATAAAATTCTATTCATGAATTGAGTTCTGAAACACTCAATCTGTAAATCGTCGCATCTCGGTGCTCCGATTTTTCAACTCTATGCGTGAACGTTCTAATGATTTTATGCGGTGAATGGTTGTAGAGAGAAGCGACACGTCTGTGCATGCGCTGTGTTGTTTTTGTAATAACATAGTTCAAATAATGTTTTCAGCCGCAATAAGGAGCACAACAACAACTATGTATTGATATGTCATAAATTAGTCTCAAAAAGTTCATCACTTTTTTTTGGAACACATTATAGCGGACACTTTCCGTACACCCAACGCAAACGGGGAATATTTTATTACTTTTGGGCAATTTTTTATTACCTTTTGTGTCTTATGACTGCGCATTATACACAAAAAGTAACAAACAAAAAGTAATAAAAATTATGACGGCCACACGCTTGTATGTGTTTCTGCAGGAGAACATACAGCCAAGCACCGAAATGCATGTGTTGGCAAGACTTCACTCGCTGCATTTGTATTGATGCAACGATCTGGTTCATTTTTGTCTCCCTTCATGCACACATAATCAGAATCTCAACCGTCATCCTCAAATGTCTAATTAGAAACACTTTCGTTTCGTCCCCCAGTGTTTACTTGAAACGGAAATATGTAATACTGTCTGACCAGAGTTGCCGAAGTTGCGAATATTGTTCTGGATGGGCACGAGTTTTGTATATTCAAACGATCCAAATGAGTTTTCAAGAACCAATGATTATGTGCTGTAAATAGCTTGCAAGAAAGCGAATGTTTTTATTTTTCTCTAACGCAGTTTACAGATCGTGATGTCATTTTAAAGCGCATTTCAAGTCTTTGAAATCATCAACGTTTGCATACTCTATGACGGGGAAAATGTTGCTTGGCAGCATATTTTTTCGCTGCTCCGTATGCATACAACGAGCGAACTAATACACGCCCACTGGATGAATTGGAGATTGAAAAAACTTGTAACATGTGCAACTTATGCGACGGTGTGTGTTTTTTTTTGACTTGAGGTGGAGAGGGAGCATTTTTCGACAGAAAAAAAAGTTGCATGTGGTTGAAACGACCATTATTAGATAGCCGTATTCTCATAACACGTGCTAAATATATGACAGTATGTTGACTGGGGAAGAATTTTATTGCTTTTTAAGTAATGGATTTGTTACCTAAAAGGTAATTTTGCGCTATTGCTTTTAAAGTAATAAGGAAAAGTTTTGCGTGTATGTTTTCCGAATCCGTTTTTATTATTTTTTTGCGTTTTCTAAGCCAAAAATTTGAAAATTTCAGCTATAGAAGGCAGCCAACCGAGATCTTCTTCGCATGCCCTAATACTTCGTATTGTATTTTATAATTCATTTTTATCAATCTCACATTATCTCTACATAATCATATCTATATTGTTACATTAATTCAATTAAATCATGGTTATATCACTTATAAAAGTGAATCCTGATCAAAAACCCACCCCACTGAATAAACTCTCTTCCGTGGTCTTTGTAGGGATGCAGAGGTATACTCGGTCTTTAACAATGTAAATTGTAGGCTTATTGTAGGCTCCGTGCGGCACTAGCACAACTCGAAATTCATAGTTTCAAGGGAAACGGGGTTGAAAATTAGCGTTTAAAATTACCTTTATCACATCCACGACAAAAGTTAAAGTCTTTTTTTACCATATTTGGAGTATGTTTTTGATACGAATTCTAAAAACACATCAGCCAAAAACTCAGGTTTTTTTTGGTGAATTTTGAAACATGTCTTTGTGAAATAAAACTTAACCGTATTTGGCATCGTTTGATATCAAAATTTCAGAATGTAAAAAAAATTGAATCGTACCGGTGTTGCACGGAACCTGTTGACTGTAAGGACGTCATTGGGTCATTGAATGATGCACAGTGAGTTACACTTAGAACTAAGCTACACTAAGCTAAGTAGAATAAGTATGCTCATTCAATCACAATCACATAAACAATGTAAATTTTGAGAATACTGCTGATAAGTTGAAAGAAAGTAACCTCATTGATTTCGCATTCAAATTGTTGTTTACCGCAGGATATGATAAGCGCCAATGTAAATCGATTTTTCGATTTTGTTTTGCCGTAAGTCCAAAAAGTCGAAAAAAGCCGCCAAAATTCCAGCTCGATCGGGACATAGCCTCTTTCCTAGAACCAGGCACATTCGATGCACCCTTCCGTCAACAGTCTAAAATAGTATATTTTCCCGATATTTCTTTGTCGAAATAAAGTGCTGATACTAGACACCTTTTTTCCTGTGTTTCTCTTCGGGATTTCAGTGAGTTAGGTTTAAATTTGTTCAATGAAATCAATCAACCGACAGACTTAATTCCTAGCCGTCGTTATTGTCTCCGAACGTAGGGGACTTTTGAATTTCAAGTTCCTGGCAATCCGTGACGCCAAAAATACACATTTTTATGCACATTTTAATCGAGCGTCACAAACTTCCTTGAGAACCAAGTACTTTACTTAATTACATTTTTTGCTTTGACATTAGTTTCGCTTGGCTGCATACAAACGGAAATCATGTTCCCCTGCACTAAGAAGCGACGGGTGACTAGTGCTCTATTCATGGCTCGGTGGGGCATTGTTACCTGTTTTCCTCCGAGATATCAATTTTAATAGCATTCTAGGTCGTTAATTTGTGTGATGAAGGAGGTTGCTATGAACTTCTCGAGACAGTTTTACCCTAGAGACATCAAATTAGTCTAGGCTCAGGAGAGCAAGTAGGGGTAGGCAAAGCTGTTTTTTTTTTGAGAGTGACTCTGAATCGCTTTCTCACCGTTGCGAACCGATTCATACGAACGGCTCATAGTTCACAATAGAGTGTTTTAGAGGTATGTATATTATTTATTCTTTTGATAGGAAATGTAAAAAAAATCATATTCCACTGACTTTTTTTATTTTAAACAGCCGAACTATTGAAAAAAATCGATTTCGAATTTTAACAACTGTAAGTGATTTTAAGACAAACCCTGCCGTCAAGAAATCATGACACAGGGGTGCCAGGTCATTTTTCAAATAACTACACACTCCATAAAAAATGTCTCCACACATAAGAAATCTGTATACACAGTCCTCCATTGAAAGTTAGCAAAAATTCCAGTGAAAACCTCAAATCGAGTGTGGGTAATCAACCGTCTATTAGGCTTCCACTACTTCACACGAGCTCTAATGTCTTCGAAATTGAGATATGTCTTCACATTTGGCATCCCTGTCATAAAACGCGAACTAGGGTTATATTTCCACTTTGTGCTCGGTCAGGGTTATATTTTCGAGCAGCAGAAGTGTCACCTTGTGCACTGCCAGTTAGCGAAAATTTAAAAAAATCTAATTTTTCAATTGGAAAATCAAAGAAAAATCGTAGAGATTTAATAAAAAATACGTAGTGCCTATTAAAAGGTCGGTCATCGATTAGTATAAGAAAAAGCAAGTATTTTTTCATATTAAAACCCCCTATTACGCACGTATGTTGACAGTTCGTGTTGTTTCGGTAAAATTCGGTTTCGGGCGAACCGTCAGTTCTGATGCGTTCAAAGAACGGTGGATCATTTTCGTAAGCCACTCGTTCGTTCGTTTTTTCTAGAAGCAAACATTAGTCGACCTATTAGGATGGAAAGATTCTGTCGTTTAACAATGAAGTAATAATGATAACTGAAGAATTAAAAAAACATTCATCTCTTTTTTGTTTTTATCAAAGAGGCTTTTAACTTTAAACTGGTTTGCCTCTGTTCATCATTTTATCAATCCAACGACATATTGATTCTAGCGGTTCTCAATCTCAATAAAGTTAGCAGTACTCTCTAAAAAAATAATTTTGGATTTGTTTATTTCTAGCATTGTGTAAAGACATACATAAAAAATGTAATCACGGTGTTCCACATACCTTTATTTTAGAATAAATACGCCATTAAAACTGCTAGTACCAGCTGGTTTGTATTACTATCTTGCACTTCTGAGCCAAATTTGAAAATCATCCGTGAACAAATTTTTGAATTACGCCCTTTTCGTGTTTAGGGAGCATATTTGATACGAAAAAAAGGATAACACTCCCAAAACTAACGTAAATCATAGTAGGTATTGTTTCGCAGATTACATATGCCCAATGACTACTTGTTTAGAATATTTGAGCTGTATTTTGACCATCGTGAAATGGTTCGCATCAAATAACCCGGGAAAAATGGCAAATTTTCGACCTTGATTCACATCATTTGACAACTCAATTCACACTAATTCTCGACTACTTTGTGACGATGTCGTATGTCCGATTGAACTGAAATTTCGCACAGGTAATTTATTTGGGCCTAAACAAAATGTTCGTGGTCGGTTTTTAAATAAAATTTGACATGACCTCTTCCGCTGCCACCCTTATAAACATAGACGTAGAGGAATAATTATTCTAGTAACAGTTCTTCGAAACACGATTCCATTGTTGTTGTATGAAGTTTCTATAGTTTTTTAATTTGAGTGTGAATTGAGGTACAAAATGATGTTTTTTTTTGGTTTACGTTGAAAATTCACCATTTTACCCAGGGTTTGTAGACCCAAACAATTTTTCGATGGTTCCCAAACAGTTCAAATCTCCTAAAATGTCGTCAATGGGCGTATATTGCCTTCAAAACAATTCCTTCAATATTTTACGTTTGTTTTTGTAAGGGAAATTCAAGTTTTTTTTTTGCATGAAAAATCCTATTTTAAATTTTCAAAGAGTGTAACTCAAAAACTAGTGCAACGATGATTTGGAAATTTAGTTCAGAAGTGCAAGATACTAATACAAACAACAGTTAACAGTTTTGATGGCGTATTTTTTTTTTCACAATAACTATATGTGGTAATAGTTGTTTTGGTATAAGTATGACCCGTGAGCTTGTTTTCGTGCTCGCGGATATCGGGTTCTAAAGTGACAAAATAAATTAACAAATTATTGCGATCGTCTTGATATTTATTTTTGATATTTATGAAGCAATTGACTCTTATACAAGCTCAGTAATGGTAAAACGTAGAAGAATTGCACCCAAAGAGCTTGGTCTGTTTTCGCAGTGTGCAAAAGGGTAGTGGTATATCATATTGTGACAGCTTAGTTAGGGTTTCAAATAAAATTAAATTTGGGTAGACTTGTTTGGAGTGTAATGTTTATGCGTGTCAAAATAAGTTAGGTACAAAAAAACCTGGCGGGCACCCTCTCCCATTCCGTAGGGAGGAGTGCGTTTCGCGCAAATGGGTTCAAAAACACAATTTTTACAAGCATTACAACGCGCGCTTCACTTGGTTGAAAACGACTTTCCGAAGTCCGATTGAGCTGAAATTTTGCATAGGGATTCTTTCGAAAAGACGAAAGTTTTGAGTACTACCGATAAATGAAATTCGAAGGTCAATTTTTTCTCATACAGAAAATTTGCTTGGTCCGCCATAACTGATTTTTTTTCGCCTACCCCCTGGATGCTATCACGTGCCCCTAGGGGTACGCGTACCGCAGGTTGAGAACCGCTGTTTTATTCTATCACGTTACACCATAGTTTTAGTTTCCGCATGCGGTGAGACGTAGTCCTACGTAAAAAAAACTAATAACACAAAATCACGTCTTAGCCTCTAGAAACATTGGTGCGGAGCTTCAGTCATATCCAAACAGACAATTAAAAAATATATTAAAATTGGGATATTTTTTATGAAATTGCTCCACTATTTTTAATAGCCGAAGAAAACGGGTACCAATCTCCGGGAATGAAAATTTGATAACTAGGGTAAGGAACGGCTTAGGCAGTGGCACCTATTTTAACCCGTAAAGACCCGAGACGAAGCTTATTTTTTGAAAATGATCGTTCTCGGTACTGGCGCGGTCGATTTGGGAAAACTTGGAAAATTATTCAAGGGGAATAGTTGCTACAAGTTTTGGTATAGGTACCACCCCTCTGGACCCCTCCCTATTCCCGTGAGATGCAAATATGTCTGTGTTTTTTGCTACTTTTTTCAAACAGATTGAGCAAATGATGAGAATTTTCATAGGTATTAATTGAGCAAGATCGCGCCAAATCACCGATGGTCGAATATCGACCATTTTTGATTTGAATGAAACTTTGCACACGTATTTGGCTTAGCAAACTGAGCATTTTTCCCAGATGGAGAGATTTTTTACACCCATGAGTTACATTCTAAAAGGGCGTATGCCTTTTGGCATAGGTTTTATTCGAAGCATTGTAGCCCAGAAACCGTTTGTTGTATAGAAAAACTGTCTGAGAATGAGTTGTAGGGAATTAAAAATGCACCATAAAAAAACTATACACTGTACAAAAAAAAATATTTTTGACCAAAAAAAATTAAAAATAAACATTAAATTTCAGTTAAAAAAAAAGAGTTGAGTTTTTTTTATGGTAGATTAGTTTTTTTATTAAAATTCTAATTTAAACATTTTTCAAAATATTTGTATTCTGATGATTTTAAAAGATGCAGAGAGTCATTTTAAATCAAAAAGCTCTTGGTAGTAAACATTCTAAAGGCATCGGTTTTCGAGTTATTTTGAATTTAAGCTCAAAAAATTATTAATATTTCGGAAAATACACGTTTTTCTCAATTTGTCCATGGTTCTCCAGCAAAAACCATACGTTCATTGGAATGCTTGATCAAAAATATACAATTCATTCTCTGACAACAAAACGACTCAAGCGCTAAACCTTAGTCTACCTACACGTTCCCCCTTGCCGAATGTTTTATAAAAAAATATGTTTGTTGTGCAACACTACCTACTTGTTTACTAATAATAACTGTTTGTAAAGTACGCAACCAATAACTACTGGGTTACCTATAATATCTGTTTTCGTTTATAAATACGATTGCACTACTCCAGATGTGTTAGTAACAGTTTGAATTTTGTGAAGATGAATAAAGTGAAAATGGAATACACCAAGCCCAAATGCTGTAAACCCTTTCCTGATCATCGGTGCTCATCAAGCTTACGCAAATTAAACGAAAACGTTATCGCAAAAATAAAAATATTGAACAGTCAAGCTCATTTTAATACGTCTTTATCAATTTGTGATTCGTGTAGTTATTGGAATGATAGTCAAGCCACCATTCATCCCTTAGTTGTTTTCTATTCAGAATCTGGAACACTTACTGAATCAGAACCTCATGATACTGTTGCGGTTCAGGTGTTCATCGCCAAATTAATGAGTTTTTTGAAAACAACAATAGAGTTGAAAAAAGCGATATTAATGTCTGATGGAGCTGCCTCACAATATAAAAATAGAAAAAACTTTGCAACAAAATAAAACGTCGATGCAGAGTGGCATTTTTTTGCGACTTCTCATGGTAAAGGCCCATGCGATGCAATTGGTGGCATATTAAAACGAATGGCAGGAAATGCAAGTTTAGCTAAAGAACATGAACATTACAAGCGCAAAAGAATTGTATGATTGGTCTAATCAGAAAAGTAATAAAAATTTATCAAAAATGTCATTATATTTTATCATATGAAGATAATGAACAAGGAGTTACAGAATGGAGCAATATTTTCAAAAAATCTAGCTGCCACACAAAAGTATTACTCTTTTGTTCCGATGTCAGAAAATAAGATACAAACGAAGATGTTTCCAAGAGATGACCATTCATTTACTTATGATGTATATAAAATATAGAGTGAAACTAGTTCTGTAAAGTATCTATGTCATAAAAAATATGTTCTCAAGATAATAAAACTCGAAAATAAATATTCGATTCTTATATATATTTATATCACTTAGAACATTTAACTCTTTTCTTGAGAACCGTTCGCCCAATCGTTTTGTTTTCAAAGAATGAACTGTACATTTTTTGATCAAGCATTCCAATGAACGTATGGTTTTTGCTGGAGAACCATGGACAAATTAAGAAAAACGTGTATTTTCCTAAATAATTATAATTTTTCGAGCTTAAATTAAAAATAACTCGAAAACCAATGCCTTTAGAATGTTTACTACCAAGAGCTTTTTGATTTAAAATGACTCACTGCATCTTTTAAAATAATCAGAATACAAATATTTTGAAAAATGTATAAATTAGAATTTTTATAAAAAAATTAATCTACCATAAAAAAATTATTTTTCATTTCTCCATCCTGGACTTTTTTTTAAAAGATGCGTATTAACGTCAAGCTTCTTAAAAAAAAAAGTTAAAAGAAAAATTCAACTCTTTTTTTTTTAAACTGAAATTTAATGTTTATTTTTAATTTTTTTTGGTCAAAAATATTTTTTTTGTACAGTGTATATTTTTTTTATGGTGCATTTTCAATTCCCTACAACTCATTCTCAGACAGTTTTTCTATACAACAAACGGTTTCTGGGCTACAATGATTCGAATAAAACCTATGCCAAAAGGCATACGCCCTTTTAGAATGTAACTCATGGGTGAAAAAAATCTCTCCACCTGTGAAAAATGCTCAGTTTGCTAAGCCAAATACGTGTGCCAAGTTTCATTCAAATCAAAAATGGTCGATTAAATTTTTGCGTATTTCCAGGCGATTTGAAATGATTCTGCACAATTGTTTCATATATCAAATCATGTCAGGTAGATGAAATATGACAAATAAGAATGAATTTGGAAGTTTTCAGAATATTTCAGTACAAAATCACGAAACTACGTATTTTTAAAAAATTTCAAAAAACATTGTCCTCCTTCAAGTTTTTAGTTCTACATTTTTAGAATATGGTTTCCTGAATTCCTACACGATGAAATATTTATTCTAGCATGCACATATTTCGAGAAAAATGGGTTTGAATTTAATAAAGTACGAGTTTTTATGAAAAATTGATTTTCTAAAAATCTATGCATGCTAGAATAAATATTTCATCATGTATGGATTCAGGAAACCTTATTCTAAAAATGTAGAAGACTGGAAGGACGACAATGTTTTTTGAATTTTTTTAAAAATACGTAGTTTTGTGATTTTGTATTTAAATATTCTGGAAACTTCTAAATTCACCCTTTTTTGCCATATTTCATCTACCTGACATTATTTGATACATGGAACAATTGATACCTATGTAAATTCTCATTATTTGCTCAATCTGATTGAAAAAGTAGCAAGAAACACAGACATATTTGCATCTCACGGAAATGGGGATGGGTCCAATGGGGTGGTACCTATACCAAAACTTAATGCAACTATTCCCCCTGAATAATATTCCAAGTTTTCTCAAATCGACCGCGCCAGTGCTGAGAACGATCATCTTCAAAAAATAAGTTCCGTCTCGGGTCTTTACGGGTTAATCAGTCGGAATAAACGGGCCTCAATCTCTTGAATTTTGATCAATATCGACAATTTCAATTATGAGAACGAAAACTCTGATTAACTAGCTGTCTTACGAATACATAAAATCTTTGAAAAACCATCAAACGAAAAAAGTTGTAGCTATTCAAGCGCTATTTGAGTGCTGAAGAAAATCCCCTGCAAAACATATGCAAACTGCTTAAAAGGTTCGGGGTGATAGGAATAGTGACCCTCAGTATGGAACTTTAATTGATTACTGTAAAAGTTTGCTAAATCGGTTTTAGCATCTTAAAACAAGTGCTGACATAGAAAAAGATAGAGAATAAATTGATATACTTATGTTTGTATTTCATCTTACAGATTTGAAGCATTTCGTCTCAATACACAGGCGGCTCCCAAAGCTGCTTAGAATATGTTCCCTACCCTAGCTGTTGTACGAAAATAACGGAAATTTATTTGAATTACCATCAATAAAAAAAACGCTTCTACGTTTACTAACGGGAACTCTTCATTCAGGTCTTTGAAGACTTCACGCACTTACGAGCTGGCAACAAAATTCAATTTGTCGATGAGCTTTAAAGGTTTCTAAAGGACATTAATTATTCATGATTAAATTGAAAAGAAAGGAATTGAATCAACAACTTCTATTTTCTCCAAGTTGAGTTTGAAATTTTCATTCACTATTATTAGTATTTTTTCTCTTAGTGTATATTTTTTTTATTTTTTAAATTACGGATATGGCAATGTTAAATACATTGCTACAAATATTTATTCACTCGCGAAGCACACGTATTTAAGATTTCCATTTGCCCAGCTAGTAAGGATATATAAACAAACACGAAAAGTTTTTCGCTGTCGCTTAGTGATGCTTTGTCTCCAACCCTCCAAAGGGAAAAAAACTCTTTCCCACTTCGTGCGGAACCTGAATCTGCACCGAAAGCACTGCTAGGAGCGCAGACACACATTTTCGTGTTCACTGCCTCACAAAGGGAAAACTATTCCAATCGTCGAGTTATTCACGGTCTTTCAATTTGTTTTCAGTGAGCCGCGTCACTACGTCAGGGAACTTTCAGATCTGCTTATGAAAAGATATTTTAGAACACCCGTAAGTGATTTTAAGCCACTCCACGAAAAAATATCTTCACACATAAGCACGCAAACAAGTCCCCTTTGAAATTTAGACAGTTGATGAAAATCCTAGTAGAAACCAAAGAAAATTAACGTAGAGCACACTGAAAGATCGGCCATCAATTAAGGTAAGGAAAAGCAGATATTTTTTAAAATTGAAAACCCCTAATACGCCATAGACATAAAATCGAGGAAACCGCATTTTAAATACATTTGCCGGTACAAAACGTTACGAATTTTGATTCAAAAAATCGAATTATTATAGCTAGTGTAACAAAATGAATGATTTTTATATACCATTTCGTTTGTTGGAAATTCCTTCACTCAGTGATGCTATACTTTACTGTGGGACCACTTCCCGGAAATCAGCAGGCGTTGAAAAAAGTGACAGTCAGGATTCAGACGGTTTGCCTATCTATCTCTTGACGATTACGTTGAAGTGTTCGGAGTTTGAGTTAAAGCCGATTTCTAAATTCTCCTCGTTTTCATGTATAAAACGTGTTTAAATCTATATAAATTGATCGATGGAAAGTTCATGTTTCTTTGATTTTTTAGTGCAAGAAGTTACATCATAGCTTAAGTGTTCGAAATTTAATGCAGTACGGTATATCACCCCTCATATATGCTGTAACCTCGGCTGCAAACTTGCCGTCGAGTTGAAACAGAAAAACCTGCAGCCAAATTCCATCCGTCAAGTATTTTTAACGCAGTAGCTCTTTTTTTTCCAACGTAAACGCAAGGACAGTTGACAAGCTAGTGTGGAATTCGGCAAATGTGCATATGTTGTGAATCGGTTTTTGATCAAAATGGCCTTTAAGTTCGAAATTTCCAGTGAACAGTGTAGAAGCATAAGTGAGAACGAGAAGGATGGTGAGACAAATGTCCCATGCATCCCAATCAAACCATTGCGAAATCCTGTAACTTTTCAATCAAAGATCAGTAAAGAAAGATTCAGTTGGGTAGTTTCTACATATCATTTACGAATTTGGCCGAGAGGAATTGAGTTCACACGCAAATGAGGTATAATTAGGAAATTTTACCATTGGTACCTCTGATGACCTTCATCAGAGTCTATAATATTATATTATAATAATGAATTATACATACTTTATCGTTTCGCTTTCTCCATTTTATAAGTAATTTGAATAATGACGACGATAATAGTAACGATAATAATGATTCATCGAAATGATTCATCAAAACCCATTTTCCTATTTTTTTTATCAAATCCAAAAAAAAATCTGAATCTTTTTCGCAAAAACTTTGTTTGGGGTGTTTACTATCCCGAGAAACTGTTTTCTCAATTTTGGGTCCAATTTTCCACGAACAATAATGGTGGACAGTAGACGCAGCCTATTTTGACGTCTTCTGGAGGTTAGGTGAATAATTATTTTTCATGGCAACAGAATGAAAAACAATTAATTATTATAGAAGTGCCGATAATTATAAAAGTTTCGATAAAAATTCTCGTAAGGAGAAATATCAAACTTTTTTTCCTAAAGGTTCGGTAGCATTTTTTAAATCACGTTTCCGAGAATGTTGGATGATTTAATTATGATTATTTTAAGTCATAAAACTTGGAACTATTTTAAATTTAAAGTTAGAATATTATCAACGAAAGTACACCATCTAAATGGTATTCATTCAACAAGCCTATAGAATGTTGTAAAACCTTTTCTAATAAAGGGTGCTCATGAATATTTTACAAATTGAGGATCGAAGTAAACCACGAACGCGAACGGACGTGATTTTTCTCCTGCGTCACAGTTTTCTCGCTGGATATATTTTCTTTATTGTTTTTGGTAAAAGTGTTTAAGTGTTACAATGCAGGTCGGTTCATGAAGATGAGGCTAGGACTGAAGTGGTGTCTCTTGAAAATGAGGAAGAAAACATCTGAGCATGAACCAAAAAATTCTGCAGATCTTCTACAAAGATCTCGAAGCCGTCATAAGAAGAGATTTTCGCAACAGAAGCCAAGGATACTGAATGTCCAACGAATTTTTTCTGCAACTTCATCCAGGCTGAATGATACTCGACAGATGGGCATCAATGAATAGGATGTGGATCGATTTTAAATGGAGAGAGCGTTCTTTTTTAGCTTAGCATTTCGCTATGATTGTGTTTAATATTGGTGCAGTACGACAGTTGAATTTCTGCATCCTCTTGTCAATAAATATAACATGCTATTAAATACGGGTCAATTTTTTTGGTACAAATGTATCAAACGAATTGAAAGTCTGAAAATAATAATAAAATCTGCAAGATTCTATTATTATTTTGAAGCGGGGCTTACCGATTGGAAAATTACTCCGGTATGTACTGCAAGTACTCAGTCATTCTGTAAAGGGTCTTTGGAAGGTCGGTAGAGCTAACACCTTCTAGATCCCGAAACAAAGATAGTTGCAGAAATGAAAGATAATTGCAACTGTCTTTTTTTCACTACATCACTGCCAGACAGTGGGATCTAGAAAGGTTCCACACACACACACACACACTCATGAATATTTTACAAATTAAACGAAGAAATTCTAGGAACAATCGAATTAATAAACTGTTCAGCTCGGCTGGACGGCATCTTTGTTAATTTGTGACTCGTGTCAATCATATTGTAAAAGAACTGAACGAATATTAGATTTGATATTTATGAGCATCTCCACAATTTCATCTCGAAGTACCGAGCAGCTACATTAGAAGCATTCAACGCTGTACCATGGAATTAATGTCCCTTTTATAGTCTTTATCACTAAAACTTAACACTTTTAAGACACAATTTCCAACATTTATTTTCGTTCGAAAGGTAGTCAAATACATCCTTGCAAAACAAAATATGTTTCATGGAAAAGCTTGAGTGGCACCTAACAAATCAGAAAAATGTTATTCCGATCATACACATAATTGAGGCAAACCCAAATGAAATACTCATACCAAACACTTCGAAGAGGAAATGAGGCAGAACCATCGTAATCATCATCCGTTTTCTAGGTATTACTTGAGAACAAAACAAAAGCAGTCCACCCTGAAATGTTACCACCAAAAAGACTATGGACGTATGAATAAACGATATTATTATTGTTATTATCCAATCATTAAATTGAGAAATGTGTTCCGCTTATCAGATATTACTCAAATCGAAGCAAGCTGAGTATCCCAATGAAAATATTGCTTTTTTTCCTTTTTAAAATTGAATTTTTTTTCCACGAGATATGGGCTTCCGGCACACGCGAAACCCTGATCAAACGAAGCTGACACTTCCCGGCTAACAATGCGAACAGGAAGTAGCGAAATAATGTTCCTCTCGAGTGTGTCTCTGTAAGCAAATCGCACTTTCATCGTGTTTCGTTTCTTTACATTACATTGTAGCACAGTAAAAAAAATGTACACTTCGGAGAGACTTGCATGTTTCTTGCAACTTTCATCCCGCATCTTGTTCTCCAATCCTATCTATATTTGGCATCTCATGTACACTAAACTGATTATCATTTGTCGTACAGCGAACGTAATCGTCTGGATAACGGATCCGCTTTGAATGCAAAAAAAAAATACTGCAATACGGACTTTCCGTACACACCAAAGTTGGGTGGTGCGAACTCACCACTGCTACTAATAAGGATATCACACAATAATTGAGTCAGACTCGAGCTTTCGCGTGTATTAACCAATTTTTTGGCAGCAATTCAATCGCAATTATCATTTATGCAGCAACTGTTTCATGTTCAGTTTCCAATTATTTTTCGGATATTGTGGCTCTCGTTTCCTGTCACACAGGATTCATATTGATTTGGTTTTTGCGCGCGAAACCACGAATTATTCAACTCGATTAACTAAAAATGATTCCAGCCAAGTTTTCACTAATCAGTATGCACTTCATCGCATTAATCCTTCCCGCTGTAGAAACTCACAGGTAATCCATTTTCCGGAGCTTTGATTCATCACACTTTACACTGCACACTTAGACGGTGCAACTGAAAGAACCGGAGCTGTATCGTTATCCTTCCTGACTGTGGGGAGCCAGCTCACTAACTGTACTTCCGGGTACACGGTACGCGTGGCACTGAGTCAGTCGAGCGCACTGGGTCACCGTTTATATAGTGCTGCCAGCTGCTGCTAGGCTTACAGGATAGCTCGCACTGACAGCCAGCAATCCAGCGCGGAGGTGGCTAAACATCATCATAACATCCGTCGTTGTTGCCGTTGCCCGTTCCCCCGTCCCGGCGTCGACATCGGTTTCGGTTGCTTTCGGGATAGGAAAACCATTGAGTGGCAGCTTGGAAAAACGCGCGCTATCGGTTCAGTTTTCACATGGCGCTCTATTGCGTTGCAATAGAGATGGATGAATGGAAAATAAGTTTCCAGTTTCTAAAGCCTTACAAATCATTAAAGTCGCGTTGAGTTTATGCGTAGGGAATTTAGCAGCAAATGAGTGATTGTGAAAAGGGGTGTTAATGGTTGGTTGTAAGATTGTTCTGTCTGCCCTTCCACTCGTAAACTCGCAAATTAATCCATCAATGAATGTTGTATATATAATTCAGTGTTGTTTTGAGCTTAGAGAAAAACAAAATTGCTAGCCAGAAAAACGGAAGATAGTAAAGTTTTCCGATTCTTATTCAGGCTGCATCTGTGCATGTACAAACAACTTTTTGACCCTTAGCTTGCAGCTTAGGATAGGGTGATTCTGTTTTAGTTAGAGTGGTTCCAGAAATCGTGAAAAATGACTGAAAATGTAACTTGGCACAACATTTGAAAAATTGCAGCTTTAGTTTGTGAACAAACTTTGAACACCAATCTTGATCGATAGTTAAAATCTTTCCTACAAATATGAACAAACTTGTTTTTTGAATGGCACCTATATTTTTTCGAAAGCATTCTAGCAGCAAGTTGAGTTGAAAATACATCAATTAACATCGCGTTAGAAAAATGAGTATTTTAACAAAAGAGTGGCAAACCAAGGATAAAAATGTGAAAGGGCTGACAAAGAAAAAGAATAAAACATTCGAACTAAAGCTTTGTAGAGAAGCTGCGCAGCCCGAAAGTCCGCTTTGTCAAGCGGATGGTCGTGGGTTTGAATATTAGTCGAATCAGGCCATTTTATGTCGAAATTGACTTACACTGACGATCATTGGCAGGAGAAACGAAGCTCGGTAAGGTAGAGCAGTAATCGTTTAAAAGAAAGGGTTAAAATCACTACACACAAGCATGGATAAATAATAAGCATGCCACTTTTCCATAATATAGTTTTGCTAATAACACAAAAAGCAGGATACGGCAGACACCCGGACAAATCTCTCACTAGATCAACGACTCTGCTCGCAGTGAGGAAGACTATACAGGGAAAAAAGGTATTGTAGTCGGACGGAGACGGAGAAATTCATTTGATATTACGCAATAAACACATGAAAGTAATATGTATCCACTTTACTGTGAAAAAGTATTTTTTTTGAACTGAAGCCTAGAAAAAAACTAATAATAAGATGAAATAGCTCGTCTATGAGTGCAATCGATTTTAAACAACAAGTCAGTAAACAAGAAAAATAATATAATTAAGAAAAATAGTAGGAGGGTGGTATTCACGACACGACCGCAGGACGTTGACTACGGTATTCTTATATTCCATTAAAACAAATAGTAGAGGGAATTGCAACTCAAGTATTTGCTGCAATTTTATCTAACAGTGCATTTCTGAATGCTGAGACGTCAAAACGTTGTAAATAGTAATATATACTAAAAGAATGGATCTCTCTTATTTAATCGCTGTCATTTCATACATATTCGAATCAAACCTTTGTCCGTAGCTGCACTACCAAGACAATCATTTAATTTAGCGAATTGGGTAAAATTTTCCTATCTAAGCAAAAAGTATTTAAAAAAAGCAAAGGGAATTGTTTATAATATACGACCGCAAGTTAACGTAGAATTACGACAGCCTGTCTTATTTTTTTTTTTTTCTTCACATAACATTTATTTGACACGGCACAAATACAATTTAATGTTTAACGGCGCCAATTATATCTGATGACTTAAAAACTAAAGCAAATTTTTTATCCTCGCTGCCGACTACGAGCTGAAATTAAGTCTAACTTAAAACTAGCATGGGATTTCCAATCAGTGTTTTGTTGTTCAATGGTCGTCTGATAATCGTCGAATGGCATGTATGGATTCGTTCTGCTGAGCCACGATGTCGTGAGTTGGGACAGAGGCTCGTAGTCCTTGGGTCCTGGTTCTGTTGTGCGGGGTCTGGTTGCTGGTTTTGTGCTTAAGGTTCAAACGTGTTCTTGTCGTTTTGTTGGGTGTAGACGGAGGGGAACGGGACTAGACTGGGGCGTGGATGGATTTCAGGAAAACGTATATAAGGGACATGTAGGATAGGTCACGGCTCGCCAAGACATCACGAACAGGAACAGCCGGCTGTCTACCCTCGGCCTGTCAGCCTGTCTTATGTCAATAAATTTTTTGCAATAGCTTTGGAAATACACTCGATTAGGGTTAATCAATTTAATGGTGTGAAGCGGTCGAAACTCTGCTGTGATGTCAAACTATAACCGTCTTCTCCAAGACGTTACATCCTTGCTAATAAAGTGTGCTAATAAAGCAGAACGTGCCGAACTTTTCTGTTTGAAATCGGATTGAATCGCAGTATCAACAATAAAGATCACTCTGCTGTGCATTATCAGCAGCATCAAACCACAGTTGCAGTTTAGTAATAACCATTCATTATGCTCTTCCGAATACATTTAGTAGTGTTGAAAAAGGCCGGTTGCTGCAATTGCAATGAATAATTATTGCATAAATGCTTCATGGTCAGATAGCGCACGATATCCGCTCTGACATAGATTTATCGCACGTTGTGGAATGGGAGACTGGAAAAATAGGTGTGACTTAATTATTTCCAGTTATACCATTCTACAACGTTCGAAAAATTTTATTTAGTGTGTCGTAATACTAATGTACGTAAAATACATCACATTCATCAGATTGAGCGATCTTCCGATAAGCCCCACCTTTATTTTTAGTCCCTACAGATTTTCTCACTTTCGTTACACGGATGTACAAAATTCTTGTGGACATTCTGTCGAGCCGGACCGATAAAGCTCTCATAAAGGCAACGAAATAACATGTATTGTGTCGTGTTGCGCGGCTTGGAAGAAAAAAATGTTCCCGTCCCCGTGTCATGCGACGAAGAAGCAGATTGTTGCGTGTTTGATATTGCCGACGGTCCTTGTTAATGAAGTGTTATAAATTTTCTAAAACGTACTCAGCACCGTGAGCAGAACTTGCCAAACTTTTCTGTTTGAAATCGGATTTGTTTCGTATATACCGCCTGTTATGAACAGTATCAACAAATCGTAATAAACATTACACCGCTGTGCATTTTCAGCAGCATCAAACCACTGTTGCAATTTAGCAATAACTATTCATTATGCTCTTCCAAATACATTTAGTAGCCTTGAAAAAGGCCGGTTGCTGCAATTGCAATTTTCATTCAATCATCGCATAAGTGCTTCATGGTCAGATAGCGCGCGATATCCGCTCTGTTATAATAAATTTTTCGAACGTTGTGGAATGGTATAACTGGGAAAAGAGGTGTGACTTAATTATTTCCAGTTATACCATTCTACAACGTTCGATAAATTTTGTTTCGTATTTCGTAATACTAATGTACAAAAAATACATCTCATTCATTCTGGCTTGGAGCGATCTTTTGATAAGCTCCGCTTTTATTTTCAGTTCCTACAGATTTTCTCAGTTTCGTAACACGGATGAACAAAACTGATTTCTTGTGAACATTCTATCGAGCCGGACCGATAGAGCTCTCATAGAGGCAACGAAATAACATGTACTGTGTCGTGTTGCGCGGCTTGAAAGAAGAAAATGTTCCCGTCTCCGTGTCGAATAGAAGCAGATTGTTGCGTGTTTGATATTGCCTATGGTAGACATGAGTATGAAGGTGGAAATTCTGCTGTGGTCAAACTATAAACGTTTTGTTTTAGGACGCAATAGCGTAAGTGCTGCATTTCTGTTATCTGCTACCATCCAGCACGAGAACAAGTATAAATTACAACCAGCCCTTCTCAAGGCCACCAACACGTTCTTGAGGCAATGTTGAATTTTTCTTGGCTTGCAAATGCTGAAATTTGCGGTTTTCCGTCTGTTACACATGATGAAAAATCTTAACTACTTCAATCACATAATTGTAGAGCACCAAAAGGTGCTATTATAATTCACAACAGTAATAACACTGGCAAGTTTGTTCAATTATCACTATTTCGGATAACCATTCGCCGATGATTCTAGTTCTCCCGTTTTCTCTAGTAGAATTGCCTGCCACTTCCAATAATTCTGCAGCTGCCGAAAACTCCATAACAGCCGCCAGATAGACAGTTGCTTAAGTATCTTGCTTGCCTGCTATCTGCCTTCATCCGCCACGTATAGAATAACTGCATATGTACAATACTGCCGTGAGATGACAAAGTGACGTAAAGGCCATTTTTTCGAATATGGGTTTTTCATGCCAATTTGTTCATTATTCGAAGACCTATCTTTTGGTATCTTCCTTTTCGTTGTTACTCATTCGTACGTTGTATAGAATCAAAAAAACAAAGTGACGTTGGCACCCACTTCAATACAAAAGTGGCGAGAAATTCATTCGTTTTTGGGCCGTACTGAAAAACTGATCACTTGGATCTACGTCACAATGTCATATCACGGCAGAATACGCAACCGATAAAAAGAAGAACTCGAGTGTCTTCCAAAACACAAAACTGTACGTGTTAGGTAGAATGCTGCTTGTGCGAGAGCTCTATCGGTCCGGCTGCCAACATGAAATGAAATTAATATTTTGTGCATTCGCATTACGAACCAGAGACAAGAAGAAACTTGAAATAAAGGCGGAGTCTTGTACTTGTAAGACTCCGCCTTTATTACAAGTTCTTTCCAGCTTGTCTTTGGTTCGTTAGTAACAAAATAGCTCTAAAAATATCAGGAACAGTAAGCGACCTCGAGTAAACAACAACAACAACAACAAATCGTTTACAAAGTCAGATCGGTTGTATCCGTTAGTGTCGACTGTGCTTGTGAAGAGATGTGGTGATTGGTTGCTCGGTATGATTTGGACAATCGATGTTATTTATCAAGTTTTCAATAGTGTATCTCAAACAATAGGTTATTTTTGTTACATAAATTTAACCGTGAAAGAATTTCTGATCGGTTGATGCCAAAACCTCGAAATTCTGAAAAGAAATGACCGATACATAAGCGCTCAAAACCTGACCACTTTTCCCTGGTTCTCCCTGGTTGAAGTACTAGATATTCAAATTCAGGCGCCTAACTTCGATATAGACGTTAGTCAACGTCAAAAATCATCAGGATTGTATGCAAAGCCACGACCGCAAGGTTGACATAGAACTACATAAGATTGTTGGCTACATTATTTGTATTGAATATGTTTCGAATCTTGTGCAGAAGAGGAGTTGAAGTGCTACCGAATTTCAGTTTGTACATACCGTAAAACAGGGCGAATAGAAACAAAACTTCCGAGCTTAAAAAATACTATTATAAGTCTTTGATTACATTCAAAAACCATGCGAAAAATATTTTCTTGGAAAGTTCAATAATAAACAAAACCTGCAAACCCATTTATGAGTTAGCTACTACTACTAGCTACTACAGTCACTACTGTCGATTTGCTTATAACAATAAAAAAATGGAGGCTCAAATTCTGAGCGTTCGCGAATACCTAAATACTTTGCCTGTGGAAGCCATTTTATTTCACCTAGAACTTGTTCGTGTGATGTACTGGTTAGGCATTTCAAGTTTTTACTGTTAATTTAAGGATTGTCGGTACTTTTTCGATACTTTATAACCTTTTTTTCGCCTCTCATGTCAATAAATATGATGCATTTGTTCTGTTTTCTTCAAAATCAAAACTCGAATCTTTCAACAGAACAAGGAAAACGCATTTCATTGAGGAGTGTTTCTATTTGCCCCATTGCGGGGTAAATAGAAAAATGCTACATTTTTTCAATGAAAAGAATAAATTACTTATTGTATCAAAATGGTAGTTAAACTTTTAATAGGAGAAGGCAAGACCCGTGTTTTAAAACTTTTATTTTAATTCTAGGCGTTACAGTATTTTTTGTACACTGCAGGATATATCGCAGACTGTTTCTACAGTGGTAGACATTCGCTTAGCCGCACCCTATTTTTTCTCAATATTTAAAAAAATAGATCAGTGTTTTGTTCAGTTTCGCTGATAAATAACGAAAGTTGTTTATTTTCATCGGTTTTATTATTCTCCACGTTTTACGGTACCCGGAGTAATTCGCGATTAGGGCGCAACTAACAATATGTAAACGAATCGTTTCATTATCTCATTAGCTTTGGAAAGACTGACAAAATTCATGACAGGAATCTTTTCTTATATAATAATCGATAAAATTGTTTAAATCAAGTTTTAGTGAAGGGCGCTAGAATTGTTTACCCTAAACAAAAGAAACTTTGGTATTAGCCCTTTTCATTGTTTTGAAGCAACGGGCTTATTTGCGAAATATTTCGTTAACAGCGAAAAATTTCGTAGAAGGGAGGATCAACATTGTTTCCAAAATACAGGCGTATTTAAACAGGTGAAACTGAGGGAAAAATGAAAACAAGGCGAAAAAGAGGTGGGCGAATCCCATACTCAGAATACTTTTAGACTCATTTTTTTTTTTTGTTCATCTATAATTTATTTGACACGGCACAAATACAATTTAATGTTTAACGGCGCCAATTATATCTGGTAGCTTACTTTCTAAAGTACCTTAATAACTAAAAGCAAATTTTTTATCCTCGCTGCCGACTACGAGCTGAAACTAAATCTAACTTAAAGCTAGAATATTTTGCATTAAAAGCACAGGTTTGCTGTTTGATGGTTTTCATTGCCATAGGTAAGCAGCATATTAAATTTGTTCCGCTGCTGGGCCAAGATATTACGGACTAACCATATTGGGTTGTTTCCATCGGGCCTTTGGAGTATCGTGCGGGTCTGATTGCTGTTTCCGGATCCGGGGTCTTAACGTGTTCTTGTCGTTAGGCTGGATGCAGGCGGAAGGGGGTAGGACTAAACTGGGGCGTGGATGGATTTCAGGAAAACGTATATAAGGGACATGTAGGATAGGTCACGGCTCGCCAAGACATCACGAACAGGAACAGCCGACTGCCTACCTTCGGCCTGCAGGGAAGCTATTAATTTAGACCTGGCGTCACGGTGATTTTAGACTCATTTTGAAAGGGTTAAAAGAAAAACGTAGGTTTTAGGCATAAATGAACAAATTTAATGTAGTATTGTAAAGAAACTATAAGATAGGTTTATTCTGCGTCGATTTTTGATATTAATGTTAATATTATTCTTTTCCATTTAAATTACGATTTGAAATGTACTTGCAAATTTTGAAACTGATATTCCTCAATGTTTATTTTTTGTTAGTTGCGCCCTAATCACAAACCACTCCGGATACATTACTGAACAGGTATGGAACAACCACTATACAACGCAAGCAAGTTTCAACTGTCAGCGTGCATGCATATTAAAATAACATTTTATTTTCAATTCTAACACAAAACGAGAAAATATTAAATCTTCAGTAATTTGTTTGTTATCCTTATAAGGACAACTGTTGTTCAATTTCATATCGGATATAATGTGGATCGCATTTGTGTGCTGCCTTGACAATGGGGATTAAGGCGCACGGAGAACACAGTGAAAAGGTGTTTTCACATTGAAAACTAGAAACGGCTTCACTGGAGGAAGTGTTGGTAATGAACCTACCGCTAATACTGCCGCTATTGTACAAGGCAACTTTTTGCTAAGACCGATGTTAAACATTCTCAAAAGCACATCTGTTCAATTCAATATCGCATATAATGCTGATTGCATCTCTGTGCTATTTCCGACAGTAGAATTCTTCTGCAACTTTTTATTAGAGAAAGTGCCGGCTGATGTGTTGATGCTGCCCACTAGCGCGCAAAGTCAGCACTAAAGGAACTTCCATTGCACAAGCTATCGATGTTGATACCCGCTGCAACTGCTACTGATTCTATCCACTGCCACCGTTGCTGCTAAGTGAGGACTGTGTTGTAGTCGCTGTCTAGAACTAATATGGGCAGTTTCGACTGAAACATTCTCTTATATAGGCCAAATAGCACATTCCAAATTACTAGTTCTGTCATTTTGTCGACCGTGCTAGGGAAAGCGATCATATAACGGCCAATCAGAACAATCTAAATTTTCGTTTCAACAAGCACTGACCACTTTCAACAGTATAGTTGCTTGCCGTATCAAGGCTTGACAATTTTTAAGGTTTGATTATGTGAAAACTCAATTTTTATGCAGATAACAAAAGCTGTTCGGGTGTTACATATTACTGAAGGAAAAGGTAATTCAGTACGTTCTGAGGCACAGAGATAAAGTCAAATTGATAACTATTCCATCATTTGAAATGGAGTGTAATTAATTTAAGAGAAAATAATAACTCTTCAATTAGGCATTTAATTTATCCTGAGAAGGACTGTTTAATTTAATTTCGGATAAGATGCTGATCACATCTTTGTGTTATCACTGAGAGTGCGAATAAGACATTCCTTGTGATAGATAATACAGTGAAAAGCTATTTTAACACTCAAAACTTGACGGAACGCCAGCTTTCCAGAACGTTGGTGTGTTGTCAAAATGAGGTAACTTTTCATTGGATGCATCTACTAATGATGCTGCCCGCTACTGCACAAAGCTAGCAAAGGTGGCAAAATTGTTAAAAATCTGTCCACGTGGTATGTGGATGGCCCCATGGATGGTCGGGTGTCAACGGTCGAAGGAGGTTAAGGAGAATAAGCACAGTTCGAGGTTGACCACACAACTTCAATGCAAAGAAAAACTATTGCGCCCACTTAATAGGCGATACACATTGAAGTTATTGAAGTTATTGGAATCTTCGAGAAGATTCACAGCATATTGAAGGTGGGAGGATGTAACGGTAACCCCGTTACACTCAGATTAACCTATTGGGTTTCCTTCACTATGTCCGACGTGGATAGAACTATTCTATAACTGCACTAGCCACTTCATGGCGTCGACTTTGTTATCCTGGAACCACTTTTTTACGGTCTTAGCGGTTGGCCCACTCCAATCTTTTTCGTTCCGGGATATTTTACCACCTACCCTCTGCTCCATCAGCCGCCACTGAACTGTCCGGGAACTCACGGACATGTTTAGTTCATCCCGGATCTTTTTCGAAGCTTTGAACGGATCTATCTTCGCGGTCGTTTTTCTTAGGCGTCCCGTCTGTTTTGGGTTTTTTGGGTCGTGGAGGGCATTAACTCGAAGCTATTGGATCGTCATGATAAATACCACCGAGACACAATCAATTTCCTTCAAAAATCGATCGAAATAACACTCGAAACAGCCGAAACGAGGAACTGGTCCTAAATTTTGTCGCGCCAGTTTTCAACTTTTGACAGTTAACAGTGCATCTTGCTAAAACGGGTTGCTTTGATTGCGTTAAACTTGTGATTTTCAAAGTCGCATATTAATATAAGTGCTCGCCGCTAGGTTTCGCATACACTATATATGAATTGGCAGTTAAAAGCTACTTTGATTTTTTCGCGTTAGAGTGATCTCAATGTTTTGTCCAACACTGCATATGTTACAAAAGGCAAGAATGTCAGGAATGGTAAACATGCTAAAAATGCCAAAGTGAAAATGTAAAATGCCAGATATTCGTGATTTTTTAAACCTTACAACGTCAATTTTTTCAAAACAATTTTTGAACTTTTTCGCACTGAAAGAAGAAACATTCTTAGACTAGGAGCGCTGCAGCAAAATATATAGTGCGTCCAGATATTAAATAAAGTGAACTTTATTGAAGAAAGTTATTAGTTATCAGTTATCAGCCAGGGGATCAATGTAAGTCCCAATCCCAGTCCCAGTCTCAATCCTAGTTCCAGCCATACATTTTTCGCAGAATATACCAAATCACGATTGAATGATATTACTACTTTCATGCGCTTATCGAGGTTTCACCTCTGAAAGCCTCTGAAGCCTATTATAATTATGAGTTTATGGTTTTTCAAAACCCCTACTATTGTTGGTTACGAAAAAAAATCGAACGAAATTATCAAATGATAAATATTCTCGTACGTATGAAAATGATAGTTTACGAAACATAGAAGTTGTGTGTTGTAGCTTCAAATAACCGATAACGGTTTTGTTGTAACATGCTGACATTTAAAACGGAACAAAATGAAATACGATTCTCATGTTCGTGTCTTCATTATTCCAGACAAAAATATATAATTCAACGGAAAAGACATAGCATAGATATTGTTTCCCCGGAGGGGACACAAAAATTACGCAGTCATTATAAAATACGCAGCTAGAGCTTTAAATTCATTGTTTCCAGCGTCTCTTTTTTCGGTGTCTGTCAATCACTGAGAATAATAGCAGATTGGATTACTTCCACCGGAGTATGGAAGTTAAGATTCGGTAGACTTGGACCTTCCGATAAAAGCAGACTGATTTAATGCGAAATTCCTACTGGTACGACGCTTCTAGAGCGACATCAACCAAGCATCTGTTATATAATATGATGGATATGAATTAATACACGAAATGCAATGCTCATTCTGCGCTAATAGTCGAACATATTCATTATTCCGTATAACGATTGAGAACCGAACATTAGTCCTGCTGACAGGCGGTGCCACGTGGAACCACCGATCGCAAACTAGCGATTTTGTGCAGTAAGTCACGTGTGCCTCTAAAACCTGAAAACTATTATCAATAAAACTAGATGTCAATTCAAACACACACCACGCAGCATCCGAGTTAATTGGGTACCCGTGCCTACTATATAATTGAGAGTTAGTTCGAAAAATATGTTGATATATCTGTACATTTCACTGTTGCTCTCCCTCTTACTTCAGAGGCAAAGTTGGACAATCAACGTGACCCGCTGTAGATCTGGACATTAAACCGCAGGCTTATTATCAGTTGTTACATCACTATGAAATGCCAATTAACGCTTGGGCCACACGTGCACTGCACTGGTTTTTGGACTGTTGACAGCGCAGGAAATCAACTTTTAGTGTGTAATCACACTACCGAAGTTCTCTCCTAGATGGTTATGTTATTATGATTGGTGGTGCAGGAAATTGAAATCTAAGTATGCTATGTGATTATAGCGACAAACGATGTTTGTGCTTCCACTGGTTGTGTTCTGTTCTTAAAAAGTTTTTACTAATGCGTGTTTATGAGAAAACCATCAGCGAAAAAAAAACATTTAAAGTAAGTAGTCAATATTTTCTTATGACGATAGTTTTATAGGAACTTGTTGAAACATAGTTCTATTCATTTCCGTTAGCCGTAAAAGCACTTTATTACTCATTATATCACATATATAAAACATTAACTACTTTAAAAAATAACACTTGTAGTGTACATTAAATAATTTGAAACTTGCATGCTTCTCGGTTTTTCATCACCAGGTGAAAAAATACACTAACAACATTTTCAGAAACCTAATTATCATGACAACGTTTTGGCCTGCTGAGGTATTCTACATTGTTTTTATATTTATATTTATATAAATATTCGTCATTCAATTAAACACTGATAAGCTTTTTTTGATCAACATCATCTACGGTTGGTTATTCATTTTAAACAATTTTCAAATAGACCGGTTGTATGTCGGCGTACCAGGCAACTTCACCGTGACAGTTCGGACTGGCTCGTTCCTTGCAGCTCAGCCAGTAGGTGTCCATCAAGCCCTTTCCCTTGACATCGATCAGCCCTCGGTGTTCGGTTTTGAAGCCTCCGATTCGCATCAGCGCGTCGTTCATTTCACCGGAGATGTGAATTTTTAGGGCTGCAAAAAATGAATTGTAGCAAAATAAGGGAATTTTTACGACATAGAGTTCATATGACACGTTAAAGGAATATTATAAAGTGATTAAATCATTAAATCATAAAATCATGCAGTTTTTTCAATCCATATGAATTAAATCGTAATATCCATTCTTGATTAATTTTCAACTTATTTTTGAGCCTCCTCTGCACCCATTGTTCCAGTTTGTGTACTTTGTTGACCCATTTTCGATTCATGTTGAACTCATTTTTGATATGAAATGGAACACAACAATTTAACTTGATTCGTAGCCTGTTAATTGCCACAGCTGATGTATTTAACTTAAAAACATCGCCATACATTAAGTGAGGAAGAAGTAATGACTTGAAAAGTTGCAATTTCACTGGAGTTGCAAGTTTAAGAAGACGTAAGCGGGCAAAACATTTTTCGCATTTTTCGAGATTGTTTTGGATGATGAAGCCTAGATTAGACGACGTGTGTTTTAATCTATCGATTCCCAAAAATAAGTCTGGTAAAATGTCAGAATGAAAATTCCTGGATATGAACATAGCTTTAATTTTAGACTCGTTCACTGGCAATAAATTTCTGTTAGACCATTGGTAAATTCTGCACAAATCAGAATTTATAAGTCCAGTCATTACTGACACAGCTAAACTTCAACAGGGGCCCTAGTATTGACTCTTGAGGAACACCGGATTGGAATTGGTATCTCATTTGAACATGAAACTTTGCATATGTGCAAAAGATATAATTTTGTGCTATTGGTTTAATTTTTTGGAACCCGACTCATTTTTGAGAATCTTTTTAAAATCGGGAAGGTATTGATGACCACAAATATTTCCAGAGCCAAAACGGTTTGTTTAAACGGTATGACTAGGGATACCATCCGCTTTGATGTTGCAAACTGGGTGCACTGCCTCAACACTTCATCCCTAGGGCTTAACTGGCAACCATCGAAAGGCCTAGCTCAGGATCCGGTTGTCAAATAACCTTTCTTTTGCCACGAAAACAGTCTAGACGCGCCGTTGGATATAAGAGTGAACTCACAAACACAAAATAGTACACTAGTGCTAAAATAAAAATAAAAATAATTTGTTCTATTTGCTGATTGAAAAACCGAAATTTGTAAGTTTAATCTATATAATATATCTAAAACGAAATCTAACACAAACATAACCTGTACCTGCTAAAAGAACCGGTATATCCGAATCAGCATCCAACGAATAGAACAATTCTTTAAGAAATTTCGTTGCCATGGATCCCGACGAAACGCTACTAACGGGAGAAAGTTACTGTGTCAATTGCGATCGTCCAGATTCGGCAGATAACCTGGTTCAGTGCGATCGATGCAGCACGTGGTGGCACATGAAGTGTGCCGGAGTAACCAACTCAGTAGAAGATCGTTCATGGAGCTGCAGCAAATGTGTTCACGTTACATCCGAGGTGGGATCGGTGAGATCAGTTTCCAGTGCCAAGTCAAAACGACTTTCCTTGGCAATGAAAAAGTTGCAGGAGGAACATGAGTTAAAAGTGAAACAACTTAAGGATCAGCAGAATTTGGAGAGAGACCTTCTCGAGCAAAAGTATGCCGGCTTGGAAGCCGCTATGAAAGAAAATGAAAGCGACAGCGCCAGCGCTCGAAGCAGGATGAGTGACGGTGTCAGAAGGACGGAAGTGCAACGTTGGTTGGCTGGGACTTCAACGAAACCGACCACTGCCGATCAAACAAGGTCTAAAGCGGCCATCAAGAAAACGGACCGAATTAATCAATGGAATTCAACGCCCATGTTGAACCCAAGGCAGAAAGAAGTAGACCCCCCATGCCAGGTAACACTATAGACCCTAAGTCGCCACGTCCAGGTGAGTCAAATCAAAATGCTAACGATATCGCTACTCTCGACCATCTTACCAAGCAATTTGGCCTTGAAGCCACTGAAAATATGAACTTACCAACTAATATAAATATATTTACACCCTCGCCGTCTCAATTAGCGGCGAGACAAGTCATGCCCCGCGACCTTCCAACCTTTTCTGGCAGTCCAGCTGATTGGCCAGTATTTATTAGTAACTTTATGATCTCAACATTGGCGTGTGGCTACAGCCCCGCCGAGAACTTAATCAGACTACAACGCTCCCTGAAAGGCCCTGCCCAGGAAGCGGTGCGTAGTCGACTTCTTCTCCCAGAATCTGTTCCGCATATTGTAGATACGCTTCGCTTATTATACGGTCGTCCAGAGCTATTGATAAATGCGCTCATTGATAAGGTCCATACCGTCCCCGCGCCGAAAGCAGAGAAACTCGAATCTCTCATCGACTTTGGGATGGCAGTACAAACACTGTGTGACCATCTCGAAGCTGCAAATCAACAAGCTCATCTGTCAAATCCGTCATTGATGATCGAGTTGGTGGACAAAATTACCAGTACACGTAAGGATGGAGTGGGTGAAATATATGGAGACGCGAAAAGAAGTTAATTTGAAAGTTTTCGGTGAATTTATGCAGGGAATTGTAAAATCAGCGAGCCGGGTCACACTCTACACGGGAAGTGCGAACAAAGCAGACGATAATCGGAAACAAAAGCGCGCAGCAATCAACTCACACTCAGAAGTGACGCAAAATGGTAACGTAGAAGGGACAGACAAAATTTGTCCAGCTTGTAATCAGAGGGGTCATCGTTTGAAAGAGTGCAGCATTTTCAAATCATATTCTGTTGAGGGCCGATGTCGATTCGTTCAAACGCAAGGAATTTGCCGTAATTGTCTGAATGCCCATGGCAGACGTTCCTGTCGCACTCCTGGTGTTTGTGGTTTAAACGGATGCCAATTCCGGCATCACCCGCTTTTACATTATTCACGTTCAGCGGTGCAAGCAGTAGAGAACCATATGCATCGTAACATTCAACCATCCCTCTATTTCGGAATCATCCCTGTAACTGTGCATGGAGGAGGGAAAAGCATTACCACCTATGCTTTCTTGGATGATGGGTCGTCCGTAACATTAATCGAAGATGAATTGGTGAAACAACTAGGAGTTGTTGGCGCGAAGCAACCGTTATGCTTGAAGTGGACTGGTAATATGTCACGAGTAGAAAATGATTCTCGAACAGTATGCGTATCGCTGTCGCAAGGAAACCGTCGTGCCTATGAGCTGCGTGATGTACGCACGGTAAAAGAGCTCACTCTTCCTAGCCAAAGCCTAGACGTTAATAAATTAGCAAAAACGTTCCCACATCTCCGAGGCATTCCGGTACAGAGCTTCCACATTTATTGATAGGAATCGACAATATACGATTAACTGTTCCGCTGAAAACCAGAGAAGGAGCAACAAATGATCCAGTGGCAGTGAAAATGCGGTTAGGCTGGTGCATCTTCGGAGGAAGTAAGGAAAATTCAGCTACATCGTCCTTGAATGTACACGCGTGCGATTGTGCTTCAGACCAGACTTTGCACAACATGGTGAAAGAGTTTTTTGCTACGGAAGATGTCGGATCACAGGCAGCAAAGCCGATCATATCGAAAGAAGGGAGAAGAGCTTATGAACTACTGGAGAAAACAACCAGAAGAGTAGGGGAAAAGTACGAAACCGGGCTTTTGTGGCGTTTTGACGATTTTAAACTACCAGACAGTTACGGGATGGCGCTAAAACGTATGGAATGTCTCGAACGACGTATGGCACGAGAACCTCAACTAAAGGAAAAAATGGCGAAGCAAATCGACGATTATATCAATAAAGGATACATTCGTCGAGCTTCGGAACAGGAATTGAAAAAAGCTGACACCAAACGAGTATGGTATCTACCACTGGGAGTTGTGTTCAACCCGAAAAAATCCAACAAGATGCGGATGATATGGGACGCAGCAGCTAAGGCTCGTGGAATATCATTGAATGATATGCTTCTGAAGGGACCGGATCAATTAACGTCTTTGCCAGCAGTTCTGTTCCGTTTTCGACAGTTCGCGGTTGCTGTTACAGCTGACATAGCGGAGATGTTTCACCAAATTCTAATTCGAGAAACAGACCGGAATGCTCAGCGATTCCTATAGAGAGATAGCCCGTCCGGGCCTCCACAAGTTTTTTCGATGAACGTCGCCACATTTGGATCAACATGCTCGCCAGCATCCGCACAATTTGTGAAAAACAAAAACGCGATGGAGTTTGCCGAGGAATATCCCCGGGCTGTTCAATGCATAGTAAAGAACCACTACGTTGACGACCTGCTAGAGAGCTTCGATAGCGTTGATGAAGCTATTAAAGTTATAAGCGAGGTACGAATGATCCACGCTAAAGGTGGGTTCAATATACGGAATTTCCAATCAAATAACTCCAAAGTGCTGGGCAGCCTTGGAGAGAAAGAGAAATCAGTAGTGCGGTGTTTAGATTCTCATAGCACCAATCAGTGCGAACGAGTACTTGGATTACTTTGGCATACGAAGGAAGATCATCTTGGATTTTCAACACTGATGCAGCAGGAGATACAAACAGTGATATCCTCAGGCATACCACCCACCAAAAGACAAGTTTTAAAATGCCTAATGAGTCTCTTCGACCCGATCGGCTTGTTAGCTTCGTTTACGGTACAGGGTAAAATTCTACTGCAGACAATATGGAGGTCTGGCACTCAATGGGATGAACAGATAACTGAGGGGTGTTTTGAGCGTTGGCGAGAATGGACACGATTGTTAAAAGACGTACAGCAACTCCAACTTTCACGGTGTTATTTTCGGGTAGCAACTTCTAAAATATATCGACACACAGAGCTACACGTATTCGTTGACGCGAGTGAAGAAGCTTATGCGGCGGTAGCATACTTTCGGTGCGTTGATGAGCAAGGGGTAGCCGAATCCGCGCTAGTAGCTGCCAAAACCAAAGTCGCTTCAATCAAACCACTATCTATTCCACGACTGGAGTTAAAGGCAGCCGTGTTGGGTGTTCGATTGATGCAGTTCGTTACCGAAGGGCACTCAATACAAATCGCCTAGAAAGTCTTTTGGTCGGACTCAAGCACCGTGCTCTCCTGGATCAACTCCCAAGATCGGCGCTATAAACAGTTTGTTGCGGTACGCATCGGTGAAATTTTGACAGAAACCAACGCAGATGAATGGAGATACATACCGACGAAGAAAAACGTAGCAGATGCAGCGACAAAGTGGGGCAAAGGGCCAGACCTCAAGCCAGACAGTGTATGGTTCACAGGTCCGCAATTTATGTGGTACAGCGAAGATCAGTGGCCAGCTAATTTAGCACCGAAATCAAAGATCGCTGACGAAGAGCTTCGCCCGATTCACCTACACCAGGAAGAATTCAAAACCTGTATGATTATCGAATTGGAAAGGTTTTCAAATTGGAATCGAGCATTACGAGCTACAGCGTATGCACACCGCTTTATAAAAAAACATTAGGGCAGGCAGAAATGCAATGAAGCTGCAGTTCGGAAACCTCACCCAAGCTGAGATAATACATGCGTTAGACTACTTGATCCAGACGGTACAGTGGGAGGCTTTTCCGGATGAAATGGCCATCCTAACGAACAATTTATCAAAACCATTCACTTCTCGTTAAAGTCGGTCGGAGTAGCGCCAAGAGATGGGTGGCGCTATTCACATGTCTGACGATCCGCGCCGTCCATGTAGAAATTGTTCATACGATTTCGACAGAATCCTGCATTATGAGCGTGCGTCGCTTCGTAAGCCGCCGAGGAGCTCCCTTAGAAATCTACTCGGACAACGGGACAAATTTTTGCGGAGCCGATAGTGTTTTACGGGAGCAGATACAGAAGATGGCACAAACGGTTACCAACACAAATACAAAATGGGTGTTTATTCCTCCGAGTGCCCCGCACATGGGCGGATCGTGGGAAAGGATGGTCCGTTCCGTCAAGTCGGCAATGGAGGCGGCTAATGTGGGACAAAAATTGAACGATGAAGGTCTACTTACTTCGGCGATAGAAGCGGAAGGAATCGTCAACTCAAGACCGTTGACGTATCTTCCCCTGGATTCTGAGGAGGCGGAAGCTCTCACTCCCAATCATTTCCTCCTGGGCAGTTCGAGCGGCGTACGACAACCAGCAGCGGAGCCAACGGATAATATATTCAAGCTTCGCAACGCCTGGAGTCAGGTGCAACACCAGATGGACATGTTTTGGAAACGTTGGTTGCGTGAATACTTACCAACTCTTACGCGGCGGACAAAATGGTTCGGGGAAGTCAAACCTGTGGCAGTAGGGAATCTGGTTTTTGTCATGGAGGACTCAAGAAGGAAGTGATGGACAAGAGGTAGAATTTGCAAGGTTTACGCGGGGCATGATGGTCGGGTTCGGCAAGCATTAGTTCAAACCAATCGGGGTTTGATTCGTAGACCAGTTTCAAAGTTAGCAATTTTGGATGTGGCGCAGGTCGGTAAAACTGGGCACGAGCCTTCCGGTGACCAGTGTTACGGGGGGGAGAATGTTGCAAACTGAGTGCACTGCTTCAACACTTCATCCCTAAGGCTTAACTGTCAACCATCGAAAGACCTAGCTCAGGATCCGGTTGTCAAATAACCTTTCTTTTGCCACGAGCAGCGAAACAGTCTAGACGCGCCGTTGGATATAAGAGTGAAATCACAAACACAAAATAGTACACTAGTGCTAAAATAAAAATTAAAATAATTTGTTCTATTTGCTGATTGAAAAACCGAAATTTGTAAGTTTATTCTATATAATATATCTAAAACGAAATCTAACACAACAATAAAAATTTCATACAGCTTAAAGCTTGCCACACACAAACATAACCTGTGCCTGCCAAAAGAACCGAAATCAGCATCCAACGAATAGAACAAGGACATGTCCTGATTTTGAGATCCTTTTTGAGCGTCCTGATTTATTTGTTATATTCTAGCATTTGTCCTGATTTTCTTAAAATAGTCAGTTTGGTAAAGTAACTTTTGACGTTGACTAACGTCTATGTCGAAGTTAGGCGCCTGAATATGAATATCTAGTACTTCAACCAGGGAGAACCAGGGAAAAGTGGTCAGGTTTTGAGCGCTTATGTATCGGTCATTTCTTTTCAGAATTTTGAGGTTATGGCATCAACCGATCAGAAATTCTTTCATGGTTAAATGTTTGTAACAAAAATAACCTATTGTTTGAGATACACTATTGAAAAGTTGATAAATAACATCGATTGTCTAAATCATACCGAGCAACCAATCACCACCTCTCTTCACAAGCACAGTCGACACTAACGGATACAACCGATCTGACTTTGTAAACGATTTGTTGTTGTTGTTGTTGTTTACTCGAGGTCGCTTACTGTTCCTGATATTTTTAGAGCTATTTTGTTACTAACGAACCAAAGACAAGCTGGAAAGAACTTGTAATAAAGGCGGAGTCTTACAAGTACAAGACTCCGCCTTTATTTCAAGTTTCTTCCTGTCTCTGGTTCGTAATGCGAATGCACAAAATATTAATTTCATTTCATGTTGGCAGCCGGACCGATAGAGCTCTCGCACACGTAGCATTCTACCTAACACGTACAGTTTTGTGTTTTGGAAGACAATCGAATTCTTATTTTTATCGGTTGCGTATTTTACATATGCAGTTACTCTATACGTGGGGGATGAAGGCAGATAGCAGGCAAGCAACAGTATAACATCACGGTCTTGCTTGTTACTGTGCAAAGGATTTTGACACGCGCTTTGTTCATTTCATGACTGTACCGATACCACACGAACGTTGGATGCTGATCGTGACGGAGAAAGAAAAGCCGGGTTTCAATTTCTGGCTGATCGCGCTGGTCGCGTTGATACTTAAGCAACTGTCTATCTGGCGGCTGTTATGGAGTTTTGCTGCAGAACTATTGGAACTGGCAGGCAATTCTACTAGAGAAAACGGGAGAACTAGAATCATCGGCGAATGGTTATCCGAAATAATGATAATTGAACAAACTTGCCAGTGTTGTTACTGTTGTGAATTATAATAGCACCTTTTGGTGCTCTACAATTATGTGATTAAGATTTTTCATCATGTGTAACAGTCGGAAAACCGCAAATTTCAGCATTTGCAAGCCAAGAAAAATTCAACATTGCATCCAGAACGTGTTGGAGGCTCTGAGAAGGGCTGGTTGTAATTTATACTTGTTCTCGTGCTGGATGGTAGCAGATAACAGAAATGCAGCACTTACGCTATTGCGTCTTAAAACAAAATGTTTACTGTCTGACATCACCACAGCAGAATTTCCACCTTCATACTCTGTAGGAACTGAAAATAAAGGCGGAGCTTATCAAAAGATCGCTCTAAGCCAGAATAAATGAGATGTATTTTTCGTAAATTAGTATTACGACACACGAAATAAAATTTTTCGAACGTTGTAGAATTGTATAACTGGAAATAATTAAATCACACCTCTTTTCCCAGTTATACCATTCCAAAACGTTTGAAGAATTTGTTATGTCAGAGCGGATATCGCGCGCTATCTGACCATGAAGCATTTATGCGATAATTGAATGAAAGTTGCAATTGCTGCAACCGGCCTTTTTCAAGGCTCCAAAATGTATTTGGAAGAGCATAATGAATGGTTATTACTAAATTACAACTGTGGTTTGATGCTGCTGAAAATGCACAGCAGTGTGATGTTCATTACGATTTGTTGATACTGCGATTCAATCCGATTTCAAACAGAAAAATTCGGCACGTTCTGCTCACGGTGCTGAGTCTGTTTTAGAAAATTCACAACACTTTATTAGCAAGGATATAACGTCTTGGAGAAGACGGTTATAGTTTGACATCACAGCAGAATTTCGACCGCTTCACACCATTAAATTGATTAACCCTAATCGAGTGTATTTCCAAAGCTATTGCAAAAAATTTATTGACATAAGACAGGCTGTCGTAATTCTACGTGAACTTGCGGTCGTACATAAATTATAAACAGCCTCTTCCACTTTTTTTAAATACATGAAGTTATATGCTGGGCTGGAGCTAACCTAGCATGATCATTATTGATATAATGTCAAGCAATTTTTAAATTTAAAATTTTCGCTTGAATCGTTCTGGTCTCCAATTCAGATAGTTTCGTTGAGTTTGCTTTTTGCTTAGATAGAAAAGTTTTACCCAATTCGCTAAATTAAATGATTGTCTTGGTAGTGCAGCTACGAACAAAGGTTTGATTCGAACAACGGAAAGTGCAGCTGTGAACATAGGTTTGATTCGAATATGTATGAAATGACAGCGATTAAATAAAAGAAATCCATTCTTTTAGTATATATTATTATTTATAACGTTTTAACGTCTCAGCATTCAGGAATGCACTGTTAGATAAAATTGCAGCAGAGGGGCGGGGGCCTAGCGTGGTTGGTAACGTCTCCGCCAACCACGCTCGACGCCTGGGTTCGAATCCCAACGCCGACATAGGGCAAGACATGTATTGTCTGTGATCATACCGTTCCTGTGAATTTTGGTACCCCTAGCCACCTCGGAAATTTGTCTAGTCTTCAGCGACTTGAATAAAGTTTCCCTGTGAGAAAATGTAGAAGCAAGGAGCCCGCCGAGTAATTACTTTGCGGTCTATTGATGCACTTCCTAGCTAGCTAAAGACACTAAGATTCACAATAATGCCCAGTGGTACGAGAGCCCGAAATCGTGAACTTTAATTTTTCAAATATTGGTTTCATTGACATACTATCTCACATTTAGTATATTTAAAGCTTCCAAGAATGATAATAAGTTTTAGTGTGGAGGTCTGCCGCTAGTTGCGCTGCGAAATCTAGCTTTTCAGTCTTGCACTTTGCAGAAATGGTCTTCAGCTAAGTTCTAGAAAGCACCACAATGCACAGTGTTTTTTGACGTAGAACTACGTTTTTCTTTAGCCTACCACATAGGGATGTAAAAAGGAAAACTATTAACGAAAAGGGGACGAAATATGTCCCTTTTTAAATGCTTATAAATCGGTTTGTTTTCAACCCTTTCACTTCCTTAATTTTTGCAGCAATTGTTTGGAAAATAATACACGCATCCACCCAAATGTAGAAAATTGTTGATTGATTATTCGAACTATTGTACTATTGATAATTGTCAAGCCTTGTTTAAACGAAAATTACGTTCCTGATTGGTCGTTATATGAATGCTTCCCAAGCACGGTCGACAGAATCATATACCTTGCAATTGAAAACATGCTATTTGGCCTATATAAGAGCCTGTTTCAGCCGAAGACGCACATAATAGTTCTGGACAGCGACAAGTTGTCAACAGCAGTCGTCCTTCCTTAGCAGCAGCACTAGCCATGTGGTTGGTCACCACGTCTCAGGAGCAGCGCGGTTCTTCTCAGCGTGTGTCGCCAGACTGCCATTATTATTAGGGCAGCATGAAGATCGTCATCACCAAATCTAATTTTGAACAGCAAAATGTCTTTTTTTAGGGCAAATAAACAAGTCATTGAAAGTTAATAATTTTTGACAACGTAAGCAAGCATTCTGTGTGGATTCTAGCAGTTACATCTGTCGCGGCCGTCTAATTTACAGAAGGTGAAATAGCTTCCACAGTGCATGTTGTCCGTGTATCTCAACTCCCCCACTGTTGGGGCAGCACAATGGTTGCGATCAGCAACCGATTTTGAACAGCAAAATGGCTTTTTCAAGGCGAATAAACAAGTAATTGAAGGGTGAAAATTTCCTAGCATCAAGACAAGCAAACATTCTTCGCGGGACTCTAGCAATCAAATTCTGTTGTAGTTTATTTAGTTAATACCCCCACTGTTGGGACAGCACAAAGGCTGCGATCAACATAACCGATTTTGAATAACAAACTGCCCTGTTAGAACGCATTCACAAAGGCAGTTAATTCGAATATTCAGAGCTAATATGAAGTCGATTCAATCAATCAGCATTAACAGAATTTCGTCGTCTCCCAGCTGCCAAGTTGCAACATGATGCAACACGCAACAACGAGCAAACGAAATCGCTTGATGTTACAAACCGCCATAAAATACGGGTTAAAACCGTTGCGTGTGTGAGAGCACCATCGGTGTTTATTCGTTGGAAACAAATAACGAATGCGAATTGTGGAATAATTCGTCTAAAGAATATTAGAGAATTAGACAACTGAACAGAAAGGCGTGGCCTATTACGTAACACCCTTCGGCTATAAAAGAGTGTTTCTGGGAAAACTAGCTACATTCATTAGTCGGAAGGTGAGCTGGATGGACCGTCCACAACGTTGACAGCAGTAGAAGCAGATACAGCACTCAGAAGTAACAGCGCGTTGCGCCTGTGGCTGCCTTCAAATTAAATAAATCACTTGCGCTGTGGTTGGTCACCATGTCTCAGTAGCAGCGGTAGTAGCGGTTCTTCTCAGCGTGCCTCGCCAGACTGCCATTATTCCCCCACTGTTGGGGCAGCATAAAGATCGTCATCACTAAATCCAATTTTGAACAGCAAAATGTCTTTTGACGTAGAACTACGTTTTACTTTGACATACCACACAGGGATGCAAACTGAAAAACTGGGATGAAATTTGTCCCTTTTCAAATGCTTATAGGTCGGTTGGTTTTCAACCGATTTTATTCATTCTTGCAGCAATCGATTGGAAAATTATACACGCATCTGCCCAAATGCAGAAATATGTTGTTTGAATCTAAGAACTATTGCACTATTGAAAATTGTCAAGCCTTGTTGAAATAAAAATAACGTCCTCTGATTGGTCGCTTGCTTGCTGTGTGTGTATGATATGGTATGATGTGTGTATAATATGGTGTGATGTGTGTATGATATGGTATGATGTGTGTATGGTATGATGATATGCTATGATGTGTGTGTGTATGATATGATATAATGTGTGTGTGTGTCTGTATGATATGGTATGATGTGTATGTGTTTGTATGATATGGTATGATTTGTGTGTGTCTATGATATGGTATGATTTGTGTGTTTGTGCTGTGTATGGTTTTTAACTCGGCACGTTCTGCTAACTGCTGAATCCGGTTCACGAAATTCACAACCCTTCATTAGTAGACATTATAACTCATTACCGAAGTGAAAATATTGGTTTTATCAAAGTTTTATAGCGCTCAATGCAGCCAAAAAAGCGCTATAAAACTTTGATAAAACCAGTTGTGTTACTAGGGTAATGAAACACTCAATGCATTTGTTAACAGTGTACTTTACTTGGAAAAGTCTCTATGTATTTTATTGTTTTTTTTTTTTTGTTCCAGGATGGGTGACTTAATGACTAATTGACTTATAAGTGTTATAAAAAATAATTTTTTCAGGACCGTGAGAAAAACAGTCAATTTCTTCGAGAAAGTTGTGGCAAATGTTTCTCCCAGCAACTTTGTCGAAGGTATCGAATTTCTGTCTCTTATATTAAAAACGATATAACAAGTTTTGTATACAAAGGTCACTCAAATTATAATTTTCAATATAACAATAATATATATATATATATATATATATATATATATATATATATATATATATATATATATATATATATATATATATATATATATATATATATATATATATATATATATATATATATATATATATATATATATATATATATATATATATATATATATATATATATATATATATATATATTTTAATTCCTTTTCAAAATTATTGGCCAAACAAAAATACATATTTTCGCTGAACATTTGATCTAGCTATAGTTAAAAATTATTAAAAAGTTATTAACGACTATTCAAGTGTAAGTTTAACTTTAACTTACTCATTCGAACGCAAAAATACGCAGAAAACTATTTGGTATCCTGAAAGCATGTTTATTCATTTTCACAAAAGAATATAAAACCATTTGTCTAATAGAGTCTTTTCGGAAAATCGTTTGCATGAAAATTGGTACTTTTTCAAATAACTTTGTTATTTTTAAATATAGCGTTTTACAATCTTTAGCAAAAATATGAACCCATGAAAATCCTACAATTTTGTAGAAGGTTAAACAATATATAAAAACATTGGAAAGAGAAAAATAAGAATTTTAGTCACAGTTTCTAACATGTTGTCAAATTTGCAGCGCCACTAGCGGCGAAGCTACGCACTAACACTTATTGTCATTCTTTGAGGTTTTTATGATAAATTTATTCTGAATATAAAACTAGCATTTGGCGACGAACGATTTTGAGCCCTCGTACCATTGAGAAATGGTTAGAAAGCTTTAATATTAAAATTACTTACTTACTACTTTTAAGGCGACAGACCGATTATCGATCCAGTGCCGAATCCAGAATACGTCGCCATGTCCCTCGGTCTTGGGCTGCTATCCTCCAATCGCCCCTAACACCTATTTCGCGTGCATCCTCGTCGACAGCACACATCCAACGAGTGCGGGGTCTACTTCGAAGTCGACGACCTCTATCGGGATTCCTGCTAAATATAGCCTTCGCTTGACGCTCATCCGGCATTCTCGCTACATACCCAGCCCACTGAAGCCTGCCGTGTTTTATCCGCTTGACTATATCCGCCGATTTGTTCATGGTTCATGCGTCTGCGCCAAACACCATTTTCTAGTTTGCCGCCAAGGATTGAACGCAAAAGCCCCGATAATTGCTACAGTTCAGGCGATGGCCTTTTTTGTAGATCGGGCATATGAGACCCTCCAACCAGTCCGAGGGCAATTCTTCATCAGACCACACTCTCAGCATGATCCGATGGAATGCACGATACAGCTGTTCGCTCCCGACTTTGAAGAGTTCGGCGGGAATGTCGTCCTTCCCTGCTTCCTTGCAGTTTCTCAGCGCTTTCACAGCTTTCTTCACCTCGTCCATGGATGGTGGATCCACAGCTTGTCCATCATTCTCAATAGTCATCCTGCTCCTTTCGACTCCACTGTTTCCCTCACCGTTCAACAGCACACTGAAGTGTTCCTTCCAACGCCTGGCCACCTCTGTTTTATCGGTTATCAGGTTCCCCTCCCTATCGTTGCACACGACAGGGGCTGACACGTTTCGATTTCTGATTCCGTTGACCTTCTTGTAGAAGCTCCTCGCATCGTGCCTGGAGAAGCAACCTTCCGTCTCCGCAAGAATACGCTCCCAATGCTGTCGTTTCTTCCGGCGATGGAGTCTCTTTTCAGCGGCTCTTGCATCTCGATATCTACGCATGCTCTGACGAGTCACAGCCGTGGCCAACATGTGACCCCTGGCGCGGTTCTTCTCCTCCGTCACTCGCTGGCACTCAGCGTCAAAGCACTCATTGGGCGCAGCTGCCTCAGTTGTACCCAACACTTCTCGCGCTGTAGTGCTGATCGAACTGTGGATGTGCCTCCACTGTTTTTTCAGGTTCCCTTCAACTCTTTCCTCAATCCGTTCATCAACCTTCTGCGAGTACTCTGCAGCCACTCCTTCAGTTGATAGCCGCTGGATGTTCAACTGCATCCTCCTCGTTGCCTTGGATTTCAGCACGTTGGACAGCCGGGTGCGGATTTTGGCTACTACGAGATAGTGATCCGAGTCAACGTTCGGTCCTCTGAACGACCTCACGTCTGTAACGTCTGAAAAGTGCCGTCCATCAATCAGAACGTGGTCAATTTGAGAGCAAAGCTCTCCATTCGGGTGCATCCAGGTGTGCTTACGTATGTTCCAGCGTGCAAAATAAGTGCTACAGATAGCCATCCCTCTAGCTGCAGCGAAATTAACAAGCCTCAGGCCATTGTCGTTCGTAGTAGAGTGGAAGCTTTCCCTACCAGTTACGGGGCGGAAGAAGTCTTCCTACCCGACCTGTGCATTTGCATCTCCGATGACAATCTTTATATCGTGTCCTGGGCACTCATTGTATGTCTTTTCCAGGAGCTCATAGAACTCCTCCTTTTCGTCATCGGGTTTCTCGTTGGTCGGTGCGTAATATTAAAATTAAATCTATACATATAAAAATGCACCTCTGTCTGTTTGTCTGTCTGATTCATATAGGCTTGGAAACTACCGAAGCGATCAGCGTGAAACTTTGCATATAGGGGTATTAGGGGCCAAGAAAGGTTACTAAGATAGTTTGAGATCGCTCCCTCTTCTGGAAGGGAGGGGTCCCATACAAATGAAACACAAATTTCTGCACATCTCGAAAACTAACCAAGTAAATAGAGCCAAATTTGGCATGTGGATGTTTTTAGGGGCAACAAATATGTTCATATTAGTTTTAAACTCCTCCCTCTTTTGGAAGGGAGGGGGGGGGGTCCGTACAAATTAACACGAATTTCTGCACATCTCGAGAAATAATCAAGTAAATTGAACCAAATTTGAAAACCAGCGGAATGTGACCAAATAGCACCCAACGTGGGTAATTCCGGAAGCGTAATGATGCACAGAAGCCACAAATCGACCTCAGACAACATTTTGAAATGTAAGATGGCAACTTCCGGTTTCTGGAAAACAGCCAAAGATGGCCGCTTTCCATCCACTATGATGATATTTGGAACCAGTATGGTACACAGGAGCTAAAATTGACCACAGACCCCATTTTGAATTCTACGATGGCCACTTCCGATTTCTGGAAAACAGCCGAAAATGACCAAATGACACCGAATATGAGTGTTTTTAAAACAGAATGACGCTCAGGGGCCAAAAAATGTCTCCGAATGTCATTTCGAAATCCAAGCTGGCGACTTCCGGTTTTTGAAAAACAGCGGGAAAAGACCAAATACCACCCAATATGGGTTTTCGGGATCGTAATGATGCACTGAAGTCACAAATAGACCTCAGACAACATTTTGAATTGTAAGACGGCAACTTCCGGGTTTTTGGAAAACAGCCTAAAGTGACCAAATACCACCCAATATGAATATCTCCGGAACCAGAATTATGTCTTGACTTCAGACACCATTTTGAAGTGTTAGATGACAACTTCTGGGGAACGGCCGAAAAAGACCGAATATTACTCAATATGGATTGAAGCCAAGCATCGAGACTGGACACCATTTTAAATTCGAAGATGACCACTTCCAGTTTCTGAAAAACAACCAAATGAACTGAATGCCACCCAATATGGGTATTTCCGGAATCAAATTGATGACAAAAAACAGCTGAAAATGACCGAATACCACCCAATATGGATAATTCAGAATAGAAGTGATGTACAGAAGCAAAAAGTCGAGAATGTTGTCATTCCGTAAAAACCAATCTTTTCAAACGATTTGTCTTTTGGCATTGAACATATCTTATGGCCGATTCGTCGTGCATTTGCAGACTAAATATAAACAAATCGCAAGGAATCAATGAGTTTGGAATTTTTAAAATTATTTAATTGGAGACAATAATGGGCGGGACGAAGTTTGCGGGTCAGCTTGTAAATAAATAAAAAAGTTTAAGCTCTTAGGCAGACAAATCTCGTAAACGGCTTAACTTGAACTGTTACTGAATAAAAAATCACTGTACCATAATAATTTTTGATATTTTACTGCCCAGAGTTGCCTTGAACGGATATTTTAGAGTGAAGGCCTAAACACAATGGTTGCGGCTGCGTTGGCGACAATTTGACTGTTAGCCCGTTCATTTTCTGTTAAATTAACGTCAACGCAACGCAAACGTATCCATTGTGATTGAGCCTTGAGCTTTTCAAGTTCACGACCGTTGATAATGATTGCATCCACGTGCCAGATCTCCATGCTTGCTGCGATAGTTACTTGCTATTAGTAGAAAAAAAAAATCGAATGCGATGATATTTTCGATTTCTTCCCAGATTCAACATGTTGCTTGGATACATCGCAGCTCGTCGCATAGCAACGGACAATTCATTAGAAGAAGAAAGCTACACGCGGCATCAAATTCCGACACTGTTCGTACCTTCTCCGGTAGATTCCATCCGAGAGGCGGTGTTGACGGTGTCTCCAAAGAGGCAGTACCGTGGCATCTTAGTTCCAACAATACCCGCCACCACCGGTCCGGTGTGAATTCCTACACGTATCTGCACCGATTCGTTGGCACTGGGAAAATAAGATGAAATATCATACAGTAACAAATTGAAAAAAAAAGTAGAATTTCTCTAATTACTTGTGCGGAATGCTGAAACAACCTGAGGCATCAAGTAAATCCAGCGCCATCGTGGCAATTTCCGAGACGTGTTTATTTCCTGAAATTGAAATTAAACCGCACGAATCCCGGGTTAATGAAAGAAAATTCGCGTACATAAATAGGTTTAATTTGATACCACCATTCTTAACCGGAAGTCCGGACGCCACCATGTACGAGTCCCCAATGGTTTCTATTTTATAAACGTCGTAGCACTCAATCCGCTCGTCAAACATTCGGTAAATCGCATTCAGAAAGGAAACCACCTGCAAAGTGAAAGCTCTTAATAGGGTTTCACAAACCAAATGCGAATAGCGGCCACCTCTAGTGGGGTGCATTCGGCTGCAATTTCCGTGAAACCGACAATGTCGCTGAAAAAAATCGTCACCGCCGAATAGTACTCCGCCGGGACCGTTTGAGCCTGCTTCAGTTGTGTGGCCACGGTCGGGGGTAGCATTTGAAACAGGAGCGAGTCGGATTTTCTCTTTTCACGTTTCAACTCTTTTGCCTTGTGCGCTAGGTTGACTGCATACATCTGAATGGTGGCCACGGCATTCCTAACCAGAACGATGATGATTGGGGATACAATCAAGACCACAATGAGAATTGCAATTCCAAAGGTTTCCATGCGGTCGGCCTTTTGGAGCACTTTTTGCACTTCTTCCCTGCGGGAAAAGGTCATTAAATTAGCCACATAACATATTTTTTGGTTAACTTGAAAAACTCACCTGATAATCCATCTCACTCTATCCTGAAGTTTACGTAGCTCGTCAATGTAGGAGGCCATGGCTTCGTAGTAAGCACGTGCAGTAGTAACGTTTGCCGGTATTTGAGCGTTCATGCGAATGGTGGCACTCCATTGTTTGATTTTTCCGTAATTTCGCATGCCACGTGTCAGATTTTTGTACATCATTTTAAGCCTCGGAATGTAGTTCAAAGATGCGTTCAGCAGCTCTTTCCCGACTATGTCATGCTGTACGTACATCACATACTGTTCTGCCTTAAGAAATCCTCGCCCGTAGTAATTGATACCATAAACCGATGATATATCTAAACTTTCAATACTCTTTAGAAGATTTTTGAAACTTAAAAGAAATCGCCAAACGCCACTCTTGTTAGCGTCTTTAATTTGATTAGTTAAATGCTCCAACAGAGCAGCATTCACCGTCGTGTACCAATGCAACACATCCCGCACGGAACTATACTCCGACTGTATATTTTCCCTGAACTCCACCAGCTCTTCCCTGAACTCGCTCATATTCAACCAAGTCACTTTACCGTCATTCAGTGTTGCGATGGTCATATCAGGCCAGGAAGAAATATTCTCCAGTGCCCGATCCGTCTCTCGAAAGCCTTTCGTCAAATTTCTCCGCAGCATGCTGCCGTTGGTGTAGATGAAAAACGCCACATCCGAGCGTTCCTGTTGCAGTTTAGTCACCACCTTGCCCAGCCCCGTCGCCATCGTAACCTGAACTTCAATTTCGGTGGCCTCCATCCGGTAGCTGACGATATCGATCATCTCGTAGGAGGTCTGAAAAATCAGCGCCATTATCGGAATAAACGGCAGCACGATCATCTTCAGCAGCTGAATTTGTCGGCCTCTTTTGAAGGCCGGATTTTTCGCCTCGGCACTGCAGCATCCTTTACCGTGCAAGTTGGCGGTAGCCGTGCTGACATCTTCCGAACTAACGGATTTTATCGATGCGCTATCCACGTGAGAGACACTCGAGTGGGGTTTCATGGCAAGTCTGTAATGGGTAAAAAGAAGAAGCAAAAAAAGCACAACGTGAAAACGCAAAATGTAAAGGAAGCTGTTAATTTTCCTCCCCGCGGGTGGTGATGTCTGGAGCGTTGATGTGCTGCTTCGGAATGGCATTTTCCCCTTTCCCGGTTTGGGGGAGCATCTTCCATGGAAGACATAGAGCTTCGTGCGTTGCAAGAAAAGCCATAGAAAGAAAATACAATTGTTGTCAACCTACGCTATTGATTATTGTTTCGAGCTCAAGAAGTTAATTGTACACATAAAAGGAAGCGGTTGTAATGCTTGAAAATTTTGCGAGGTTTCTGATTGAAGTATTAAGTTTGAATTGCACTTTCTAGAAGGTAAACTTGAACCTATTTTCAATAGAAACAGAACATATGTAAACTGAAAATAGAACTTTAACATTAAGTTTGCTTAAATTAACAAAAAGAGTTGTTCTTATATATTTATCATAAGCTTTGCATTAACTTGATAAAAAAAATGATATTCTTAGTATTTTACAGTTCAAAATTTTCAGTATTTTCGATTTTTTCGGTAGACCTGCGTAAGAGAACTTTTTTGACACGTTTAACATATGTGATATTTTAGATATTCACGGTGCTCCCACAGACCGTTATTATAAAAAAAATGAACCAAAGAATCTGAGTACGCCATTCGATTCGTTATGACGTCCAGAATCTCTGGTCAAAATTTCAAAATCATCGTACGGTACATTTTTGAGTAATGCTCTTTTGAAGGTCGTAAAGTACAAAAAAGGGATATTAAAACGACGAAATACTCAATGTAAAGCACGTTTTTAAGCCACAATTTTATGAAACAACTTCCAAAATAGTTTCTACACATTCCAAGTATTATATTTAAAGACATTTACAATTGGTGGAAAGATTTATTTCAAAATCCCACAGTGCACAGTGGTCTAAATTAGTAAAATCGTGATCGTTCCAGATTTGACTATGAAAAATTGATTTTATGTGCTCAATGTCTTCAGCAAAATTGTTTCATAGAACAAGGCCTTACTTTTGGTGTTTTTGGTTTTTTGATCAATCCACCTAACAGTTAGATAAAAAAAATATGTTTCCTAATTTTCAATATACCGGTTTGCTTCCTTCAGTAAAGTTGTGGAAAATTTCAAAAGAAAAACAATTGCTGAATACTGCGATGTCCTATCTGTACGTTGAACACGACAAAATAGAGTTTTTTTTTGTGGAACACCCCTCCTTAAAATCAGTTTTTCGTCTATAAGTTCGACTGTAGTGGTCAAAACAATGCAAAATGTTCTAAGAATTCATGCATTCAACTAAGTGTTCCTCAGGACTTTGTAAAATTTATTGTTTTGACAATCACAGAAAAAATTACATGAGCATGAGCATGAGCATGAGCATGATTGACCGCCCGCGGTTGCTACTCCGTTATTGCCAGATCAGCTGTAATTACACAGAGAACCAACAGATGATGCTTGGGACCAACATGCATCCTCAATGTGTAAAAACTGGTGACCTTAATCTTTGTATTAGGCAATACCAGCGCCGGCCGCATCCGAATGCAGGTCAAAGAAGGAATTTGTATAGGAAAATGTTGACGTGATACTCGCTTATTGGAAGCCGAGAACACCTCTGCACTTCCACGAGAAATCACTGGGATGTTGGAGAAAGGGCAAGGTACACAGCAGGGTTCGTTTTGGTAAACGATGCGCTGGTTTCGAGTGTCGGGTTCTTTAGAACAAGTATCGCGCGAACAAGTTCATTATATCCGCCACGATATTCATAATGCGATTCGAACTTATTCAGTTTGACAATGTAACACCGCAACAATAAATCGTACGCGAGAATACTAGACCTTTGATCAAATTGGGACAACTTCAAATGATATGGTATCTCCTCGGAAGGTGATCCTCTTCTCCTCTTTACGCCGAAATCAAGGGCGCGTTGTTGATCTATCTTTAGATAATTCGACCTCATGAATGTATCGACGCGGAGTCTAGGGGTTCGTTCAACCGGACATTTCTACCTAACAAATCGACCAACGACGTTTCTCGTATACACTTTGTCTGCTCTAAAAAAAACGATACGATCCCGCGAAAAACACACCTGAAAAACAGAATATAACAATGATGCGCGCTTATTACGAAAACGAACCATGAGTATATTTCTTGCCAAACGGTCCGCGATGTAGCCTTTGCTACTCGTAGCCATCAGCTATTTGTCAATCCCGAGTACTTCCGAAGAAACGACTGCACGTCGGCCGACGCGATTCTTTAGAGGGTATACATTGTGTTTTCGTTAATCGCGATATTTATCGACCGGACGAAATTTTCGGTTAAACAGTCACAGTGAGACATGAACAAGTATCTGGGTATAGCCCTCGAAATCACTATATTCTAAAAACGTTCATATAAGTAAAATGCTCCCGAGCCGGAAACGCAGTTTACATCGAAGCACTATGCACGACCGCTTTATTCCCTCCTACCGACGCAGAAACTCGGGGACACGACTTTTCACGCCGATTCTATCTTAGTTGTCGATGCGAATGTTGCCTATTAAATAAAAAAAAATGGCAAAGTTTCATGCATGCAAAGCCTTAATAATTTAAAAATGCAAATTTTCATATTGACCAATATATGGTCTTAAGTTTGTTAACAAAATGCCGACCTAGTCATGTTTGGAACATTGTATACAAAACATATACAGCCCAAAAGCTAGAAAAATCGGAAAAGTGAAGCATAAGATTTCATGTATTATCACTGCACCATACTCTCAGCTTCCATAAACCACACCATTGCTCTCGAGGTGAGAACATGTTTGCTAATAAAACCCTACTTAAAGCCTGACCGTGCAAAACCGTGGTAGATGACGGATTCAAAGTATACTATGCGTCATATTGGCTCATTACTAAGTTGAGCTACCCATTACCTTATAATGGGTGTGATACTGTTGGAAAGATAGAAAAATGGCAAAGCTTGGTGCATCTAAAACATTCAGTGCAAACATCAGGTGTAGATGTACATACTAATCAAAAGTCTTGAAATTATTGACAGGACGAAACCAATCATGATTATTTCAGGCTGACTAAATAATCCTCGAAAGTCAAACTCGACTCCATTGAATTTTCTATTACCTGTCATGCGAGAGTCAGTGCGTTTAAAAATTCATGGTACACGACACATCAGTAAATACAACTTAATTAATCTATTCTACCATAATTTCTAATAAACAACACTATTACACAAAACCACACGAAAAAAGTCTCCAGAAAAACATCTTAATTGCACTCTGTTTTCTATTTGGACAATCGAAACTGTAACAGTTAAACATTCATAACGGCCACAATCAAAACGGCACGCTACGTCGTTCCTCAAACTGGCAACTACGTGGTATCCGGTGGATCATCACATGATGTAAACCATATTCGAACGCGGACCAATTAGGAAAAAAAAAATAAAATTCCAAAAGCGAATCGTGTATGTCGTATCGAGCCCGTTGATAAGTTAACCTACCTCACCTGACGATTCTCATTGCTTTTACTTGTGGGAGAATAAAGTAAAACATTTCAAGACTCATCGCGCAAACAAAAAAAAAACCCTACTCGCAGCCGAAAAGCTACCACACCTCGTGCACCCAACAGATCACACATTCACGCTTCTGCCAAAGTCCAAAGCCCGCTAAAAACCACTACACACATAGCCTTACATTCATGAAATGTTTGATACAAAAAACATATACTCATCTGTTTTAGTTTGGTTATGCCTATGCCAGCGAAACAAACGCCGACTAGCACAGCGCAACGCTATTCTCTCCGCTCTCCAGGAAGTGCCGTTCTCTTCGTTCACACCACCATATGCACTCCATTATCGCACGTTAATAATGAACCGCTTGTTAGCGCGACGCACGAAGTAGGCACTCACACTCACGCAACCTAACTGGCCTAACAATTTTTTATTTGATTTCGTGGATAAATTATAACTTCCACGCATAGAACACTGTGTTTTTCACAAAACCTCCACTTTTCTCACTTAAACAAAGCATCACAGATCACAACTGTACACTTTTTAGCATGTTTGGCCCCTCATTTCACTTACAAATCAATAACTTTAACGAATTGCTTTCGGGGCACGTATTATCGGTTAGTCGTGTTGCCAGCTCCTCTTGACAATCACAGAAAAAATTACACAGAAAAAACTGTTTTTAAGGGGTGGTGTTCAACAAAAAACTCTATTTTGTCGTGTTCAACGTATAGATAGGACATCGCAGTATTCAGCAGTTGTTTTTCTTTTAAAATTTCCCACAACTTTACTGAAAGAAGCAAACCGGTATATTGAAAATTAGAAAACATATTTATTTTATCTAACTGTTAGGTGGATTGATCAAAAAACCAAAAACACCAAAAGTAAGGCCTTGTTCTATAAAGCAATTTTGCTGAAGACATTGAGCATATAAAATCAATTTTTCATAGTCAAATCTGGAACGATCACGATTTTACGAATTTAGACCACTGTGCACTGTGGGATTTTGAAATAAATCTTTCCACCAATTGTAAATGTCTTTAAATATAATACTTGGAATGTGTAGAAACTATTTTGGAAGTTGTTTCATAAAATTGTGGGTGAAAAACGTGCTTTACATTGAGTATTTCGTCGTTTTAATATCACTTTTTTGTACTTTACGACCTTCAGAAGAGCATTACTCAAAAATGTACCGTACGATGATTTTGAAATTTTGACCAGAGATTCTGGACGTCATAACGAATCGAATGGCGTACTCAGTTCGATTCGTACAAAACGTACAAAGTTCGATCGATCTAGCTTAAGCTCAATTTAGGAATATATGAATCTTTTAACGTCATCCTTTCTAGAAAAAATATCAAACTGTACTTCAAGTAACAATAACTATGCAAAAATCATGATACAAACCGTATTTTGCCGTTTTGTACACCCAACGCAAACGGGGAATATTTTTTTACTTTAGGGCAATTTTTTATTACTTATTGTGTCTTACGACTGCGCATTATACACAAAGAGTAACAAAGAAAAAGTAATAAATATTATGACGGCCACACGCTTGTATGTGTTTCTGGAGAAGAACATACAGCCAAGCACCGCAATGCATGTGTTAGCCAGACTTCACTCGCTGCATTTGTATTGATGCAACGATCTGGTTCATTTTTGTCTCCCTTCATGCACACATAATCAGAATCTCAACCGTCATCCTCAAATGTCTAATTAGAAACACTTTCGTTTCGTCCCCCAGTGTTTACTTGAAATGGAAATATGTAATACTGTCTGACCAGAGTTGCCGAAGTTGCGAATATTGTCTGGTTAGGCACGAGTATTGTATTTTCAAACAGGTGCAAATGAGTTTCCATGAACCAATAAGTATGTGTTTTAGATATCTTGCAGGAAAGCGAATGTTTTTGTTTTTCTCTAACGCAGTTCACAGATCGTGATGTCATTTCAAGACGCATTTTAAGTCTTTGAAATCATCAACGTTTGCATACTCTATGACGGGGAAAATGCTGCTTGGCAGCTCTTGTCATATTTTTTCTCTGCTCCGTATGCGAACTAATATACGCACACCGGATGAATTGGAGATTGAAGAAACTTGTAACATGTGCAACATATGCGACGCTGTGTGATTTTTTTTGCTTGAGATGAAAAGGGAGCAGTTTTCGACAGAAAAAATCTTGCATGTGGTTGAAACGACCATTATTAGATAGTCGTACTCCCGTAACACGTGCTAAATATATGGCAGTATGTGTTGTTACTTGACTGGGGAAGAATTTTATTGCCTTTAAAGTAATAGGTTTGTTACCCAAAAAGCAATTTTGCGCTATTGCTTCTAAAGTAATAAGGAAAAGTTTTGCGTGTAGGTTCGAGACTCAGAAGACCTTATCGTTTAATACTTTTGATTCGGATTTCTCAGAAAGTTTTACATCAATTAATTATCAAAATAATTTTTTCAATGGAGACGCAAGGTGGTCATGGTTGATATTGAAGGTTGAAAAAATTCTATCTTCAAAATAACAAAAAAACATTCGTGACAACATTCGTATTTTTCATTTTCCACCTCTAGTGTACAACAATTCAGTAGCTGCCGCTTTGTTTAGATCAATAACGACGCCGGTTACGTCCTTACGGTCGGTTAGGGATGGAAAGAAGAAAGTGCTACAATCGTTGTTGCCAGAAACTGAGTTTACCCCTGCATCTCTAGTGTCGTATACTAGATCTTTCCTACGGCACTTTAAATCATCAAGTCATTCAACCACGCAGGTAAGTTCCGTTACATCAGCCGTATGTAACTGAACTCAACCTTTGCCTACGTTACAGCATACTCGTTACCAGGCCTTGCTGAGTATACTGCAACGCGGATGCCCGATTCATATAGCACAGCGGTTCTCAACCTAAGGTACGCGTTCCCCTGGGGGTACTCGAGAGCCTTCAGGGGGATACGCGAAAGAAACGGCGAAACTGAAAGAAAAACTACTTGATCACCGTGCTCGGTGACGGATTTTTATACTTTTACCCTTTCCTCTACACGCCTATATGTAGACTCTACTGTTTTTCCCTACCGAGCCTTGTTACCCTGCCAAGTATCAGCAATTATAACTGCCAGCTGTGTCTCTTTGTTTTCTGGAATTTAGCGTGAGGCAAGGGTCGAGTCGAGGGATGGGAAGCCTGAAAAACAATGCGCAAAAATCCCTCTGACATCGAACTCATTATCATTCGCTTGTCAAAACCTAGCCTTGAATCTACAAACTCCCCGTTTTATGTTCTTATAAATTATCGGAGCCAAACAAAAAAACACAGGTCCAAATTATTCATTTCATTTTTAACTTTTTCGGCATATTTGAACTATTCGACATTTCTGGCATTATTAACTATTTATATATTTTAGATTTTGTCAAAATGCCATAAATATTCGTTTTTGAGCTGCAGGATCGGTGTAAGCACTTTCGCAAAAACAATTCGACATTACAATATCTGCATTCTCTGTACTAACGTTCGCATTAAAAATAGACTTTTTCCGGATGGTGATTAAAATATTAAGACAGATATTTGAGTTTGCAAACAAAATTCTACGCCCTTGCGAGCGGCCTTCCGGAAGTTAACCGAAACATTCGCATGGTGAACGAAAACATGCTTTTGAGTCCTTTCTTCGTTTTTTTTTTTATCAATTTCTCCTCAGTTTTCGCGAGAAAATTGTTCGAGTAGATTTTACGCTTCAGGTTTGCCCAGAAATTATCGATGGACGCAGCTGGAGAAATTTGGGCGGGTTCGCTACTACGTCGCGATTCGTCGAGAAAATCGACTTGGTCATTTTATTGAGCCACTACCACTGCGTCATTGACTGTAGTTCCGATTCCAGTAATCCGGACTGTCGCTTCCTAACATGTATGTCCATGTTCGCCAGGTACTTTTTCACTGTTTGGCTGGTTGCACCGACCTCCCGGCCAAGCGCACGCAGCGATATAGCCACTTTTCCATCGGTCTCACTCTACAGTCTCGGGTTTTCTTTCAATGCTCTGATTGTTGTCCAACGGGGGCATTTGGCGTTCACAAAGTGTCGTTTCCGACGCAGCGGGGTACCGTTTTTTGAACGCGCACACTCCTGAACAGAATAGCTTCACTGTTTTCCCAAGCAACAATTGAAACATAATAAAAAAATAAATTGTGATCATTTGTTGCACTAATGAAATTCTGAGGTTTTAGGAAACATTTTTTGTTACTACGATGAAATTGTAAAGAAACAAGCAACAACTAAAGTTGCATCGCTGCTCCAAAAATCTTCACACCAACAACGTAATTCGCGAGGTTAGATTTGTTGTTGAAACGTATAAACGGCATTTGAAAACCTAACCTTCCAAAACAAACATACAAAAATACTTCTAAAAGTTGCTGTCATGTTTTGAAGCCATGTAACAGCAACTTTTGCTCGATCGTTTGCCTTATATTTGTTTTTGAGATGAGGTTATTTACTGCGTTGTAACTTTTGGGTGATTGGACTAGAAGTCGTCCAAAAAGTGTGGGTCTCTGAACGAAATATGATAAATTGCTTTGAATTTCATTATCACGCTAAGGTACTGATAAATTGAAGAAGCAAAATTAAAACTGGTAATGGCCATTGCATTGCATTGGCATGATAAGGGAAGCAATATTTAAAACTGAGCCATGAACTTGCAATGCAGCATTTACCATGTTGTTATCAAATTCCATGCATAAGTTCATACACATTGCGGTTTCATTCTTGAAACAACGAAAATGTTGCAATTGGCTCCACCTCCTGCGCTTTTTTTGTCATTGTATATGAAACTGAGATGTAACTGCAACTTAATTTCGCATAAGAGTTTGTTGCTGTGATGCACAAAGTTCATTATCGAAACAAATTTTGCTGCTTGGGTTGGCCATCACGGTTAGAGTTCGACTGATAGAACTGTAATTTTTTTTCTATTGACTCATGGGTTACTCTGATTTATGCTGCATGGATTCTTCAGTGTGTGTGAAAGTAAACCCATGAAAAATCGGCAATTTTTGTTTTCATTTTTGTAAATGTAGAAGTTATTTTACGAACAATACGACAGCATTCTGCATCTTACTAATCCAACTAAGCAATGATTCACATTGCCTGCAAATATTTGGTTGGATTCGCTCCATGTATTTGCTCCAACCACGACAGCATGAATGTGTGCAAGCTCACCTTAAATCGTTCAAGGGGGAAAAAGGATCCTATTTGATGAAAAAAATCCTTCTACTCATATGGCTAAAGTTTAACTGCTGCAGTGTTTTTCACTTTTTTCAGTTTTCGGTTATGTTTGCCTTTAACAAGGTCTAGCACAAGGACCATGACAGCTAGCTTAATTCTATCAGTATCGTTAAAAGCTGAGAAAATTTCGTACTCAATACTGTCTTGAAAACGTCGAATTAGAGAGAATAAGAAGCGCTTAGAAAGGAACAAATGTGCAATCAAATATTTTTTGAGAACTGCAATTTTCTCTCTGAAATGTGTGATAAACATAAGTTTTGTTGTTAACCAAATTAAACATTGGAGTGTACTCTACAAGTTGTTTTTTTTTTTTTTTGACTCCAAGCATCCAATCTTTTAGTTTAGCTGCTAATCCCCTTTAACAGCAACAGGCTGTACCTCGTTTAGTGTTGCAATGTTCTGCTCCATTGTATTTACTAGACGTGCCCGATCAGAAAGAAAAAAAATAAATAAAAATGTAACAGAAGTTGTTAGTTTGTTACGGGAAAAACCTTAAAGGCTGTGTTTTCAATTTATTTGGTCCTGTTAGGTGTTAAAATAACAGAAATTATAACAGAAAGGATTCTACTAGTATCAAACACATATCAAAATTTGTTACTATTATATCAGCTTTCTAACAAAATAAGATAGTATATAGAACAATATAATAACAAACATTGTTAGAAACAACAGGTTTTGATTAAAACAAAAAAATATTTAGACTTGTTTCATGACTACTTCATTTCACGTTTTATTATTATAACTCATTCAGATTCAATTTTTTTATCAAAATTATATGGAAAATACAAAATTGTATCAAATTATGTTATTTGTATCTCACGTTGATAGAATTTTGCAATTTTTAGTTATGTTCTTCTGATCAGGTGTCGTTGACGTCCTGTACAAAGCATGCACTGCATACTAGATCAATGCTTGAAACGTTTCGTTACACAGTGAGCAGAAAATTGTGAATTGGATTGGATTTTTTTTCATCAAATTTTTAGATTTTGAGTGAGCTCCCTAACACCCTGTATATTAAAGGGATTCGATATGTTGTGTTGCTAGATTGCTGGCGTTTAAAAAAAAACCAAGAATGATTATTACACAAGCTTATTTAGATAACGGTCAAAAAATTGCAATACTAAAACTATTCTCATGAGACATTTGTGTTTTTTTTTTTCAAAAGTTGAACTTAGCCGCATACCGTCGTAGTATGCTATAGGTATCCGCTGTGTGAATCTTCGGTTGGCTGCTGAACGAGTCCCGTTGTAGCCGTATAGAGCAATAGGCGAATTTTGTTTTCTTAGGTAGGTGATTGAAATTAATGAGTTTTTGAGTGCGGATGCCCGACTATTATATGAAATTTAGAGCTTTTAAATGAGATTTTCAGGATTCTACTTTATGAGAAATCTAAAGTGAACTAAGAAAAATCCAATACACGTAAAATACACGTAATTTTAATATGGTTTACATAGTTGGTAAAATAACGAAAAATAATACCAAATTATTGTCCTACAAGACTACATGAATAACAAAGCTTGATATTTCAATAACAAAGGCTGAAAAGTATGTATCATAAAGAGAGGCTGAATGAACGAAAGGCTGAAACATGAAAGGCCTAAACTTTCGTAACTTGAATCATAATCGTTGAAAAATTCGGACACAATTCTTTATAAGGTGACAGAGTTCAATGTTCGAGTAATATTGGTTTGTGCAATAGAAAATTAATTTTCGGCAACATTTGAATCTATACGCACTTGACTCTTGTACACGTTTCCTAGATGGTTCAGGGCGAAACGGCCGAAGGCCGCGAGTGTTTGCCGGCGACCCGCCGTCGGAAGCGCCGGCCACTGCGGGTGGGGGGGCAACCCCCGCAGAAATCACCTCTGTATAGGTTCGTTCGTTTTCCTAGGTTTACTTACTCGTAGGGGTGATCCCCTAGTTTAGTCCGAACGAGCGATATCGAGTAAGGACAGCATACATCTCAGACAATCGAGTCGGCGAGTGTTGTTTTAAAAATGAACTTTGTGAATTTCAACCCTATGATTTTTCAGCCTTTCGTGTTTCAGCCTTTTGAGTTTCAGCCTTTCGTAATAGAACCGCGAGATCTGATATCAAAATTTTATGATATTGCATGTTTGGAACGTGAATATCTTTCGAATAACTCATAAGTTCTCATAGCTAAATATGTTATTGATGAGTTATTATTTTATTATGTTCTTCTGCCCGGGATATATCATAATAAGGGGCCATCCACATGCCATGTGGACAGATTTTTAACGATTTTGACCCCCCCTCCCCCTCTGTGGACAACTGCCCATATAAATTCTAAAAAAAATGTATGGACCGTGGACATTAACCAACCCCCCCCTCCCCCCAAAGCTGTCCACGTGGTATGTGGATGGCCCCTAATCTAAACATATAAAAATGCAGCTCTGTCTGTCTCTCTGATCCATATAGACTTGGAAACTACTACGCCGATCGGCGTGAAATTTTGTATATAGGAGTTTTAGGAGCCGAGAAAGGTGACTAAGATAGTTCGAGACCCCTCCCTCTTCTGGAAGTGTAACCTTTGGGAAAAGGTTCCACCGTATAGCAATGCTCTGGTGACAGTGTTGCTATACTATAATCAGACCGAATGTCAGTAAATGTAAATCCCCATGCCAGAAATTGTTTGAATTATATAAATATAAATAAAGAACCATTAAAGTCCGATCTAATTTTAAATATTTGCTCGAAACTTAGAGGCCTCCGAAATAGTGAGTCGTTACCACGTCGATAGAGACACCAGTGCAAAAAGATTCGATGTGCTCTGAAATGGGACCATTCACTATAACGGGCGGCCAATCAGGAGCTAGTTAGCTTGCCGAAAAGGGTAACCGTAGGGATGCTAGGCGACTTACTGCTGCCACTTCCATCGGCGATAAGCCAGGACAACAACCTATGGTGGCGCGCAAATCATCGTTGTTCGGCAGGCAGCGTGATCGGCAAAGCCAGAGAGACTGGTGTCAGCCGAAGGTGCGAGGTTCAGTGTGACGTAGGCTGGAGAGAACCCGATCGGGATGAGGTTCCAGAACATTCCAACGGTTATATAAGGAGGATCCCAACGTGGGACAAGGGAGACCGTTTTAAACCATCAAGGTAATTGGTCAAGTTTCACTATTTTCTTGAACAAGTTATACCAGACGACGTTTTCCCTGGTTAGATTTTGTGCTAATACTTCTAATACCAAAGTGCCGAGTAAGTCCGCGTGTGAGTCAGAGTGATTTAGTGCCGCCGGTGCCGTAGGAAAGTTTACCAATCGCCTAGAGCTCCGGCCACCCCAGCTATCCGCGAAAGGAGCTCCTGGACCGTGTTAGGTTTCACGAGCGAAAGACCTGGAGAGCCACGTGCACCACTTCCAACAAGCCTCACCGCCATCGCAGCCACCTCCACCGCCTCCGTCGTAGCCACCTTCAAAGCCATCATCGCCTCCGCCGCCACCGTCACCTGCAAGGTCTCGCCGTTCGCCACCCGTAGGATTCATCGCAGCCGCAGTCAGTGAGTCGAATATATTTGTCCGTTAAAAGGGTTTAAATAAAAATAAGGGAATTTAGTTACAAGTATCTATGATTTTTATTTCGGACGATTTGCGATCACTTTCTGGTGTGCACCAAAGCTATTGTTTTACAGGTTGTGATCTTGTCCGAGCGAAGTGTTTCAAGTGAGTTTTCCCTAGCGCGTTTGTCGACCCAGAGAGGTCAGAAATATAAGTAGAGTCTTATCCGACTGGGAGAGACTACAATTGGCGCCCAACGTAAAAGAAAAAAATCTGTCCCAAGCAGATTTTATTCCCGCGTCTAGGGGAGACTCACAAAACCTCCGAAGATTTCGTGATTTGAAAGTGTTTCGATTTTTGCTTTATCGCTTCATCCGTGGTCCAACAGAACAATCCGTGTGATTGTAGTATACATTTTCGAGATCGGTGCGCAAAGAACAGCACCCGCGTGGTCGGCTTTCGCTCTCAGATCAGAAGCCTCTATTGTTTCGATAACAGATAAAATCCTCATTAGCTTTCAGTGATACCGACAGCGCGCAATAAGTCTGGTTTGTGGCTAGACGGAAAAGTGTGGCATTGTGTAGCACAGTAGCACGTGCGTTTGCGGGTTGAGTCTGGCTTTGTTCGTTGCGGGCCGAAATTTCTATTGATCGCAGTTTTGATTGAAACCCTGTCACAATGGAGGGTAATATGATCGCTAACCTGGTAGATTTACAATTAAAATTTTACGATCTTCGTGCTGATTTCCTCAATGAAGATGAATTAGATTATGAGCTGAGTGTTAGAGGAATCATATGCGAAGATGGTGCCCAAATGTGTAGAAAGCGAGGAAATTTATGAGAGGCACTTAAAAAGGAGAAGAATAGTTGTGATCGCGATAATTTACTCGCAATCCGTTGCGAATTGGACCCCGTGTTGGATTTAGATTTGTGCATTAAAAAGTATAGCCAGGTGAAAGATAGTTTAGAGGGTACTTCTCAACCCGCTCCGCCCCGTTGTCAGTCTACTTTGCTACACTAGGGAGCGCGATTGTGTAGATTGCTTAACCGTGCGGAGGAGGATAAACAGAGTCTAGTAAAAGACATGCTTAAAGAAATTGCAGATCTGTTAAATTTGCACTTTTATAGCAAACGGCAGGTAGAATTTGATTTGAAGGACAGACAGAATAGAGAAGGTACAGATTCACCGGCAGGTTCACCCGAGCCACCGATACCGGTACCGATCGAGCAGCAAATGAATTTACTTGACCAAACAGACGTTGATTTGATGCAATGTTTGCAAAGATTGGGGGTATATGATCCAGCAGGTGGCTCAGTTGATATGAGAAACGATTTTCGAACAGCTATGCTCTGTCTAGAGCATGAACTTTATGCATTACGTAGATACCGGCAGACTAGCACATCAATGATGTCTCGAATTTTAGAACCGCCCGTCGGTACGACCACTGTAAGCTCCACCACTGTTAGTGAGATAACCACTACGGCAGGAAATAACCAGATTAGTTCCCTTGACCTGCGAACGACCGTGGTGAATTCAACGAATATACCAAGAGTTTATCCAGCTAATAATAAGTTTGTCTCTGGGGTGAGTTCTAGCAGCATAGTGCATCATTCGTATCCGGCCGTTTCAATTCCCTCCTCAATAACGCTGTATTACAGTGGATATCCCAGTTGCTCGACACAGTATAATAATGTCCCACCATTTTCCGCATCATACGGAATGCCACAAACTTCGGCCCCTTATATTAACCCGGCGTACGTGAATCGGAACCTTTTGGGGCAGAGGGATGCTATCCCAGGCCCAGAAGGACAGTTTCCCGCGAGGACGCAAACACATTCCCCTGCATTCCCATCGGTCACAACAGGACTATCTTACCCGTTACCACCAGTTCCCATACCGTATCCACCGTTTTCGGATTCTTTTCCGGTGTGGAATAATTATCCGCCTAGACAACATCAGTCTGTGAATTACAACCCTTCATGGCCAACAGATTTTATTCTCGGCCCAGAGGGCCAACACCCAGCAATGTCGACCGCGAATTCCGTTGGATTTCCACCGATCACGGTAGGACAAAGTTACCCGGTACCACCAGTCCCTAACACATTTCCACGCATTGATGTTGAATCATCAAGATACAATTATCAGCATAAATCATTGCCCGTTTCAAAATGGAAACTAGAGAAGTACGCCGGCACAGACCAAGGAAGTAACTTGAACGAGTTCCTAGTCTTGGTTCAACAATTATCGCTCGCTGAGAGAATCTCAGAGCAAGAATTGTTTGATTCCGCCTTCCATTTATTTAAAGGTCCTGCATTGAACTGGTACATGTCTGCTAGTTCCAAAGGAGTACTGAGAAATTGGAACCATTTGGTTCAGGAATCAAGAAAAGCCTTCGTGCATCCGGAATTAGATTCACTGGTTCGGTCGGTGATACAACAAAGGTTTCAGCAACGATCGGAAACCTTTCAAGATTGTTATTATGATATGGAAAAACATTTCAGGTCCATGACCGTCCAAATGAGTGACGGTGAAAAGCTAGACGTTCTCAAACGCAATATGAGAGGCGATTACAAAAAGCTTCTGCTTTGGAAGACGACTGACACACTTCATGAGTTAGAAGATGCTGGTCGACGTATAGATGCCTCAAACTTTTCTTTATACTACAAAATGCTGGGTCCAGGGAAATCGGCTAATGCTGTAAGTTTGAGTATTTCCCCGCCGCCGGAAACGGTACCACTCAATAGGCAAAACCAAAAGCAGAACCCGGACCCTCCCAAGCCAGGGAATGAAAGGGGAAAAACTAATCTCGAGATAAATATATCACCTAACCAAAATAAACCCACTGCCACCCCTTCGAAACAAGCCAAACAGGTTGACCCCCAAGAAGGGAGTCCCCGTCAGGTTCGATCTTTGGCAATGTTGGTAGCGGCACATGAGCCGCCCACCACAAATCAGTGTCTATTTTGCAGATACTCAGGCCATTCAATCGACCAGTGTCGTTCCGCCAAAGGTTTGATTTGTAGAGTCTGTGGTTTCAAGGGTTTTGATACGCAGCACTGCCCATACTGTTCAAAAAACGAACGAGATGCGACCGAAAAACGCCAGTCGTAGATAGTGTCCGCGTAAACCATCCAGAAATAGAACAACCCCCACCTGATTGCTGGGAACCCGTTCCGGCGGAAATGTACGAAGCCAATGCACCTCAATCCCTAGTTGTTTATTCGTTGAGACCCAACGACAATCGCCCTTACGTGTCAGTTAAACTATATGACCGTAAAATCGATGGATTACTAGATTCGGGAAGTAACATATCCCTGATCAGTGACCAAATTTATGAAATGCTGGACCGTCCGGTATTAAGACTCTTACACATACCTACTGAAGTTCGTACAGCAAGTGGAACTCAGCTAGAAATAATGGGGCAACTTTATATTCCGTATACATTTGATGACCAAATTAGAATAATCTCAACTTTAGTAGTTGAAAATTTATCCCTTTCGTGTATTTTGGGCATGGATTTCTGGCAGAAATTTAATATTCGTCCAGAAATTCAATCGTGCTTCATAGGTAAAACCGAAGAACCGACGTCTTCTTCGATGGTTGACCCCCTAACTGAAGAAGAAAAGAACCAGTTGGACAGTATAAAATCTTGCTTTATGGTAGCAAATTCGAAAGAACTAACAACAACACCATTAGTCGAGCATCGAATTGAGATTTCAGACGAGTGGAAAACCAAACCCGCGCCTCGCCAATATCCTTATACACTTTCCCCAAAAGTGCAACAAAAGGTATCAGATGAACTTGACCGCATGCTCAAGGCGGGCATTATAGAGCGATGCCACTCAGATTGGTCCTCTAACGTAGTGCCCGTTATAAAACCAAGTGGCAAAGTGCGACTATGCCTAGACGCGCGCAAGATAAATGAGCGCACGGTGCGCGATGCTTATCCGTTGCCTCACCCTGGCAGAATTCTCAGTCAGCTACCTGCGGCTCGTTATCTGAGCACCATTGATCTATCGGAAGCTTTTTTACAAATACCGCTAGAAACAAAATCGCGTCGTTTCACTGCCTTCAGCATTCAAAGTAAAGGAATGTTCCAGTTCACCCGCCTACCGTTTGGATTGGTTAATAGTCCAGCTACACTCTCCCGACTGATGGACCAGGTCCTCGGTCACGGCGAATTAGAACCCCATGTGTTCGTATATTTGGATGACATTGTTATAGTCACTGAAACATTCGAAGAACATATCAAATGTTTGAAAAAAATTGCCCGTCGTTTAGCCTTGGCTAACCTTACTATTAATTTAGAAAAATCTCGTTTTGGAGTCCGCGAGCTTCTATTTCTAGGATATCTTTTATCCACAGAAGGCTTACGCGCTAACCCCGAGAAAATTAAAGCCATAGTCGAGTACGAACGACCCACCACGGTTACCAAGTTACGCCGCTTCCTGGGCATGTGTAACTACTACCGCCGATTTATAGACGATTTCAGTCGAGTTACAGTTCCTCTCACAGATCTTTTGAAAACCAAGAGTAAAATTCTAACTTGGAACGATTTCGCCGAAAAAGCCTTCTGCGAAATTAAAGAAAAGCTGGTTTCTGCTCCCATACTGGTTAGTCCAGATTTCTCAAAACAATTTTGTATTCAAACCGATGCGAGCGATGTTGCCGTGGCAGGGATTCTTACGCAGGAACATGAAGGTACGGAGCGAGTTATTGCATACTTCTCTCATAAGTTAAATACGCCCCAAAGAAACTATCATGCTTGCGAAAAGGAGACCCTTGCCGCCTTGCTAGCCATAGAAGCTTTCCGAGGGTATGTGGAAGGCAGTCACTTCACTCTGATCACGGACTCATCCGCACTCTCGTACATTATGACTACCAAATGGAAAACGGCAACGCGATGCAGTCGTTGGTGTCTTACCCTTCAGCAATACGACATAACTATCAAGCACAGAAAAGGGAAGGACAATGTAGTGCCGGACGCGTTGTCAAGAAGTACAGCCGTAGTTTCCACCACTAAACCGTCCGAATGGTATGAGAACATTATCAAACGGGTTAGAGATTCGCCCGATGATTTTGTAGACTATCGCCTACAAAACAATCAACTACTCAAATTTGTTGCCACCCCAAACGTACCGTACGATCATAGGTTTGAATGGAAAATTCTACCTGCTCCCGAAGAGCGCCAAGCAATAATTCGCCAGAACCATGACGACGCGATGCATCTGGGGGTAGACAAAACATTGGGTAGCATTAAGCAACGATACTACTGGCCCAAGTTGGCCTCAGAAGTGCGTAGCTATATTCAAAAGTGCACGATGTGCAAAGAGGTGAAAGCGGCCTCTGTGCCCGTCGTACCACCAATGGGAGATCAGAAAGTTACTCAACACCCATGGCAGATAATTGCAAAAGGGGAAATCAATACATTCTTGTCGTGTTGGACTTGTTTAGTAAGTGGATTATGGTGACACCAATGCGAAAAATAGACAGTCGGATACTCTGCGCCATAATACGTGATCAGTGGTTCTTTCGGAATTCCACCCCCGAGATAATTATCACCGACAACGCCACCTGCTTTCTATCGAAAGAATTCAAGGCAATGTTGGAACAGTTCAATATAACCCATTGGCTTAATGCCAAGTATCATTCTCAGGCTAATCCGGTAGAACGTGTAAACCGGACGGTCAACGCTGCTATACGTACCTATGTGCGAGCAGACCAGCGACAATGGGACACAAGACTGGCCGAAATAGAGACCATCTTAAATTCATCCATTCATGCTGTCACCAAAATGACACCCTATTTTATTACTCACGGTCATGAAATCTTTTTAAAAGGATCCGACCATAAAGACACCACGCTAGCTAATTCAAGCGATGAGCAGCAGAAAGAACTGTTCACCGAAATCTATGCTTTAGTACAGAAACTTTTAAAGGATGGCCATGAGTCAACGCAGAAACGATACAACCTAAGACATCGGCAGCATGCCAAAATGTTCAACGCTGGTCAACTGGTCTACCACCGTAATATGAAACAATCAAGCGCCGCTGACCACTATAATGCCAAGTATGGTGCTATGTACCTTTCTGCTCGAATTAAAACGAAAATCGGGACCTCTTCATACGAAATAGAAGACTTGGCTGGAAAATCTCTAGGTGTTTGGCCGGCAGCCCACCTAAAACCGGGCTGATAGCCCCTGTTATATTGATACCCCCACCATCTTATTATTCTTTTGTTCACTAAACATTATTCAATAAACATATTTCCACCCAAGGGGTAACATACCTGACCATCAGAGTAGAGGGACTACTTCGTATTTCAATAAAGATTGCTTTAAGTTTCGAGGAGCTAGTTTCACTTTTAGTGGACCGAAAATGAAGCCCCGGTGTCGCGATTCGCCATGAGGGCACGACAGTATTTGACCCCGAAATTCCGACTGATCCGCTCCAAACACGTTTCGATCAGTGTGTTGTCGAAGTAGGAGAAAGATAGGTTTTAACTAAAGAAACATAGGGATATATAGCGAGTACAGTTTGGTAATTTAGAGTTCCTAATAATAGATATACTGGTCGTGAGTCAACCAGAGGACCAAGGGAGGGTTAGTGATATGTATGGCGTGGGTGGTACAGAATGATTGAAGAGTGGGTGGAAAGCAAACGCACCTGCGTACATAAGAGTTTCTAATGGAACGTAACCGCAGCCATCAATAGTAAAGTAAGGTATTGTCGCAGAAAGTTAATGAGTTGGACGGTAAAGTGAAATAAAAAAAAAAAAACTTGATTTGGGAACGAGAGCATAGGTCTAAATGAAAATATAATCCGGGTAAAACTGTCCCTAAATGAAGCAGATGAAGCAAAATCAACCATTCTATTTTCGCGAGAATCGCAAGGAAAAAAAATACACCTTCAGTGATTTTTTTTCCCGAGGAGGGGGACATTGTAACCTTTGGGAAAAGGTTCCACCGTATAGCAATGCTCTGGTGACAGTGTTGCTATACTATAATCAGACCGAATGTCAGTAAATGTAAATCCCCATGCCAGAAATTGTTTGAATTATATAAATATAAATAAAGAACCATTAAAGTCCGATCTAATTTTAAATATTTGCTCGAAACTTAGAGGCCTCCGAAATAGTGAGTCGTTACCACGTCGATAGAGACACCAGTGCAAAAAGATTCGATGTGCTCTGAAATGGGACCATTCACTATAACGGGCGGCCAATCAGGAGCTAGTTAGCTTGCCGAAAAGGGTAACCGTAGGGATGCTAGGCGACTTACTGCTGCTACTTTCATCGGCGATAAGCCAGGACAACAACCTATGGTGGCGCGCAAATCATCGTTGTTCGGCAGGCAGCGTGATCGGCAAAGCCAGAGAGACTGGTGTCAGCCGAAGGTGCGAGGTTCAGTGTGACGTAGGCTGGAGAGAACCCGATCGGGATGAGGTTCCAGAACATTCCAACGGTTATATAAGGAGGATCCCAACGTGGGACAAGGGAGACCGTTTTAAACCATCAAGGTAATTGGTCAAGTTTCACTATTTTCTTGAACAAGTTATACCAGACGACGTTTTCCCTGGTTAGATTTTGTGCTAATACTTCTAATACCAAAGTGCCGAGTAAGTCCGCGTGTGAGTCAGAGTGATTTAGTGCCGCCGGTGCCGTAGGAAAGTTTACCAATCGCCTAGAGCTCCGGCCACCCCAGCTATCCGCGAAAGGAGCTCCTGGACCGTGTTAGGTTTCACGAGCGAAAGACCTGGAGAGCCACGTGCACCACTTCCAACAAGCCTCACCGCCATCGCAGCCACCTCCACCGCCTCCGTCGTAGCCACCTTCAAAGCCATCATCGCCTCCGCCGCCACCGTCACCTGCAAGGTCTCGCCGTTCGCCACCCGTAGGATTCATCGCAGCCGCAGTCAGTGAGTCGAATATATTTTTCCGTTAAAAGGGTTTAAATAAAAATAAGGGAATTTAGTTACAAGTATCTATGATTTTTATTTCGGACGATTTGCGATCACTTTCTGGTGTGCACCAAAGCTATTGTTTTACAGGTTGTGATCTTGTCCGAGCGAAGTGTTTCAAGTGAGTTTTCCCTAGCGCGTTTGTCGACCCAGAGAGGTCAGAAATATAAGTAGAGTCTTATCCGACTGGGAGAGACTACAATTGGCGCCCAACGTAAAAGAAAAAAACCTGTCCCAAGCAGATTTTATTCCCGCGTCTAGGGGAGACTCACAAAACCTCCGAAGATTTCGTGATTTGAAAGTGTTTCGATTTTTGCTTTATCGCTTCATCCGTGGTCCAACAGAACAATCCGTGTGATTGTAGTATACATTTTCGAGATCGGTGCGCAAAGAACAGCACCCGCGTGGTCGGCTTTCGCTCTCAGATCAGAAGCCTCTATTGTTTCGATAACAGATAAAATCCTCATTAGCTTTCAGTGATACCGACAGCGCGCAATAAGTCTGGTTTGTGGCTAGACGGAAAAGTGTGGCATTGTGTAGCACAGTAGCACGTGCGTTTGCGGGTTGAGTCTGGCTTTGTTCGTTGCGGGCCGAAATTTCTATTGATCGCAGTTTTGATTGAAACCCTGTCACAATGGAGGGTAATATGATCGCTAACCTGGTAGATTTACAATTAAAATTTTACGATCTTCGTGCTGATTTCCTCAATGAAGATGAATTAGATTATGAGCTGAGTGTTAGAGGAATCATATGCGAAGATGGTGCCCAAATGTGTAGAAAGCGAGGTAATTTATGAGAGGCACTTAAAAAGGAGAAGAATAGTTGTGATCGCGATAATTTACTCGCAATCCGTTGCGAATTGGACCCCGTGTTGGATTTAGATTTGTGCATTAAAAAGTATAGCCAGGTGAAAGATAGTTTAGAGGGTACTTCTCAACCCGCTCCGCCCCGTTGTCAGTCTACTTTGCTACACTAGGGAGCGCGATTGTGTAGATTGCTTAACCGTGCGGAGGAGGATAAACAGAGTCTAGTAAAAGACATGCTTAAAGAAATTGCAGATCTGTTAAATTTGCACTTTTATAGCAAACGGCAGGTAGAATTTGATTTGAAGGACAGACAGAATAGAGAAGGTACAGATTCACCGGCAGGTTCACCCGAGCCACCGATACCGGTACCGATCGAGCAGCAAATGAATTTACTTGACCAAACAGACGTTGATTTGATGCAATGTTTGCAAAGATTGGGGGTATATGATCCAGCAGGTGGCTCAGTTGATATGAGAAACGATTTTCGAACAGCTATGCTCTGTCTAGAGCATGAACTTTATGCATTACGTAGATACCGGCAGACTAGCACATCAATGATGTCTCGAATTTTAGAACCGCCCGTCGGTACGACCACTGTAAGCTCCACCACTGTTAGTGAGATAACCACTACGGCAGGAAATAACCAGATTAGTTCCCTTGACCTGCGAACGACCGTGGTGAATTCAACGAATATACCAAGAGTTTATCCAGCTAATAATAAGTTTGTCTCTGGGGTGAGTTCTAGCAGCATAGTGCATCATTCGTATCCGGCCGTTTCAATTCCCTCCTCAATAACGCTGTATTACAGTGGATATCCCAGTTGCTCGACACAGTATAATAATGTCCCACCATTTTCCGCATCATACGGAATGCCACAAACTTCGGCCCCTTATATTAACCCGGCGTACGTGAATCGGAACCTTTTGGGGCAGAGGGATGCTATCCCAGGCCCAGAAGGACAGTTTCCCGCGAGGACGCAAACACATTCCCCTGCATTCCCATCGGTCACAACAGGACTATCTTACCCGTTACCACCAGTTCCCATACCGTATCCACCGTTTTCGGATTCTTTTCCGGTGTGGAATAATTATCCGCCTAGACAACATCAGTCTGTGAATTACAACCCTTCATGGCCAACAGATTTTATTCTCGGCCCAGAGGGCCAACACCCAGCAATGTCGACCGCGAATTCCGTTGGATTTCCACCGATCACGGTAGGACAAAGTTACCCGGTACCACCAGTCCCTAACACATTTCCACGCATTGATGTTGAATCATCAAGATACAATTATCAGCATAAATCATTGCCCGTTTCAAAATGGAAACTAGAGAAGTACGCCGGCACAGACCAAGGAAGTAACTTGAACGAGTTCCTAGTCTTGGTTCAACAATTATCGCTCGCTGAGAGAATCTCAGAGCAAGAATTGTTTGATTCCGCCTTCCATTTATTTAAAGGTCCTGCATTGAACTGGTACATGTCTGCTAGTTCCAAAGGAGTACTGAGAAATTGGAACCATTTGGTTCAGGAATCAAGAAAAGCCTTCGTGCATCCGGAATTAGATTCACTGGTTCGGTCGGTGATACAACAAAGGTTTCAGCAACGATCGGAAACCTTTCAAGATTGTTATTATGATATGGAAAAACATTTCAGGTCCATGACCGTCCAAATGAGTGACGGTGAAAAGCTAGACGTTCTCAAACGCAATATGAGAGGCGATTACAAAAAGCTTCTGCTTTGGAAGACGACTGACACACTTCATGAGTTAGAAGATGCTGGTCGACGTATAGATGCCTCAAACTTTTCTTTATACTACAAAATGCTGGGTCCAGGGAAATCGGCTAATGCTGTAAGTTTGAGTATTTCCCCGCCGCCGGAAACGGTACCACTCAATAGGCAAAACCAAAAGCAGAACCCGGACCCTCCCAAGCCAGGGAATGAAAGGGGAAAAACTAATCTCGAGATAAATATATCACCTAACCAAAATAAACCCACTGCCACCCCTTCGAAACAAGCCAAACAGGTTGACCCCCAAGAAGGGAGTCCCCGTCAGGTTCGATCTTTGGCAATGTTGGTAGCGGCACATGAGCCGCCCACCACAAATCAGTGTCTATTTTGCAGATACTCAGGCCATTCAATCGACCAGTGTCGTTCCGCCAAAGGTTTGATTTGTAGAGTCTGTGGTTTCAAGGGTTTTGATACGCAGCACTGCCCATACTGTTCAAAAAACGAACGAGATGCGACCGAAAAACGCCAGTCGTAGATAGTGTCCGCGTAAACCATCCAGAAATAGAACAGCCCCCACCTGATTGCTGGGAAACCGTTCCGGCGGAAATGTACGAAGCCAATGCACCTCAATCCCTAGTTGTTTATTCGTTGAGACCCAACGACAATCGCCCTTACGTGTCAGTTAAACTATATGACCGTAAAATCGATGGATTACTAGATTCGGGAAGTAACATATCCCTGATCAGTGACCAAATTTATGAAATGCTGGACCGTCCGGTATTAAGACTCTTACACATACCTACTGAAGTTCGTACAGCAAGTGGAACTCAGCTAGAAATAATGGGGCAACTTTATATTCCGTATACATTTGATGACCAAATTAGAATAATCTCAACTTTAGTAGTTGAAAATTTATCCCTTTCGTGTATTTTGGGCATGGATTTCTGGCAGAAATTTAATATTCGTCCAGAAATTCAATCGTGCTTCATAGGTAAAACCGAAGAACCGACGTCTTCTTCGATGGTTGACCCCCTAACTGAAGAAGAAAAGAACCAGTTGGACAGTATAAAATCTTGCTTTATGGTAGCAAATTCGAAAGAACTAACAACAACACCATTAGTCGAGCATCGAATTGAGATTTCAGACGAGTGGAAAACCAAACCCGCGCCTCGCCAATATCCTTATACACTTTCCCCAAAAGTGCAACAAAAGGTATCAGATGAACTTGACCGCATGCTCAAGGCGGGCATTATAGAGCGATGCCACTCAGATTGGTCCTCTAACGTAGTGCCCGTTATAAAACCAAGTGGCAAAGTGCGACTATGCCTAGACGCGCGCAAGATAAATGAGCGCACGGTGCGCGATGCTTATCCGTTGCCTCACCCTGGCAGAATTCTCAGTCAGCTACCTGCGGCTCGTTATCTGAGCACCATTGATCTATCGGAAGCTTTTTTACAAATACCGCTAGAAACAAAATCGCGTCGTTTCACTGCCTTCAGCATTCAAAGTAAAGGAATGTTCCAGTTCACCCGCCTACCGTTTGGATTGGTTAATAGTCCAGCTACACTCTCCTGACTGATGGACCAGGTCCTCGGTCACGGCGAATTAGAACCCCATGTGTTCGTATATTTGGATGACATTGTTATAGTCACTGAAACATTCGAAGAACATATCAAATGTTTGAAAGAAATTGCCCGTCGTTTAGCCTTGGCTAACCTTACTATTAATTTAGAAAAATCTCGTTTTGGAGTCCGCGAGCTTCTATTTCTAGGATATCTTTTATCCACAGAAGGCTTACGCGCTAACCCCGAGAAAATTAAAGCCATAGTCGAGTACGAACGACCCACCACGGTTACCAAGTTACGCCGCTTCCTGGGCATGTGTAACTACTACCGCCGATTTATAGACGATTTCAGTCGAGTTACAGTTCCTCTCACAGATCTTTTGAAAACCAAGAGTAAAATTCTAACTAGGAACGATTTCGCCGAAAAAGCCTTCTGCGAAATTAAAGAAAAGCTGGTTTCTGCTCCCATACTGGTTAGTCCAGATTTCTCAAAACAATTTTGTATTCAAACCGATGCGAGCGATGTTGCCGTGGCAGGGATTCTTACGCAGGAACATGAAGGTACGGAGCGAGTTATTGCATACTTCTCTCATAAGTTAACTACGCCCCAAAGAAACTATCATGCTTGCGAAAAGGAGACCCTTGCCGCCTTGCTAGCCATAGAAGCTTTCCGAGGGTATGTGGAAGGCAGTCACTTCACTCTGATCACGGACTCATCCGCACTCTCGTACATTATGACTACCAAATGGAAAACGGCAACGCGATGCAGTCGTTGGTGTCTTACCCTTCAGCAATACGACATAACTATCAAGCACAGAAAAGGGAAGGACAATGTAGTGCCGGACGCGTTGTCAAGAAGTACAGCCGTAGTTTCCACCACTAAACCGTCCGAATGGTATGAGAACATTATCAAACGGGTTAGAGATTCGCCCGATGATTTTGTAGACTATCGCCTACAAAACAATCAACTGCTCAAATTTGTTGCCACCCCAAACGTACCGTACGATCATAGGTTTGAATGGAAAATTCTACCTGCTCCCGAAGAGCGCCAAGCAATAATTCGCCAGAACCATGACGACGCGATGCATCTGGGGGTAGACAAAACATTGGGTAGCATTAAGCAACGATACTACTGGCCCAAGTTGGCCTCAGAAGTGCGTAGCTATATTCAAAAGTGCACGATGTGCAAAGAGGTGAAAGCGGCCTCTGTGCCCGTCGTACCACCAATGGGAGATCAGAAAGTTACTCAACACCCATGGCAGATAATTGCCATGGACTTTGTGGGACCTTTACCCAGAAGCAAAAGGGGAAATCAATACATTCTTGTCGTGTTGGACTTGTTTAGTAAGTGGATTATGGTGACACCAATGCGAAAAATAGACAGTCGGATACTCTGCGCCATAATACGTGATCAGTGGTTCTTTCGGAATTCCACCCCCGAGATAATTATCACCGACAACGCCACCTGCTTTCTATCGAAAGAATTCAAGGCAATGTTGGAACAGTTCAATATAACCCATTGGCTTAATGCCAAGTATCATTCTCAGGCTAATCCGGTAGAACGTGTAAACCGGACGGGCAACGCTGCTATACGTACCTATGTGCGAGCAGACCAGCGACAATGGGACACAAGACTGGCCGAAATAGAGACCATCTTAAATTCATCCATTCATGCTGTCACCAAAATGACACCCTATTTTATTACTCACGGTCATGAAATCTTTTTAAAAGGATCCGACCATAAAGACACCACGCTAGCTAATTCAAGCGATGAGCAGCAGAAAGAACTGTTCACCGAAATCTATGCTTTAGTACAGAAACTTTTAAAGGATGGCCATGAGTCAACGCAGAAACGATACAACCTAAGACATCGGCAGCATGCCAAAATGTTCAACGCTGGTCAACTGGTCTACCACCGTAATATGAAACAATCAAGCGCCGCTGACCACTATAATGCCAAGTATGGTGCTATGTACCTTTCTGCTCGAATTAAAACGAAAATCGGGACCTCTTCATACGAAATAGAAGACTTGGCTGGAAAATCTCTAGGTGTTTGGCCGGCAGCCCACCTAAAACCGGGCTGATAGCCCCTGTTATATTGATACCCCCACCATCTTATTATTCTTTTGTTCACTAAACATTATTCAATAAACATATTTCCACCCAAGGGGTAACATACCTGACCATCAGAGTAGAGGGACTACTTCGTATTTCAATAAAGATTGCTTTAAGTTTCGAGGAGCTAGTTTCACTTTTAGTGGACCGAAAATGAAGCCCCGGTGTCGCGATTCGCCATGAGGGCACGACAGTATTTGACCCCGAAATTCCGACTGATCCGCTCCAAACACGTTTCGATCAGTGTGTTGTCGAAGTAGGAGAAAGATAGGTTTTAACTAAAGAAACATAGGGATATATAGCGAGTACAGTTTGGTAATTTAGAGTTCCTAATAATAGATATACTGGTCGTGAGTCAACCAGAGGACCAAGGGAGGGTTAGTGATATGTATGGCGTGGGTGGTACAGAATGATTGAAGAGTGGGTGGAAAGCAAACGCACCTGCGTACATAAGAGTTTCTAATGGAACGTAACCGCAGCCATCAATAGTAAAGTAAGGTATTGTCGCAGAAAGTTAATGAGTTGGACGGTAAAGTGAAATAAAAAAAAAAACTTGATTTGGGAACGAGAGCATAGGTCTAAATGAAAATATAATCCGGGTAAAACTGTCCCTAAATGAAGCAGATGAAGCAAAATCAACCATTCTATTTTCGCGAGAATCGCAAGGAAAAAAAATACACCTTCAGTGATTTTTTTTCCCGAGGAGGGGGACATTGTAACTTTTGGGAAAAGGTTCCACCGTATAGCAATGCTCTGGTGACAGTGTTGCTATACTATAATCAGACCGAATGTCAGTAAATGTAAATCCCCATGCCAGAAATTGTTTGAATTATATAAATATAAATAAAGAACCATTAAAGTCCGATCTAATTTTAAATATTTGCTCGAAACTTAGAGGCCTCCGAAATAGTGAGTCGTTACCACGTCGATAGAGACACCAGTGCAAAAAGATTCGATGTGCTCTGAAATGGGACCATTCACTATTACGGGCGGCCAATCAGGAGCTAGTTAGCTTGCCGAAAAGGGTAACCGTAGGGATGCTAGGCGACTTACTGCTGCCACTTTCATCGGCGATAAGCCAGGACAACAACCTATGGTGGCGCGCAAATCATCGTTGTTCGGCAGGCAGCGTGATCGGCAAAGCCAGAGAGACTGGTGTCAGCCGAAGGTGCGAGGTTCAGTGTGACGTAGGCTGGAGAGAACCCGATCGGGATGAGGTTCCAGAACATTCCAACGGTTATATAAGGAGGATCCCAACGTGGGACAAGGGAGACCGTTTTAAACCATCAAGGTAATTGGTCAAGTTTCACTATTTTCTTGAACAAGTTATACCAGACGACGTTTTCCCTGGTTAGATTTTGTGCTAATACTTCTAATACCAAAGTGCCGAGTAAGTCCGCGTGTGAGTCAGAGTGATTTAGTGCCGCCGGTGCCGTAGGAAAGTTTACCAATCGCCTAGAGCTCCGGCCACCCCAGCTATCCGCGAAAGGAGCTCCTGGACCGTGTTAGGTTTCACGAGCGAAAGACCTGGAGAGCCACGTGCACCACTTCCAACAAGCCTCACCGCCATCGCAGCCACCTCCACCGCCTCCGTCGTAGCCACCTTCAAAGCCATCATCGCCTCCGCCGCCACCGTCACCTGCAAGGTCTCGCCGTTCGCCACCCGTAGGATTCATCGCAGCCGCAGTCAGTGAGTCGAATATATTTTTCCGTTAAAAGGGTTTAAATAAAAATAAGGGAATTTAGTTACAAGTATCTATGATTTTTATTTCGGACGATTTGCGATCACTTTCTGGTGTGCACCAAAGCTATTGTTTTACAGGTTGTGATCTTGTCCGAGCGAAGTGTTTCAAGTGAGTTTTCCCTAGCGCGTTTGTCGACCCAGAGAGGTCAGAAATATAAGTAGAGTCTTATCCGACTGGGAGAGACTACAGAAGGGAGGGGTCCTATACAAATGAAACACGAATTTCGCACAGCTCAAGAGCCAATCAAGCAAATGCAATTTAGAGGTAACAAATATGTCCACAATGATTCGACGCCCCCTCTCTTCCGGGTTCCATACAAATGAAGCAATTTCTGCACATCTTGAGAACTTATCAACGAAATGGAACCATATTTGGCAGGTGAATGTTTTTAGTGGTACCTATGTTCCATAATCGACCTCAAACAACATTTTGAGCTCTAAGATGGCGACTTCCGGTTTCTTAAAAACAGTCGAAAATGACCAAATACCGCCCAATATGGGTGTTTCTTTAACCAGAATGGCGCTCAGAGGCCTGAAGTTGTCTCCAAATGCCATTTTGAAATCCAAGATGGCGACTTCCGGTTTTTGAAAACAAGCGGAAAGTGACCAAATACCACCCAATGTGGGTATTTCCGGAATTGTAATGATGCACTGGAGCCACAAATCGACCTAAGACAACATTTTAAATTGTAAGATGGCAACTTCCAGTTTCTGGAAAACAGCCTAAAATGGCCAATTTTCTTTAAATATGAGTATATCCGGAAACCAAACGATGCACAGTAGCTAAAAATCGATCACGCACACCATTTTGAATTCAAAGATGGCGACTTCCGGGTCTGGCAAACAGCCGTAAATGACCAAATACCGTTCAATATGATTGTTTCCGGAACCAGAATGACACCCAGATGACAGAAATTGATTTCACAGGCCATTTTGAAGTCCAAAATGACAACTTTCAGTTTCTAGAAAACAGCTTGAAGTAACCAAATTGCTGTTGCTTGTTCATTCATATTAAAATGTGATTATAATGCGATACTTAGGATCACGATAGTTTCCCATCGAGTTCTGATGCAACGTTGAGTATAATGGCTAAATTTTACTGAACGTCCCTTCCGGGATATTGCGGCTCCTCATTTATAGCAAATTTCGGTAGCCAGCAGAGCACGGATAAGCGCCACCCTTTGGTGGTAAATATTTTTTTAATGACCTTATCCCGCGGCGGCACACTGGCGGAAAACCAATGTCATCCTGCACAAATCATGTCGACAGGACAGTTTTATTTGTATTCATACCACAACACCGGGCCTGCGTTTGTTTGTTAGAATGGTTCACTTAGGTGAGAACAAATGATTTTGTTTTTTTTTATAATTACTAACATGTGACTTTGTTTCGTGTACCTTTCTTGAAGTGGTGTTGCGGTTAGTTACATTTTGACTAAACAGAAACCAACCTAATGAAAGGAAAATTTCGGACGACCAGCCGCGCTTAATTCAGTTTAGCTGTTCGGATTTTCGGATGATTGATTTATTTATTTTTCTTCGTTCCTGCCCTGTTTGCCTGGATCACGTCTCACTTTAATGCTTGCTGACATTTGCCGGCTGAGATTGGTTGCGGTCAATCGCCGTTTACTGGAGGATTTCTTTTCCCTTCTCGGGAAGAGTTGAATGTCCTCTGTTCTGCTCGGCTCGAGGAAGCACTCTTTTGGCCGAGAATGCGGTTGATGGGATTATTCGATTCGACGAAGGATTGGATATTTTGGGCATTGGTTGTCCTCAACGAAAACAATGAAACTATATTTTCTTGTTAAAAGAATCTGGCTTCAACTGTCACAGAGACAATCGTGTACATCTCCGTTTAAATAATGCTAAATCTTCTCGGATTATCTGTGTGGGTGTTCAGCATTTGTTCTTGATTTGCATTGAATTTACTATGTGAGTAGAATAATCGTGGTCAAGATATTTTTCCTACAACTTTCCCCTGCCAACAGCGGCAGCTAGGTGTTGCTGTTAGGTAAAAGTTTTACACATTATCCTTCGCTGCGCGTTGGGAAGTGGTTCCAAGGAGCCAATGATTCACCACCCACAGAGGCGACGGTGACGGCGTCGACGACGCGGGCTATGATATAAGCCATTAGTTTTGCTTTTCGCGCCAAGCTTTCTCCCTCTCTGGAACACAGGTACAGGATCAGACAAGGGATAGAATATGGAGGAAACGTGCTTGTATCGACGACAAGGACTACGACTACGACTTCGACTGCGACTAGCTACGATAAATCCTCAGATATTGATGCGCTGTCGGAACGCAGCGCACGAAATGCAATTAATTTACGACCGCACCGCTTTTTTACGACTTTCCTATGCAAACAAATTGGCCGCAAAGTCGGCCACTACGGACAGGTGCACCGATGATTGTCTCACCAGCTATGATGATCGCGTTATTGAGTAATTACAACTGACTGACTGAAGTCACTTGCAACACATAATATTTTTAGGTACTTGAAGGTAAACAAATATTTTCACCTGTAAAGTGAATTGAATTTGATTTACATTTACTACAGAACTACAGTTTTTTTACCTTACCGAAAAAAGTCGATTATACAAAACAGTTCTCAAAAATGTGAACAACATTTTACTCCCTTGTGCACGACTATGAATCTGTTGCATGTTACCGTTCCTCACACAGGTTCACATAACGTTCATTCGATACCAGCGATGTTTGCGATTAGTTGATGACTTAGTTACAATCATTCCGGTGCATTCTGATAAATGTCCCTATTGTGAGAATAGCATAGATTCTAGTGTTGCTGATATCGCACAGCAACCCTATCACTAACGAAACTCGATCTACCGCCCACCCCGTCTCCATTAAATGATAATACGCCTCGCGTGAAATTAGAACCGCATTCACAATGCGTCATCTATGGCGCGGAAAAACGATGTAATTTAAGGTCTCCTTGGATAAACACTTCACATTGGTTTTACGGCACATGGCTTTACACCCGCCAGGCCACCGTCACCGCTACTCCAATAAACTCACTAACGCTTATGATCGCTTATGATAAATGAAAAGAATGGAGGCCAGCACAAACAAACTCATTTTCCAGCAGATGGGTTTCCTGTCTGCTGCAGCCAGCTAGACGACAACCGGCGTGGTGTCCACCCTCGGTTATGCCGCATAATATATGTGTGTGTGTCTGTGCGTGTGTATGCCATCAGGTACCCGGTTATCGCAAAGGGAATATTTTGATCAATAACAATTTAATCAAAATAATTGATGACGATGATGAGCATCCACGCCTACCAACATTACGCGTTCGGTTTGGCACGCGAAAATAGGGAGGCTGCGAATCATCCATGTCCATTTTCTTTCTCGCTGTCAATCTTGCTTTTATTGAGCGAAACGAGAGGCAAATATCACTTTAGCCGAATTTTGTTTCATATAGTAATAGTTTCTGTTGGAGAAAAACAAAACTACCTTCACGCGCCGATATGCCCCTGGGAGCAGCGAGATGAAATTGCGAAATGACTGTGCGTCATGGTTCCGAAGCAGTATTGACGAGTCATAATACTGAGCATGTTTGTCGGAAAGTTTTCATACCAATCGAGACAATTGAAACTAATATGTGAATTCGTAGCGAAATATTTTCTGCAAATGGATTCTCTGAAAACCAACTACCTTAACCTTTAAGATGAACTAAAATTAGAAAGAAAAGTCGAAGAAACTTTCCCCAGGAGGACGAGAATTCTACCACTGATAAATGTATATGGGTCATTCCATACGAAGTGACCACGAAAAAGCACAAACTTGGACACGACCATCACAGATTTTGCTCAAAGTTGGGAGAATTATTCATCTACTGTCTTTTTGGAAAAATCCCAATTTTGGTGTCGATTGGAATACTCCCCGCTCTCCAGGACCTCCCTCTTTATTGCAAAGTCGCGCAATTTTTGTCAAAATCTCTTTTTTTCTTTTTCTTACAATTCATAGACGTAAGATGCCCGAAAAATACTGATAGATGATTTTTGAAGAAAATAAACCAAGGAATCCATAAAAATATAAGTATTGACCGGAAGTGTTGCCAGATAAATTATTTTTGTATTTGAAAACTAAATTCACACTTTTCGGCAAATGCAACCATTTTATTTTTGATTTGATAATTTCATCGTGTTCCTTGGAATATTTCACATAATAAACAACTATCATCCCGAGGTAATATGAGCCAATCTCGATATTACATTTTTACGAAAAAAGTAGTAAATTTCGTAATTATTTTATTTTATAATTTATAGACGTGACACCCGAAAAAAATAGTGATAGGTGAATTTTGAGGAAAATAAACCAAGGAATCCAGAAAAAATATTGTTTTTGCCCGGAAGTGTTGCCAGATAGATTATATTTGTATTTTAAAATCAAATTTGCATTTTTCGGCCAATGCAGCTAATTTTATTTCAAATTTGATGATTTCATCTTGTTTTTCAGAAAATTTTACGTAAGAAGCTCTTACCACTCCGTGGTAATATGAGCCAATCTCGAGATATAACATTTTTACGAAAAATAATTACGAAATTCAGAACTATTTTCGTAAAAATGCTATATCTCGAGATTGGCTCATATTACCACGGAGTGGTAAGAGCTACTTACGTAAAATTTTCCTCTTCCTGTGTCTTTACAACAATGAGAAACAAGTTAACAATCAATACGTTTTCAGTCAAGTGATTCTAGTGAATTTTTGTATACTGTGCTAAATGTTAATTTTCAAATTACATGCTTGATACATGATGGAGGAACTTCTGTGCAGATTCCAGAAAGGTAAGTAAGGTGCGTTTGGAACACAGCATCAGCAAAGTCCAGTATTTTCATCGTGATAATCTCTTTTTCTATAGCACAAGGATGCCAGGATTACTGCATGGACATTTGACTTCCGTCTTTTCAAGTGCAGAAACCAGTGTGGAATCATATTGATCGCATCAAGATAGGCAGAAACAGAAAACTGTTCTAAAGAGAACCCGCTAGGTTCTACGTGAATTTTGCATAAGTTCTGTGTCGTCAGTGTAATCAGCGGCCATCCAAGATTTTCGCAGGCAAGAAAAACAATGCGCGACTTTGTGTTCTGACTCAAGCCGTAACGAAGAAAAAAATCAAGGAGGAGATCTACACAATGGATAAATTTTAAGTGAATACCCGGACGAACACATACGATTCGCATAGATTCTCTAGGATTCCTCACACTGGATTCCTGAGCGTCCTTGAAAAAGATTCCTGAGAAAGAATCCTCAGGAATGCCCTGTGTATGACTCTAGGATTCTTGAAATAAGAATCGTGAGTGGGAATCCTCCGGATCGTGTTTGCGATTCCTTTCACGATTCCGTCACCGAGTTATAGGTATCCTGGGGATGGATTCTCTGCGTGTTAGTGAGGGTACTGTAATGTTTTTACTTTTTTTCCTTTCTTCCGTTGTACCAGCATATGGGCCATATAAAATATATAATGCAAAGTTTTGAATATTTCGATTTAAAGAATAAACAGTTAAACTAAAGAGAAATCCGTTGATTTGGTTATTACATTATTTTTAATTCATTAATTTTATAAAGTAGAATTACAAATGCTATCAACCACCGCCGACATTGTTCCCTTCTTTCCAGTTGTAGGCCGTTGAGATGGCCTGTTGGAGCGAATCCTTATTTAAATTATTTGAAATCAAGAGGATATTAGCTAAAGTGTCCTCTCCCAGGCCAGTCCGAAGGGTTCAAGAAAACCAAACCATGCGCCCTAAAAACTCTTTCCACGGACACGTCGGATGGCGTGGCTAACACAATTTATGCAACTGCGTACAGCTCAGAGTTGAAGGCTTTTCGTCACAACCAATGATCCCAAACATTGTAACTGTGGTTTTGTCTTGGCTCTGAGCATAACGACTGAATCTGTTGCAGGAAATATGTTTCATCTGCCTGGTGTTCCATGTTAACCGATCCGCCATACATGTCAATCAAAATGCGATCAAATTCATCACCATAGTTTGCCTCCGAAAGTGATTCGTCAGAGATCCGAAGCCATGATATTTTCTGGATCATACATTGGAATTAAAGTTTCAATAATATAAATGTTTCTAGTATCATGTGTTAAACTTACCCTTTATAAACCTTTTGACTGAGAAAAACAATGGAAAAACTTCTATGTTGAAAATGTCACGTCACTGCCGAAAGATATGAATTTTTAAATTTCACTTAGAGTGGCTGTCAATTGATAATTGAGAATGCACTCAGTAGATCCAAGTGTGCGACAGTGGTAAGAATGCAAATCAAAATAAAAAAGGCAAGATAATGAAATGGTTATCATATATTTATGGATATCTTTGATTACGGGCGGTAGTCAGTGGGTGGAAGAATCATTACACTGACAGTATATATCAATCAATTTCATATCTCTTATTTCGAATTTTTGCAGCCCTGGTCATACCCAACACACCTCCGTTGTACAGGTTCCAACCTTAATCAAAATTTGTGCTAACTCTGCACAATATTGATGTGGTTTCCTACCATTAAACTTTTGTGTGTATGTCCTGCACAGAACCCATGAAACACACAAAACAAAACAAATGTTCTTAGTTTTATCCCTTTATACGTAGTGTCAAGTGCAGCAAGAAGTTGATCTCGCACGAACGGCTTTAATTCGGCTATTTTGAAAGCAGTGATAGCTGTTTGACGCATAATTGAGCCAGAAAACCAGACAAAACGGATTCAAGTAAATTCTATGGGAATGACGTAAGTGGCATAGATGTGGTCGCTAGTTATGAAAATCGTATAATACCCTATTTGGCCTCGCATCCATTCGGGCTCGCTTCAATATGTCTGGTACCTGTATGCGTACCGTCCATTATGCCTAGCGTACTATGCCTTGCGTCTGTATGCTAACAGGGTGTTATCGTCTAAAAGCGCTGCACTGTTCACTGTGCTGATCGTACTCACAACATGAAAACTGCAGCATAATTTGGCTTCCTCATCAACTATTTTGGTGTCTAAGGTTGTTCCATATAGTATTTGGCCGTTTCCTTTCATTTACTACAGCGTCTCTAGTTGTCGTGCTAAGAAACTAATGACAGGGTTTTGATTCGTGGTAAAAAAATAGTCAGGACTGATAAACGCGTTGAAAAGTTATCCAAGATGGAACGCGAGAGACGATAAAAAAATGTGCACACTAACGTTGAAAACCCTGCCCGTGTTGGAGGAATAATTGCCAAGGCTCTCGAACTACCGAAATCGACTGTAAATACCGTGCTAAAACGTTACCGGGATACTTTGACGGTGGATCACAAACAAACCAAACGTTAATGGACAAGTTTACAAGGAGAAGTAACTTCAGGAGCTAGTTTTGCCGTTCATCCAGTCACACGAAGGCCCCGTGAAGTTCTGGCCCGAACTAGCCAGCTGCCACTACACCCGGGATGTGCCACTACAACCGGGATAACCTTGATGTTATCGAAAAAGAGAATAATCCACCAAACTGCCCACAGTTTCGTCGCCGCCGATACGGCTGATGTTGCCTCTGTGCAGAAATTGATCAACTGGCTTACTTCAGACCTCATTTCATCGTACATCTTTTGGTTTCTTCGAGCCAAATAAACAAATTAAAAAAACTGGTTGACACAGAACACGTAAAGTCATATTCTGGTTACCCCTACAGAATCTGATTTCACAACAGGTAGGTTAAGTTATGTCTTTATATATCAACCAGTTGAACGCTCCCGGCGTCGCTCGGGTTCAAGGGTTACAAAATTCATCACTTCAAAATATCGCGTCACTTTTTACATAGTAAGTATACTTTTATCATCACTTGAACTATTATATCAATATTCTTAGAACGCATAGTGTGGAAATACCCATATTGGAATGTATTTGGCAAAATTGTGCTATTTCACAGACACTTAAAATCGCCAATTTGGATTTCAAAATGTCGTCTGGGGTCGGATATTGATTCTGAAAATACTCATGTTCAATGGTGTTTGGCCATTATACAGTCAAATACACCCCAGAAACAAAAGGAATAAGATCAACTGCTATGCGAAATTTGCATTTATACATGAGTCTAGTCATACATGGGGTACTAAATCAAAACATTTTTTTTTTGTTATAATACATTAGCAAATGTTCAAACATCATGTTTTAGTAAAAGTAAAGGTCATACGTATCAGATCGGCAAGGTCAAGGCTCTCCAATTCATTCTTGAGTTCAGGTATAATAATCTGCAAGATCAACCGCGATTACTACAATGTTTGTAGTAACGTATCCGACTAGAATAGCTTCATTTACTTGGGATGAATGGCATACATTCATTTGTCATATATTTCAGATGTTCATTGCCAGTAATCGCATAATTGTAACATTCGACATTTTATGGATTTCGTGCTTTTTATTGGGAAATCTTTAAAACAGTATGTATTTTTTACATCTGAAAAAATATACTTATGTTTGTTTGAAAAAAGTCGTGAAAAATACCAAGTTGTTATGTCACATAGCGTAAATAACCGCATAATTGTCACACTACTTAACTTTTTTATCTTTTTTTGTCAAAAAAACTTACATCCAAATCCACATCTGCATCCTTTGGAACCCGGAAGTTATTCTGGTCCGGTAACCAACCACCGGCGATCCGTTTCTGATGTTCAGCTCATGCTTGTTGAATACAAGAAAAACTTCATTTCTCTTGTGATATATTCTAAAAGTACCTTGAAAGTGACTGCATAAAAGTATCATTGCAAAAATTTCAGCCAATTTGACTTCAAAAGTGATGTTCAATATATACATAGTGTAAAGTAGTGTTCTCTTCGTGATACTAAGTTTAGTTGAAGTGTCTATTTGCAAGAATACATTGGGAACAATGCATTTAAGGTCAAAATATAAAAGTGTCATTTTCTCGAACAATTAATTATGCAAATGTTACAATTATGCGATTATGGGCAGTTCAGGATTTGAAGAATCAAATCGTTCTCGAGTTTGAGTCGAATAATTTTGATTTTTTCCAAACAAAAACTTTTTTGGTAACACCAGCTCCTGGCGTTTCCTGCGTTTCTGAGCTATTTGGCATCTAAAAAAGTTTTCGAAATCAAACATTTCATAAACTACTACTCGTGCTTATTTTTATCGGTAAAGTGAAACTTGAACCGAATTGAGCCACGACTTTCCGAAGTTCAATTCAACTGTAATTTTGCATGGAGACTTCTATCAAGAAAACGAAGTTGGAGCTCTACACACCAAAATTTCTCTTTTTGGTTCAGCAAAGTACATTGCTGAAAGTGTATCAGCAAACCATATGTTTACTGAATCACAGCATTTTTTTCAAAAGTTTGCTGTAATTCAGTTCTACAATTTACTGAATTTTGTTCAGTAATTTTTTTTTTTTCTGTGAACCAGTATTTCATTGATAAATTTACTGGAAACCAGTAATCGATTCAGTGATTCGCGAAAATACAGCAAAACTATTTGCTGAACAGAAAACAGTAAATGAATGTATGCTGGAATCCAGCGAAAGAATTGATATGTCAAAAAATTTCACGTCAAGCGTCATTAGTAAAACGCGCCAAATCGCTGTGCAGCTGGTACGGGATCATCAGAAAGCCGCCTTGGTTAGCTCATATTGATGGACCCCTCGGGCACAAATTGGTTGAACGGTTTTTTGGAAAATTGTTTTTTAAGCAATTCTTCATCTTTTGAAGTAGAATACTTCTCTCAGGAAGTTCGGCTACATAGGGATGTGAAATGAAAATCTGAAACCGGAAAAAGTGAAAAATATGTCCAATTTCAAATGCTAATAAGTCGGTTGGTATTCGATGGATTTCCTTCGTTCTTGCAGCAATAGATTGGAAAATCTTCTAAGATTCTTCCCAAAACAAGATAATTGTAATTTTATTATCCACACTATTGTACTATTGAAAATAGTCAAGCCTTGTCAAAACGAAAAATTCGACCTCTGATTGGTCGTTATATGATTGCTTCCCAAGCACGGTCGACAGAATCATATACCTTGCAATTGACAACATGCTATTTGGCCTATATAAGAGCCTGTGTCAGCCGAAGCCGCTCATAATAGTTCTAGACAGCGACAACAGCAATCGTCCTTCCTTAGCAGCAGCACTAGCCCTGTGGTTGGTCACCACATCTCAGGAGCAGCGCGGTTTTTCTCAGCGTGTGTCGTCAGACTGCCATGCCCCGTGTTGGGGCAGCATGAAGATTGCCATCAGGAAATCCAATTTTGGAAATCAAAATGCCTTTTTCAAGGCAAATAAACAAGTTATTGAAAGTTAATAATTTTTGACAACGCAAGCAAGCATTCTGTGTTGGATCCTAGCAATTTAAATCTGTCGCGCCTGGCTAATTCACTGAATGTGAAATAGCTTCCACAGTGCATGTTGTCCGTATATCTTAATTCCCCCACTGTTAGGGCAGCTCAAAGGTTGCGATCAGCAACCGATTTTGAACCGCAAAATGCCTTTTTCAAGGCAAATAAACGAATAATTGAAGGTTAATAATTTTCTGGCATCAACACAAGCGGACATTCTGTGCGGGATGCAATCAAATTCTGTTGTGGTTGTCTAATTTTTACTTTATTTAGTAAACCCCCCACTGTAGGGGCAGCGCGAAGGCTGCGATCAGCATAACCGACTTTGAAAAAAAAAAACTGCCCTGTGAGGCCGCATTCACAAAGACAGTTAGTTCGACTGTGCAGAGCTTATATGAAGTCGATTCAATCAATTAGCATCAACAGAATTTTGTCGTCTCCCATCTGCCAAGTTGCAACGTGATGCAACACGCAACAGCGAGCAAACGAAATCGCTTGATGTTACAAACCGCAATAAGATACGAGTTAAAACCGTTGCGCGTGTGAGAGCAAGAGCACCATCGGTGTTTATTCGCTGGATACAAAAGTCAAATGCGAATTGTGGAATAATTTGTCTGAAGAACATTAGGGAATGGAACAACTGAACTGAAAGGCATGGCCTATTTCGTAACACCCTTAGACTATAAAAGAGTGTTTCTGGGAAAACTAGCTACATTCATTAGTCGGAAGGTGAGCTGGATGGACCGTCCGGGTTGCGCCTGTGGCTGCCTTCAAATTAAACAAATCACGTGCCCTGTGGTTGGTCACCACGTCTCAGGCCTCTGCCTGAGAACGAACGCCAACGCGAGCGATCGGGCGAGATTTTTGCCGTACATCAGCCGGCACTTCCTCTAATGGAAAAGTTGGATCATTTTGTTCAGAAGAATGAACAATTGTTCTTTTGAGGACAAATAAAACACTTAATTTGAAGAGTTAATAGTTTTGGGTACCAGTAGCAGTATGGTAACAGCCTCAGCGGTAGGTGCAGCCGGTACTTTCATGAGGAAGTAAATGGAAGCAGCACGGCGAAACAGTTCGGATGTGCTTAGACGCGCGTCATTTTTCGTTGTTGATATTATTCCCCACATGAAACGACGCGCTTTCGTACGATAGCGGCGGTATGAGCGGTAGATGCATTTGCTAACACTTACTCCAGTAAAGCCGAGTCTAATTTCCAATGTGAAAACACCTTTCTATTGTGTTGGCCGTGCGCATTAGGCCTCTGCCAAGCTAAACGCGAAAAGCGGCGCGAACCGATTCGCCCGGCCGTAGGTTAATGTACAGCCTTAAGTAAAGCTGTGTAAAAGTATTCTACTTAAACCTTGCGGTCGTGGCTTTGCACACAACCCTCCTGTGATTTTTTATTGATCTATTTCTCTTAAATTTGTGATTGAACCCTCTGCAACTAGCACATCCTTTTAAAGAAGAATAATATAACTTTCATTTGGAGCAGAAAAAAGTCGCCATTTTGGACTCCGCACAGTGTTTTATTTTGCCGTTTTCGTGCGATTAATTAAGAATGTTTGAAATATTGTGTATAGCCATAATGTTTGTTCGGAGAAGTTTCAAGATATTTAAAAATACATCTTTAGATGAATGAAGATGAGTGATCAATCCACCTAAAAACGAGATAGAAAATTTACTTAGTTTTCTATGAAGAGGTCCTGAAAATCACAATTTTCATTATAACTTTTTTCTCAGTTTTTTCCGAATTTCCAAACCTTCTACAAAGTTATCAATCATCTCAATTTTTTTTTATAGGGGGGAGTTTGTAATGATTTATTTATGTACTAAAATATCTATTCAGAATTAGTATTGTGTGTTCTGCTACAAATGGTGACATTTCATCACTATTATATATATTTGTACGCTTTTTAGTATTTTTGAATGTTATTAGCTTTCGCAGTTAACATTATGTAATTGTAGGAAAATTATTAAACCTACTTGTCAAGAAAAAAAAAGAAATAAAAGGAATAAAATGAAACTTAAAATAAACTTAAAACTATCTTACTGACTATAAAGTGAGCTAATCGTTGCAATTGAGGATTGCAACGATTTTCGTCGGAATTTGTTGATAATTTGGCTTGATATATTTTCTAATGATTCTACATTAGTGAGCCTATGTAGCTCGTTCGTGCTAAACCAGGGAGGACGCTTCAAAATCATTTTCAAAAGTTTATTCTGAATCCTTTGAAGTGTCTTCTTCCTGGTTGCACAACAACTTGTCCAGATGGGAACTGCATATAACATTGCTGGTCTAAATATTTGTTTGTAAATTAACAGTTTATTCTTGAGACAAAGTCTAGAATTCCTGTTGATAAGAGGATATAAACATTTGATAAACTTATTGCACTTTGACTGGATATTTTCAATGTGCTCCTTGAAAGTAAGATTCTTATCATAAATTAGCCCTAAGTATTTAACTTGATCAGACCAATTTAAGACCACACCGTTCATCTTAATAACGTGGTTATGGGTGGGTTTGAGAAATGAAACTCTTGGCTTATGAGGAAGAATAATTAACTGTGTTTTTGAAGCATTAGGGGAAATCTTCCATTTCTGCAAGTATGAAGAAAATATATCTAAACTTTTTTGTAGCCGACTGCATATAACACGAAGGCTTTTTCCTTTTGCGGAAATGCTTGTATCGTCACAAAACAGAGATTTCTCACAACCTGGTGGTAAATCAGGAAGATCAGAAGGAAAAATGTTATATAAGATTGGGCCCAAGATACTCCCCTGAGGCACACCAGCTCTAACAGGCAATCTATTAGATTTACCATTTAGATAGTTAACCTGGAGAGTGCGGTCAGTTAAATAACTTTGTATCATTTTTGTGAGATAAAGCAGAAAACTGAAATTTGACATTTTAGCTATTAAACCTTTATGCCAAACACTGTCGAATGCCTTTTCTATATCTAGTAGAGCTGCTCCAGTCGAATAGCCTTTAGATTTATTAGTTCGAATCATATTAGTTACTCTAAGTAACTGATGAGTAGTGGAATGCCCATGGCGATAACCAAACTGCTCATTTGCAAAAATTGAGTTCTCATTAACATGTGTTATTATTCTATTGAGAATTATTCTTTCAAAAAGTTTGCTAATAGAGGAAAGTAAACTAATTGGTCGATAACTTGATGCCTCAGCTGGATTCTTCTCGGGTTTTAAAATTGGAGTGACTTTGGCATTTTTCCATTTCGTAGGAAAATGTGCTAGTGCAAAGCATCTGTTGAAAATTTCTACCAAGAAATTTAAAGAGTTTTCGGGAAGTCTTTTGATGAGGATATAGAAAATCCCATCATCTCCTGGTGCTTTCATGTTTTTGAATTTTTTGAGAATGGTTCGCACCTCATTCAAGTTTGTCTCCAATACCTCTTCGGAAAGAAATTCTTGGGTGGTGATCTGAACATACTTTTGGTTTACTTCATTTTCAATAGAACTTACTACGTTCAAATTGGAGTTATGAACACTCTCGAACTGCTGAGCAAGTTTTTGAGATTTTTGTTCATTCGTTAGAAAAATGCAATCACCATCTTTAAGGACTGGAATGGGCTTCGAGGGTTTCTTAAGAACCTTCGAAAGCTTCCAGAAAGGTTTTGAATAAGGTTTTAGTTGTTCAACTTCTCTTATGAAATTCTCATTTCGCAAGAGAGTGAATCTATGTTTAATTTCCTTTTGTAATTCTTGAAAAATAATTTTCAAAGCGGGATCACGAGATCTTTGGTATCTCCGTATGTTCTTCAAACGTATATAATGTTGAAGATCACTGTCAATAATTGGCGCATTAAATTTCACTCAAGCCTTAGGAACTGATAAATTCCGGGCATTGAGTATAAAGCTGCGAAAATTTTCTAATGCTCTGTCAATGTCAGAACTATTTTGTAAAATAATATCATCATTCAAATTTTCCTCGATCGTAACACGATATCTATCCCAATTAGTCTTGTGATAATTTAACACAGATCTAGTGGGATTTAAAATAGTTTCATGGGAAATAGAAAATGATATGGGAAGATGATCTGAATCAAAGTCAGCATGAGTTAATAAATCACTGCATGAATGACTTTGATTTGTTAGTACCAAATCAATTGTAGATGGATTCCTAATAGAAGAATAACATGTACGACCATTTGGAAATAAAACTGAATGAAATCCAGTCGAGCAATCATTACACAATATTTTTCCATTGGAATTCCTTTGAGCATTATTCCAAGATCGATGTTTCGCATTAAAATCACCGATGATTAAAAATTTAGATTTATTTCTTGTGAGTTTTTGCAAATCTCCCTTGAAATATTTTTTTCGCTCACCAGTGCATTGAAAAGGCAAATACACTGCGGCTATAAATAAAATGCAAATACTTGTTTCAATTTCAATTCCCAAACACTCGATTACTTTGGTTTCAAGATGGGGTAAAACACGATGTTTTATTCGACGGTGGATAACTATTGCAACTCCACCACCGGCAACATCAATTCTATCAAACCTATGAACTATATAATTGGGGTTCTTTTTTAGTTTGATATTTGGCTTTAAAAGCGTTTCAGTCACAACTGCAATATGCACATCGTGGACTGTTAAAAAATTGAAAAATTCATCCTTTTTCGCTTTTAAAGAGCGAGCATTCCAATTTAGAAAATTTACAGCATTATTTAAAATCATTGCTGAATTTCAATTTCATAACAATATTAGTTGTAAATTTTATACCTTCTTGAACAGCCTCGTACATCGAGTTACAGTTCAACAAAACGGACATTAGCTGCAGCATGGATTGTTGTAGGTATTCAATCTTTTCGGGAGTTGGATTACCGAAATCAATACTGGCTGACTTTTCAGCACCAAACACGAATGGTTTGTTACTGTTCGAATTTGAAAAATTACCTGTAAGGACACTGGCATATGAACAGCCTGGTGTTGCCTGAACAGGATTATTTTTCTAAAAATTTGTTATCTGAGTTCAAATTATTACCTACAGACACACCTGCTAATGAAAGTGCTGGTGATGCCTGAACAGTACTGAAAGTCTTTTGATTACCCACATTGACAACAGGTTGTTTAGAACTCCTACGTTGTCTAGAAGCAATAATTTTTGACCTTACAAGACAATTAAAGAAATTAGATTTGTGATTTCCCCCACAATTTACACATTTGAAACTATTAGTGATCTCTTTCACGGGGCAGATATCTTTCGTGTGACTAGTGTCACCACAAATCATACATTTTGCAGCCATATGGCAGTTTCGAGTTCCATGACCATAGGCTTGACAATTCCGACATTGCGTAAGATTATGGATTCCTCCATGTCTCTTGAAATTTTCCCACTTTATTCGCACGTTGAATAAAACACGTACTTTTTCTAAACATTTCAAATTATGTACTTTGGTACGATCAAAATGTCCTAAGTAGTTTTCCTGGTGTATTCCAGTTTGAAAAATTTTGGCATTTGCCTTTCGTTTTATCAAAATTACTTGGTTGGGGGCAAAACCAAGTGATTCATTTGATCATTTGAGAGACCTTTCAACACAGCCTTAAACGGTCTCTCGTTTTTGGCATCAAAAGAGTAAAATTTATACATCTTTTCAGTCAAATACTGTAAAAGATGTTTATGACCATCAAAAGATTCGGCCAAAATACGAATTTCGCCTTGGCGACCAATTTGAAAATTAACTTTCACATTCGATAGAAATGATGAAAGTTCTGATCGAAATGCTTTAAAGTTTGCTACAAATACCACAATAGGTGGAACTTTAACCTTCTTCATAACGGCTTTATGCTCAGTATGAGAAGTTTGAAATTCTAGATCCTCAACAGAAGAAAGAATATCATATCTGTTAGTCGAAATTTCAGTGTCACTTGGAGGAGATGCCTCACGTTTCCTTGATGCCGCATCAAAGCGAGCTTTTTTATTTTTTCCAGGCATAACTGGAAAACTTCACTACACTTTCACTTCACTATAGAATTTGAGTGGAAATATCTCAAACCAAATTAATTCACTAAACACTCGTTAACTTTAAAAACAAATTTATTACTTTGCCTTTTAAACAGGTAGTCTTTTAAAAAGATTGCCTGTTGAAAGCGAAAAACAAAATTTTAATATCTCTCGGTAGTCTAAGACTTAGCCTCGAGCTGTTGGTAAAATGCGACCGTACTGTAGGACAGTTCAAGTCGATCTGATCAATCATCTCAATATCAGAGCTGCGATTAATCCAAGCAACATGCTGACTATGACGAGAGAGAAAATATCATCGCACTCGTTTCTTTCTCTCATAAATAGCCAGCAACCATCACAGTAAGCGTGAGGTTCCGACAAGTGATTCAATATCTTGTCTCTTTTGTTGCCATTTTCGGCTTCTCATTGTCAATCGTCGTGAATATACAGAGTTCACTCGGAAATATCAGTGCAATGCAAATCAAGGTGATTTTTGGAATATCAAAAATCGTTTCAGTAGCGTGATTATGTCAGTGCTAGCTTGAAGTTTGTTGCTATCAGGATTTTTTAAAATTGATCTGCTTTGCGGTCTGTGACGATCCCAACTCAAGATATGGCAACCAATGAACTAGGTTTATAATTTCAAACCAGTGGTTATAGGTGTCGCTTGATGGGCTGGCACAACAACTCCGAGTATTCGGAACACAACCGGAACAGGTCCGCATTTTTACATTTTTCAATGAGAGGCATGGTAGGATTTTAAGCACTTCTAAGCACTGCTTTGATCATCGTTACCATGTTACTGAAACATATTCCGGTCATATATCCGAAACCAGTCGATTAACTCCGGCCATCCTCTTCGTTAAAAGAAAATATGAATAAAAACTAGGAGAAAAGCAAAACCATTCCGAACCAAAATTGAACAGTTTCAAAGTTGAACCGTGCCAACATTTAACAGGATCTGTATATAAATATACATACCCATACATATTTAAAAGTTTACTGTTTTGCCACCCGCGATTCATTTTTTTCCGCGAACAACACTGTCTTTAGTTTAACCTACAACAAGCACAATATTCAAGAATCAAATTAATAAACTCATGCTGTCAAAAAACAAATAAAAATGCAATATTATTTTTCAGATATGAGATCATTTGAAAAATATTAAAAGAATTCTTTTTATTACAATTGGTGTTATGAAGAAGCATATTCTCTACTGAGAATAAAAATGAATGATCATACAGATTCAAAAGTACCAAACTAAAATACGCTCAGTTACAAAACGAAGTAATAGTTGTTTATTGACAATGCTTTTAGTCGGCGTGCAGCCAAACCGAGCCAAGCGTCGAAAAACATTTACCACCGCAATTGCTGTGTACAAGCTTTTACAGAGAATTTTTGTTATAATATCGTTATCAAATGCTCAAACGATTTCGTTACTTCATAATAGATAGATTATTACTTCTCATATCCACTGGGTGTCAATAACTCAATCTGAGAAAACGGCGCTTAGTTCGGTCTGATCGCATGCCGACCATACATCAATATCATACATATCAATTGAAGAAAAATCATTGATTTTATGTTTGCTATCCTCATAACATCATGCTGTCAAAATGAACTTGATATTTCTGCTGGTTCAATCTCAGTACAGCCATACCCGAATGATCGAGAAAGATAGCAAGAAAAAAATGAGAGGGAGAGTTGACGCTAAGAGAATCATTGTAACATCGCAAACTATTTTGTAATGAACCATGCATCGTAGTTGGCTGATTCTGGTGTTGCATCATTTTGGCGTAATGTCAGTAGTATGATATTGACTTTCCGCAGCTCTGCTCAATATACATGTTTATGCTGAACTTTGTTATTTTTTATCTCCTAAAATAAAAAAGGTATTTGACATATTTCGATATTGTTAAGGATACTTTCACCTCAACCATCTCAAAATTACGCAATTTTACGCACGTGGCAGTTTCATACGATGAAATAACTATTTTCAGACTTTCAATTAAAGGTACACACTTCGGTATGTAAGAGTATGTAAGCAGCCTTTACGATTGATTTATTGAAGTACATATATAGTTTTAAAAATATTCAGCGCAGCAGCCTTTAAAAATATCTAGGCAAACTAAATAGTAATTGCAGAAGTAGGCTGTTGCATGCTTTATACTGCAAAAAATACTCAATCGTGCTCTCTGTGCTGATAGGTTACAGTTATCGTTAGCTGAACAAAAGTCAAGAAATGTTTTCGGATACATTTGAAGGCATTGAAAAATGGCGGAATCATTAGCTACAGCTACAGGTAATCCTTTGTCAATAGTTCAAGCACTTAGTACTTCGCTGAGAGTTACCAGTAATTTCTGTAGATCAATCATGGTTCGGCAGTGATGAAGCACTTTTTGGTCCCCATAGAGCATTTTTCTGAAGAGGCTCAGGAGGCTAGAAACAAAGAATGGAAGCGGTGAATATTTCAGTTTATTTTCCATTACTCTGTATATGTATATTTTTTTTATCTTCAGATATCGATACTTGGAAGATATCCCGCAAAAGCGCAATCTTCTGCATTGGTTGCTTATTTCGTCATATCCTGTTATCACAGAAGCACGTGGGTGGCCAAAAGCGGACATTAAAACTTTTTCGGAAGACGCGAAATCTCTGCTGGCCCCTTTTGAAATCGGGGAAGAAGAATAAATTGAATTTGGAAAAAAAGCTACTATTTGCATCTACGCTTACAGAAAACAAGATTTTCTGCATTTAAATCGACATACTCAACTTTGAACAGCTATACCTCTTCTTATGGACATCCTAGCTCTTCAGTGTCTTCGGCAAAGTTGTTAGGTATCTGAAATACTATACTTTAACATAATGTAGTGCATTATTAGAGTATTATTGAGCCTTCTAGAAAGGTAAATGCAAAAAAGTAGGTTTTCCCATACAAATTTCCATACAAATTTGAAATGCAATGCGCCAAGCGGAGACAAAACCAATCGACTTCCGGTAAGTTTAGGGTTGTTTGGGGCCCCAACAGGAACCAAAAAAGCTTGGTTCTGGAAAACCGATAATTTTCCCCACCCTAATGTATATTTAGATGATTGATAACTTTGTAGAAGGTTTGAAAATTCGGAAAAATCTGAGAAAAAAGTTATAATGAAAATTGTGATTTTCAGTACCTCTTCATAGAAAACTTTAGGTCGCTCGTAATATATAAGAGATAGAAACATGATGTCTTCGGCAAAGTTTATTGTTTTGAGATCACCTAAAATTTTGCCGAAGACACCATGCATCTATCTCAATCTGATGAAAAAGTAAATTTTCTATCTCACTTTTAGGTGGATTAATCATTAATCTTCTTACATTTAAAGATGTATTTTTGAATATCTTGAAATTTCTCCGATCAAACATTATGGCTATAATCAATATTTGAAACGATATTCAATTAATCGCACGAAAACGGCAAAATAAAACACTGTGCTCCGCCGCCTTCTTGAATTTTATCATGAACATGTTTTTTAGCAAGTTCGCAACCACCGATTTAATGTTTGACATCGCCAGCTGTGAAAAAATGCTTAAAGATACAGTCAAGAAATTAGGTGAGCATTGAGTTTACCTGGCCATTTAGATCACTTTTCGAAATCTTGCTACGAACAGTTCAACGCATGACGTGCGGTATCACATTACGATAACTTTCTCTCAAAAGTCTCTCCTGAACACCAAAGATCATTTTATTGAAAAAAATCAAAAGTCACCGCATCTAATTTTGAGTTTGAGTCATAATGTTTTGTGAATGATGATGCTAATTCTGCCGTGAGATGACAAATGATGTAAGTGCTTTTTTTTTCAAATATGGGTTTTTCATGCCAATTAGTTCATAATTCAATGACCTATCTTTTGGTATCTTTCTTTTTGTTGTTACTTATCCGTACGTTGCATAAAATAAAAAAAAAAAAAAAAAAAAAAACAAAGTAACGTAGGCACCCATTTTAATACACAACTGACAAGAAATTCATTCGTTTTTGGGCCGTACTGAAAAACTGATCACTTGGATCTACGTCACAATGTCATCTCACGGCAGATTACAGAGCTAATTTTTGTCACATCACTTTAGGTGGAATCGGGAATAGGTCTCAAAAATTGAAGTGAGCGTGAGAGTGAAATATATTTCATCGTGAAGTGATTTCCGTAATAAGTACCGATATCACAGATTTTAGTATAAAGAAAACCTTAACCTTTTCACATATATAATCGAATTCGACGCGCGATTCAAAATGATGGTGATTACTGTACACCTATACTGCACAGAGTGAATAATATCGATGATATTATGACGTTACGGAATTTCTTTTTTATAAATCAAAAGAATAGAAAAGAAAAGAGAAAAAGAAAGTTCAGAAGATATGGGGAATTAACTTCTGAGTAACAACCAAAAATGGTCAAATAGCATCCAATATGAGTATTTCTGTAACCGAGATGATGACCAAAGGCCGTAGGTCAACTCCAAAAAGTATTTTGGGTCCCAAGATGGCGACTTCGATTTTTAGGAAAAAATCTAGAATACCAAATTTCAATTCCTGACACAAACAGGTCGCAAATCGACCTTAAACGCCATTCGGACTAAATGAGAAGTAATATATGATAAGTGATCCTGAATTTTGAAACTCTTTATTCCGAGCAATGACGGCTATGTGCACCTATCAAGATGTAAAAAAATATGAATAGATCTTGGATATATTCTTTTTCTGAAAAGCTTCGGTTTTTTGAGCTTAACCGAAATGAGTAACACAAGTTTGACCCGAAAGCTCAAACAGTAAAATAACGAAAGGTTATAGCTTTTTAACTATTCCTGTGAGTTTTGATGCCCCTAGCCACCAACATTTTTTCAAAGATGTGAATGAGTTTTCTCGTAAACATAACGTTGAAGCGATTACTATGTGACCCGGCAAGCAATTACTATGTGACACTTTGACGTAAGTTGACGCATTTCTACATTGGCTGGAGGCACCAAATTTGGCAAGAATGGTTAAAATGCTTTTTTTTGCAGGACAGCATCTTTTTCGCTTTTGTCGACCATTGAAATAGAACATTCTGTGTGGCAGTACAAAGTTTGCCGGGTCACTAATACGAAACGAAATTAGCTTCACAGCGCCACTTCTTGTTCAGGATAAATAAGCCTCAAATCCACTGAATTATATAAATGCACAGTTCGGCTAAAACAACTTTTTTTCGAGGGCACCAACTCAGTATGAGGCTGGCTGGCTTTGAGTTTGTATAAATTGAACATCAACATCATTTGAATTTTTTGTATAGACTTTAAGACTTTTTGTACAGACTATGAAAATTGAAATTTTCTCACTGTACCTCAAACGAACAGACCAGAATTACCAATCGGCAAACAAACGACCGCAGTTTTCGAACCCGGAAGTGATCAGCAAACTTCTACAATTGCATCCTGTCATGTCTCTATGGTCAACAGTTATGAAATGAAAAATAATTCAAGTCTTTTGTCCGATGATACCTACTGTAACTTTTCTCGCTGCACTGTTTCAACCGCAAAAGCTGATAATCCAAAAGAAACCCGGCTGCTGCTGGTAATCACCACTGCGACGGATACCGGAGCCGATTCCGCACAAAAGGACGAAACGAACGCGTCGAACACATGAACAGAACTGATTCCGGCGTAGAAAGGCGATAATCGAACAAGCCACAGCGAGAACGCCAAAACCCAAGCCAGCAGCGTAGCCAAACGAACGGATGTCCTTCGAGGCGAATCCCTCCTCTCCTACATTCACACACAGATACTGGCACAAGCCCACCACACTCACACGAGTGACAGCCGGCCGCCTTGCTTGCGTGCGGTGAATGCATGCCAACTTGCGGGACTTTCTTTTTATCTGTGATACGATTGTACGATTCCGGTATATTTCATCACGATACAATCGGAGTTGATGCCACAGCCACCGTCGTTGCTGGAGGAATAAAATATTGCGGGACGAGTTGAAACGTGCCCCGAAAGGTCACGTGGGGTGAGGCCTGGCTTACGAGTTCAACAGTTGTCCGGTTGTTTTATCTATGGTAGTTCTAAAAATTCTACTATCGGTCATCCTTCGCTACTAATGTCACTCCAGACCGTGTGTGTCTCCTGGGAGCGTATTGAAAGAGGACATCAATTTACCATAATCAATCGCAATATAAAGCACAGTTTTTCTCCATCATCACACACTTATCTACCCGACTGCTTCAACCCATAAAAGATATAATTTATTTCGCTAATAATTAAGGACAATTTTCGGCGTGGATGCCTGCCATAAATATTAGTTTCTTTTTTTCATTGTAGTGTGCAGCCTGAATACGTTATCAGTGGCCAGCCATTATTGTGTCGTGCATGATGATGTTCACTTTCAAGCTGCGACAATAAAAAATACATCGTCCCTCACCATTAACGATGGTTTGATAATCAACCGAGGCCATATTGTTTATCCGCGGAAAGTGGAACCACGCTCTCTTCTGCCTCCCTTCCGGTCGCCCGGTCCGCTAGATGCAAGCAAGCGCGAAGTGAAAGCATGAATGAAGTCTGAATTTACTATATTGCTATATGTGTACAAACTCTATTTCATTTTTGCTCTCCCTTCGCTTCCAACCACCCACTGCACTGCAGCCGGCTTTGCCGGTGGGTTGAAAGTGGGTGAGTGATGATTTCACTCATATCCCGGTGTGGCACATGAGGTTTTGTTTACTAGTGGCTTCGTGCTGTGAAGCAACAACCAGCCGAGTCAAATCAACAGGTGGAAATATTGTATTTTTATATTCGTCTTATCCTGTGGGTGTGCAGTAAAGATTCAACAATTCCCGCTTATCAGTCGAGACGATTAGTTCGGCCCAGTGGTTTCTTCATCGTCGACAGATTGCGCCTCTATAGAAACCTGTAGGATCATTAACCTTCTCGAACTAGCGGTGGCGGATTTTGCAATAAAACTCTTCGACAGTAGGGAAGAACTATCCCCACAGGGAGAGTTCGGAAATATGAAGACCGATAATGACATTGAATCGAACAAAGCGGCTGTAACTGGAAACTTTGTAGGATAGTGAATACCAATCACTTTTACATGTGTTCTCCTCTGCCTACGGAAGGGCTCATTAATCATTTTTGATGAATGTACGAGTTTGTAAGATTATTTTGTTGTGCAAAGTAGGTGGGTTGGTGGGTTGAGGAATGTTCACATAAACATAAGATTTCATTTTGGGGGTTTCATAGGGTTCGTCACTAGTTAGAAATTACTGCAGCACCGCACAGCACGATTTATCTTCTTTCCGGATAACGTTTGGTTCTATTTACTCAGATTTTACCCACCCTTCAATTAAAGATCTGATATCAATTTGTTTGCAAACTTTCTGAACGATGAAATGGAATCGGAGACTATTTATTGCTGCCATAATAATTATTCGTTCTCACTGCTTTCTCAAGGTGGCACTATTTTGTACTACCAAATTTTTTTTTAATCTTCAATCAAACAACACGTGCAAAATGATCAAGGTGCCAAACGTTAACAAGTTGAAGATATTCTTATCAGATTACCAAATTCAAAATAATTTGAAAGTGTTGTTTTACAAATAAAATGGGTTTCCAATCTTTTGAATAACTAACTCAATTCTGTTATGATAGGCTACGGTGGCCCAAGATTTCAAGCAGAAAAGTGTGTTAGGAACTGTTGTAGTAGCACGAAAAACTATAAGGCATCGCACACAAATTACGTAACCCATGGCGGAAGGGGCGGAAGGCTGAGTTAGCGTTGATTTCAATAGAGGAACATGTCATACAAACATATTAATTAGAGAAAAGTTCAAGAAGGATTGTGTTAGTTTTTTTGAAATTCTAGTTATAGAGGTGAACCAGCTTGAAGCTGAAAGCCTTTTTTATAAAGACACAAAAAATCCAGTTATTTCAAAGTGTTCGGTTCCATTTGCTTGATTAGTTCTTGAGTTATGCAAAAAGACAAATAGAATCCCATTTTTATAATAGTAGATTAAGTCAAGGATCATGCGAAATGAACTTTTTTGGAGACTTCTAAAATACGGGGGCCTGGGGGCCATGGCCCCTCCTCATCTCGCTTGTTACCAACGCTAATGAAATAAAGCGATATTGACTTTTGAGAAACAGGCCTCTATATACATTTGTCAACTGTTTAAAAAATAAAATAGTTTAATATATAAGACTCCCTAGCCCTCCCCCTTCCAGACTACTTTACCGAGATACAGAAAAAAACAGACAGACAGACAGACAGACAGACAGACAGACAGACAGACAGACAGACAGACAGACAGACAGACAGACAGACAGACAGACAGCCAGCCAGACAGACAGACAGACAGACAGACAGACAGACAGACAGACAGACAGCCAGCCAGACAGACAGACAGACAGACAGACAGACAGACAGACAGACAGACAGACAGACAGACAGACAGACAGACAGACAGACAGACAGACAGACAGACAGACAGACAGACAGACAGACAGACAGACAGACAGACAGACAGACAGACAGACAGACAGACAGACAGACAGACAGACAGACAGACAGACAGACAGACAGACAGACAGACAGACAGACAGACAGACAGACAGACAGACAGACAGACAGACAGACAGACAGACAGACAGACAGACAGACAGACAGACAGACAGACAGACAGACAGACAGACAGACAGACAGACAGACAGACAGACAGACAGACAGACAGACAGACAGACAGACAGACAGACAGACAGACAGACAGACAGACAGACAGACAGACAGACAGACAGACAGACAGACAGACAGACAGACAGACAGACAGACAGACAGACAGACAGACAGACAGACAGACAGACAGACAGACAGACAGACAGACAGACAGACAGACAGACAGACAGACAGACAGACAGACAGACAGACAGACAGACAGACAGACAGACAGACAGACAGACAGACAGACAGACAGACAGACAGACAGACAGACAGACAGACAGACAGACAGACAGACAGACAGACAGACAGACAGACAGACAGACAGACAGACAGACAGACAGACAGACAGACAGACAGACAGACAGACAGACAGACAGACAGACAGACAGACAGACAGACAGACAGACAGACAGACAGACAGACAGACAGACAGACAGACAGACAGACAGACAGACAGACAGACAGACAGACAGACAGACAGACAGACAGACAGACAGACAGACAGACAGACAGACAGACAGACAGACAGACAGACAGACAGACAGACAGACAGACAGACAGACAGACAGACAGACAGACAGACAGACAGACAGACAGACAGACAGACAGACAGACAGACAGACAGACAGACAGACAGACAGACAGACAGACAGACAGACAGACAGACAGACAGACAGACAGACAGACAGACAGACAGACAGACAGACAGACAGACAGACAGACAGACAGACAGACAGACAGACAGACAGACAGACAGACAGACAGACAGACAGACAGACAGACAGACAGACAGACAGACAGACAGACAGACAGACAGACAGACAGACAGACAGACAGACAGACAGACAGACAGACAGACAGACAGACAGACAGACAGACAGACAGACAGACAGACAGACAGACAGACAGACAGACAGACAGACAGACAGACAGACAGACAGACAGACAGACAGACAGACAGACAGACAGACAGACAGACAGACAGACAGACAGACAGACAGACAGACAGACAGACAGACAGACAGACAGACAGACAGACAGACAGACAGACAGACAGACAGACAGACAGACAGACAGACAGACAGACAGACAGACAGACAGACAGACAGACAGACAGACAGACAGACAGACAGACAGACAGACAGACAGACAGACAGACAGACAGACAGACAGACAGACAGACAGACAGACAGACAGACAGACAGACAGACAGACAGACAGACAGACAGACAGACAGACAGACAGACAGACAGACAGACAGACAGACAGACAGACAGACAGACAGACAGACAGACAGACAGACAGACAGACAGACAGACAGACAGACAGACAGACAGACAGACAGACAGACAGACAGACAGACAGACAGACAGACAGACAGACAGACAGACAGACAGACAGACAGACAGACAGACAGACAGACAGACAGACAGACAGACAGACAGACAGACAGACAGACAGACAGACAGACAGACAGACAGACAGACAGACAGACAGACAGACAGACAGACAGACAGACAGACAGACAGACAGACAGACAGACAGACAGACAGACAGACAGACAGACAGACAGACAGACAGACAGACAGACAGACAGACAGACAGACAGACAGACAGACAGACAGACAGACAGACAGACAGACAGACAGACAGACAGACAGACAGACAGACAGACAGACAGACAGACAGACAGACAGACAGACAGACAGACAGACAGACAGACAGACAGACAGACAGACAGACAGACAGACAGACAGACAGACAGACAGACAGACAGACAGACAGACAGACAGACAGACAGACAGACAGACAGACAGACAGACAGACAGACAGACAGACAGACAGACAGACAGACAGACAGACAGACAGACAGACAGACAGACAGACAGACAGACAGACAGACAGACAGACAGACAGACAGACAGACAGACAGACAGACAGACAGACAGACAGACAGACAGACAGACAGACAGACAGACAGACAGACAGACAGACAGACAGACAGACAGACAGACAGACAGACAGACAGACAGACAGACAGACAGACAGACAGACAGACAGACAGACAGACAGACAGACAGACAGACAGACAGACAGACAGACAGACAGACAGACAGACAGACAGACAGACAGACAGACAGACAGACAGACAGACAGACAGACAGACAGACAGACAGACAGACAGACAGACAGACAGACAGACAGACAGACAGACAGACAGACAGACAGACAGACAGACAGACAGACAGACAGACAGACAGACAGACAGACAGACAGACAGACAGACAGACAGACAGACAGACAGACAGACAGACAGACAGACAGACAGACAGACAGACAGACAGACAGACAGACAGACAGACAGACAGACAGACAGACAGACAGACAGACAGACAGACAGACAGACAGACAGACAGACAGACAGACAGACAGACAGACAGACAGACAGACAGACAGACAGACAGACAGACAGACAGACAGACAGACAGACAGACAGACAGACAGACAGACAGACAGACAGACAGACAGACAGACAGACAGACAGACAGACAGACAGACAGACAGACAGACAGACAGACAGACAGACAGACAGACAGACAGACAGACAGACAGACAGACAGACAGACAGACAGACAGACAGACAGACAGACAGACAGACAGACAGACAGACAGACAGACAGACAGACAGACAGACAGACAGACAGACAGACAGACAGACAGACAGACAGACAGACAGACAGACAGACAGACAGACAGACAGACAGACAGACAGACAGACAGACAGACAGACAGACAGACAGACAGACAGACAGACAGACAGACAGACAGACAGACAGACAGACAGACAGACAGACAGACAGACAGACAGACAGACAGACAGACAGACAGACAGACAGACAGACAGACAGACAGACAGACAGACAGACAGACAGACAGACAGACAGACAGACAGACAGACAGACAGACAGACAGACAGACAGACAGACAGACAGACAGACAGACAGACAGACAGACAGACAGACAGACAGACAGACAGACAGACAGACAGACAGACAGACAGACAGACAGACAGACAGACAGACAGACAGACAGACAGACAGACAGACAGACAGACAGACAGACAGACAGACAGACAGACAGACAGACAGACAGACAGACAGACAGACAGACAGACAGACAGACAGACAGACAGACAGACAGACAGACAGACAGACAGACAGACAGACAGACAGACAGACAGACAGACAGACAGACAGACAGACAGACAGACAGACAGACAGACAGACAGACAGACAGACAGACAGACAGACAGACAGACAGACAGACAGACAGACAGACAGACAGACAGACAGACAGACAGACAGACAGACAGACAGACAGACAGACAGACAGACAGACAGACAGACAGACAGACAGACAGACAGACAGACAGACAGACAGACAGACAGACAGACAGACAGACAGACAGACAGACAGACAGACAGACAGACAGACAGACAGACAGACAGACAGACAGACAGACAGGCAGGCAGAAGTGAAAGTACGGCCTTGTGAAAGATTACGCGTTCTTTGCATCTACGAGAAGGCACAAATTATTAGGAAGTAAATCAGAAGTGGAAGGGAAGCCAAACAGGATTAAGTACACTGAACGTAAGTGATTTGGCTTCTCACAGTTAGAAATTAAACTTAATTATATAAATAATGTTGCAGGAAGTTTTTTTATACACATTTATTGTTATTCGCAAACTCGGACTGTTCTTATTCCTATTCAACATATGGCAACACTTCCATACTTTAAACCCGGTGTAAGCAATCGTGCGATTACGAGCCGAATTTAAAGAGTAAAATCACAAAATATTTCTCGCGAGTGATAATTAAAGGGAAATAAAGTGTCACGGTACGCGGATATATAGAAGTTTTGAGTGATTAGTGTTGTGTCTGGCCGATAATTGAAATTGTTTGCGGCGCCCTTTCCCAAACAAAGAACAATTCAGCAGTTTAAAGCTCGCGAGCGGTGTTTTTGTGTGAGTGACGTTGGCAAGTGGTATCGAAAAGTGAAACATTACGTGGTTGCAAAGCGCCACAGGACTGAACATCTGAGCTCATCGTGTGCAGGTTGCATTATTAAAGGTATGTGAAATAATGTAAGTTGCATGTGGTAATAATATTAAAAAACATGATTTATTAATTGTGTTTTCTTTTATTATTAAAAGCTCACAGACATTAACGCTCGTTTCCAATTACCCTGCCATCGAAATCTCACATACAAACTCCGATCGTATTGGGCCTGCACAAATTGGGCGATACATAGAATCGATATCTGAAAATCGATATTTAAGTTTCGATACTTAATCGATAACTTTTTATCGTTTTTACGGATGATTAACGTTTCGATGTACGCTATCATTTCAATGTGTTCCACTGTAAATAATTTTGGTTTCTGTCTATTCCAGTGCTACCAAAAATGACCGAAAAAATTGAAATCGGAAACGAATTCGACGAACTCCAAAGCCGTTCACTAGAAGACGTTGCATCATGTTCGTCTTCAATTCTGAACTCACCGGAGGTCGTTGATTCGGAAACCTACTCCGATTGTGTATTGGCTTCTGTGGGGGATTCAGAGATGAAAGCCACCACAGAGACTGAACAAAAAAGTCATGAAGAGTCGGCGGAGTCGGCCAAAAGGGCTCTTCAGGGCAGGAAATTTCCTAGGCGACTGTGTGGTTCGGAGAGAAAGCGGTTAAAAAGGTGGTTGAAGATGGGCACGACAGAGAGGAGGCCCGTCTTCTCGCAATTAACCCTTCAACAATGAACTCAAATCAAACAGCTAAGAGACCGAGGCAAATTGACTCCTCCAACTGCAGTGAAAGCAATCCTCGTCCAAAAAGGAAGAAGGAATGCCAAATTACTGCAACCACTCGGAAGGAGTCAGTAAACAGGCGGATGGAGGTGATTAGAGGAAATGCCACTGGGACTGAAAACAGCTCGGCAGGCAAACCTAAAGCGCCTCCCACCTACTGTGAGGTTCTTAGCCATGTTGATAGTAAATCTATCCCGAGACCAGAAATTTTGGCTGTCTTTTTTCCAAAGAGTGGCAAGAACGATAACGAAACCATATTAGCTCTAATCGAGGGCCATAACGATATTGCTACTGATTCTTGGAGGGTGCTAAAGCGCAAGCCCATCAAGAATCATGTCCAGCTCATCCTATCAGTGGACGAAGCGTCAGCGAAAAGAATCGCTGATTGGAAGTACAAGCTGAGCTACAAGTTCGGAGTAATCTATCCGCGGAAAATCAGGGCTGGTCGAAACTTCACAAGCGCCAAGTCCGAATCCATGGGAATTACGGATGTTTTAGCTTCACAACCGAGTGGTAGTAAAAACCAACCGAAACAGCCTGTTCAAGGGGCAATGACTGAGGGCGAACAACACGAGCACCCAAAAACACCCATGAACAACCATCGAGCAAAGGGTGAGCGAAAGCAGCCCCCAGGAACAAAATTAGTCCGAAATGAACAACAAGAACATCAAGTTCATCCAAGTGAACCTGCATCACGCAAAAGGGGCTAGTGGAATCCTTTGCCGCAGGTTCACCAAAGAAAACTTCAACGTGGCTATTGTGCAAGAGCCATGGGTGAACAAAAATAAAGTCTTGAGACTTTTAACAAATAAGGGTAAGCTCCTTTATGATGATTCTGCGCTAGCATCAACGGCAGCGCTTTTGGTAAGTAGTAGCACTAACTTTACGCCAATTACAGAATTCATTAGACGGGATATAGTTGCTGTACAAGTGGAACTGCCAACGACACGAGGAAAAGCTGAAGTAATGGTGGCCTTTGCCTACTTTCCGGGAGAACAAGAAGAAGCCCCTCCTAGGGAAGTTCAGGAGTTTATAGCGCACTGCAAGAGCCTGAATAAACAGTTCATCGTTGGGTGTGACGCAAACGCCCATCATACAATATGGGGAAGTACAGACACAAACAAAAGAGGTGGGTGCCTTTTTGACTATATACTATCTAACAATGTTGATATAAGTAATCGAGGTAATAATCCAACTTTTGTAAATACGATTCGACAAGAAGTACTTGATCTTACTTTATCAAGTGCTAAACTATCGGAAAAAATTACTGATTGGCATGTATCTGATGAGATTTCTCTATCAGACCACAAGCAAATTATATTCGAATATAACGCAGGGGACTTAGTAACGGAAGTTTACAGGAACCCTAGAAAAACAAACTGGGAACTTTTTTATTCTAGAATACTTTGCGATGAATCGACCTTTGAAGGCCGAATACAGACAGTACAAGGTCTGGAAGAATCATCGCAGGTATTTACAAATAAAATAATATCCCTTTATAACGAAAGCTGTCCACTCCAAACGCGCGTATCTAGCAAAGATGCGCCTTGGTGGAACAAAAATCTAGAAAAACTAAGGAAGGTAACTAGAAGGTTGTTCAACAGAGCCAAGCTAACCTCAAACTGGGATGCTTACAGAGAGTCCCTTACAAAATACAATTGGGAAATCAGGAAATCACGTAGGAGGGGATGGAGATTGATGTGTGACCAAATTGAAAGCACCCCTGCAGCTGCAAGAGTACACAAAGCCCTGTCCAAAGATCACACGAATGGCTTGGGCAGAATAAAGAAGGACGACGGTACTTTTACTGCTGATTCCCTTGAAACACTCAATGTTATGATGGAGAAACATTTCCCATGTTCACGATCTTTTCAAGAAGAAGAAATTCAGGATCCAAATGCCTTATGTGCTGGTTCGACTATCGCTAACACAAATGCGCATAATATAGCCTGCGATATCTTCACTGAATCGAGAGTGGAATGGGCAATTCCCAAGCAGCAAAATTTGTTTCGATAATGAACTTTGTGCATCACAGCAACAAATTCTTATGCGAAATTACGTTGCAGTTACATCTCAGTTTCATATACAATGACAAAAAAAGCGCAGGAGGTGGAGCCAATTGTAACATTTTCGTTGTTTCAACACAAGTTTCAAGAATGAAACCGCAATGTGTATGAACTTATGCATGGAATTTGATAACAACATGGTAAATGCTGCATTGCAAGTTCATGGCTCAGTTTTTAATATTGCTTCCCTTATCATGCCAATGCAATGGTCATTACCAGTTTTTAATTTTGCTTCTTCAATTCATCAGTACCTTAGCGTGATAATGAAATTCAAAGCAATTTATCATATTTCGTTTAGAGACCCACAATTTTTGGACGACTTCTAGTCCGAGCACCCAAAAGTTACAACGCAGTAAATAACCTCATCTCAAAAACAAATATAAGGCGAACGATCGAGTTGCTGTTACATGGCTTCAGAACATGACAGCAACTTTTAGAAGTATTTTTGTGTGTTTGTTTTTTGTATCTCGCAAGCATCACGTTGGCAACCTATATGCTCCACCCACTAGATCTATTCAGTGAAGGTTAGGTTTTCAAGTGCCGTTTATACGTTTCAACAACAAATCTAACCTCGCGAATTACGTTGTTGGTGTGAAGATTTTTTAAGCAGCGATGCAACTTTAGTTATTGCTTGTTTCTTTACAATTTCATCGTAGTAACAAAAAATGTTTCTTAAAACCTCGGAATTTCATTAGTGCAACAAATGATCACAATTTATTTTTTTAATATTTTTCAATTGTTGCTTGGGTTAACTCCTTTGAGCCCTATAAGTCCCCGGGATTGGATGGATTATTGCCAATAATGCTTCAACGGTGTAAAAGGGTAATAATTCCATTCATAACCGAGATATTTAGGGCTAGTTTAACACTTGATTATATACCCACTAATTGGAGAGAAACGAGAGTGATCTTTATACCGAAGGCGGGGAAGCGCGACAGAACACTTCCAAAAGCCTTCAGACCAATTAGTCTAACATCCATTATGTTAAAAATTATGGAAAAACTCATTGATTACCACGTCAAATCAACTTACATCAAAACCTCTCCGCTAAGCAAATATCAATTTGTATACCGAAGCAACATGTCAACAGTGGATGCGTTACACATGCTGACTACAAAAATAGAGAAATTTATAGAAGCAAAAGAAATCGCACTTGCTGCGTTTTTAGACATAGAGGGAGCTTTTGATAATGTATCCCATCGCTCAATGCTCACAGCAATGAGATGTCATCGATTCGATATATATACTTCAAAATGGATTCAAACAATGCTGAATAGTCGTGAAATAACTGCAGTATTGGGAAATACCACCCTCACAAGAAAAACAACAAAAGGATGCCCGCAAGGTGGAGTTTTATCACCTCTGCTGTGGTCACTGGTTGTAGACCAGCTGCTTAGAAACCTGACTGAACAAGGTTTCGAAGTAGTCGGCTTCGCCGACGATGTAGTTATTCTTGTGAGGGGAAAATTTGACAGTATAGTATCGGAAAGAATGCAGTTAGCCTTGAACTGCACTTTAGAATGGTGTAAACGAGAGGGGCTGACCATTAACCTCTCAAAAACAACCATTATTCCCTTCACTCGGAAGAGAAGGTATAACATAGATAGCCTAATATTGGGTGAAACCAAACTCATGCTTTCCATTGAGACCAAACACCTTGGAGTGGTTCTGGATCAGAAACTCAGCTGGAATGCACATATTGAATATGTCATCGGTAAAGCTACGAGTGCCCTCTGGGCATGTAGCAAAGCTATTGGCGGAACATGGGGTCTAAGGCCAAGTATGATTTATTGGTTGTACCAGGCAATAATAAGACCAAGAATAACGTATGCCTCGCTAGTGTGGTGGCCTAAAACAAAAGAAAGGTCAACGCAGAACAAGCTTGGCAAGTTGCAAAGGCTAATTTGTAATGAAATTACGGGAGTAATGAAAAGTGCTCCGTCAAAAGCCTTAGATGCAATTCTGCATCCTGTGACCACTCCACCAGGTAGTACAACTAGAGGCGGAAAAAAGTGCATTGAGACTAACACGCCTTAAAAAAGTACCTGATGGAGATCAGACAGGCCAGCAGGCAATCCTCAAACATTTCCAGCTGAGCAAACATATACCAGGTATCGAAGACTGGATGAATACAGAAGCAAACTTCGAAATACCTTTCAAAATCATAGAGACCGACCGGGAAGTTTGGGAACAAGGTGGCCCGAATATCCGACAAGGCTCTGTCGTCTTTTACACAGATGGCTCAAAAATGAATGATTCAACCGGAGCAGGTATAAATGGTCCTGGGATAAGTATCTCGATACCAATGGGCCGTTGGCCTACAGTGTTCCAGGCCGAAATATTTGCAATTTATGAATGTGCACAAGTCTGTTTGGCTAGGAAATATAGGCATGCTAACATATGCATTTTTTCTGATAGCCAAGCAGCACTTAAAGCACTAAAAGCCTTCACATGTACCTCTAAGCTAGTATGGGAGTGCATCCTTTCACTGAAACAAGTGGCAGAAAGGAACCAAGTATGGTTATACTGGGTTCCTGGTCACTGCGGAGTGGAAGGCAATGAAAAAGCCGATACGTTAGCTAGACAGGGGTCATGTACCGATTTCATTGGCCCAGAACCGTTCTGTGGGGTGTCATCAAGCGCCTTGAAAGCAGAATTGAAAACCTGGGAACATAGGACTATACAAGAGAAGTGGATATGCTCAGTAGGGCTACGCCAGTCTAAACGCTTTATAAAACCAAGCGTCAAGAATAGCCAGCAATTGCTTAAATAAAAAGGAACAAAGAACAATTACCGGACTGTTTACAGGACACTGTCCAAGTAAGTATCACCTGAAACAAATTGGTCAGTCAGATGACGAAATTTGTCGTCTCTGCGGGTTCGAATGTGAAACCGCAGAACATTTGCTCTGCCACTGCAGTGCACTAATACAGCGCAGAATAAGAGCCTTTGGAAAAGGAACTTTGGAGCCTTTTGAGGTCTGGTCTGCGAATCCTAATAAGGTAATACATTTCTTACGAAATTCAGTGCCTAATTGGGAGAAAGGGTGCGATATGACAACGACGATCACTTCCATCAATAGTGATATGTCTGCCACGAGTACCTAGACTAAAGAAGAGGTATACCACAAAAGATCAAAAGAATGGTCGCTGTGGTCCAAATCTTACAAAAAAAAATTCCTATTCCCCGTTGGCCTAACGCCAACACGCGGATTCCGGAATTTACGCGGTTTTTTTTACGCGGCACGTATCCCCCGCGTAAAAAGCGACTTTAGTGTATTTTTAATTCCCTACAACTCGTTCACAGACAGTTTTTCTATACAACCAACGGTTTCTGGGCTACAATGTTTCGAATAAAACCTATGCCAAAAGGCATACGCCATTTTAGAATATAACTCATTGGTGTAAAAATCTCTCCATCTGTGAAAAATGCTCAGTTTGCTAAGACAAATACGTGTGCAAAGTTTCATTCAAATCAAAAATGGTCGATATTCGACCATCGGTCATTTGGCGCGATTCTGCTCTGTTGTGAATGAACGTAGCATTCGTAGTAGGTTACCTAGGGATCCGCTGTAGTTGTTAACGCGCAAAATTGGTAACCTAGGTAACCACTGCAGTGCTGTCGATTTATGTCAATTATGTCGGAATAATTAAACATTTTCAGTACGATTTTTTCGTATTAACAGAAACTGACTTGGCAACTTTTGATTTGCTTCAACGCAGTGAAACCAAATGAAAATATATACAGATGAAATATAGGATTGATAATAATTCAACTCATATATTGCTGCTAATAAAAGCTTGTTTTAGGAAATTTGAGGTGAATATTTTGAAGATTACAGTATGCTTAGTGTAATGAGTAATTTAGTTTAGTTTTTTTTTTTTTTTATTCTCGTTTATTTTCCGTCGGTCTAGTTCCGCCACTGTTGTGGCCAAACACCGACGCCCAGGGAGGCGACTCCACACCCAGGACCCTGACTCACGACCCGTTTATTAACGGACCGGCGCCAACGGCTTTACTTCCTCATGCGATGGAAGGCGTGATCCCAGAGATTTTTCGCCTCAGAAAATCTCCCGGTGTCGGCTAGGATTGAATCTAGACCAGTTGTTGATTGGTTGTGAGTGGATCACGCCACCTCACAACCATCGACACCTATGTCAGCGGTGGGATTCGAACCCAGGCGTCGAGCGTGGTTGGCGGAGACGTTACCAACCACACTAGGCCCCCGCTTAATTTAGTTTAGTGATTAAAATAAAAAGTGGTCCGCCTAAGACGAAAAACTTTGGTTGGCTGCTGAACGAGTCCCTTTGCAGCCGTAGCAATGCGTGTATTTTGTTTTTTTTTGAGGTAGGTGATTGAAATAAATGAGTTTTCGAGTGCAGATTCCCGACTATGTTCTTCCTCGATCGTTCTAGTAGTCCGACGATCGCTTTGTGTCTTCACTCTTATGGTATTTCTTGATGAACGACGCAACTTCCGGCAGGTACTTCGTACTACAAATTTCCCCGTTTACGGCCAGCCCGGAGCGAAAGAAGAGCGGCTTTAACATCCCCTTCTCGCGGGCGTATCCGGCACGATGTCCGTTTTCCACGCGGCGAATACAGTTCTTTGAACGCACACACTACTGAACGGAGTGGCTTCACTGTTTTCTGTTTAACTGTTGGAATTAAATTGACAGAGCTTTAAAATAGCTAATCTCTTTGATGGCGAACAGAGTAGTTCGTGTTATTTTGTGGTGATATTGAATCGTTATTTTACGTGTGAAATAGTGAAGTGATTCACGGTAGATATATTCTAACGTGTTTCGGTAGTGAATCTACACAAGGCTAAGTACAAGAACAGTTGCTTAAGCAGCTTGTTCACATTAAAGTTTGTTTAAATAAAATCCCCCCAGCGCATTAGCTGCGGTGGTGATCTTTTTTTTTTGCCTATCTCTTGTTTCCCTGCATGTCTGTTGGTATAGCGTCCCGTGTTAACGTGTGTTGTGTGCGATGATTTGTTCTGGCTGTGGAACGGCAATTGTCCTATCGGATTTGCCGTTGAAATGTGTGGGCTTCAACTGTGCACGTTTGTTCCACTACTAGTGCACTGGACTCACCAAGGCAACGGCAAAGATTATAACAGATAACGATAATCTTTGCTTCAAGTGTGATGAATGTTTATCAAACCAGTGTTGTGGTGGGCAGCATTTGGTTTCGGACGTCAAGCGTATCGAAGAAGAGATGAAGAAATTATCTTCTCTCACTGATTCGGTCATTGCAATGCGAGACCAAATATCGGCCCAGATAAACAACGCGTTGAGTGCCGGTGTTGAACAGTTGAGATTAAATGTTAATGAGTCTCTTGAAAAATTATTTTGTGAGCAATTTGAAAAATTGAATAACTCGGTTTTGGAATTAAATACGCGTCAGAATATAGCTGCGATGAACGATGCTCGCGCGCGCAATGGGCCGGTTCCTTCTGAATCGGACCAAATTAAAAATATGATAACAACGATCAAAATGATGTTTTTGATGACGACGCAACATTTGCGGAAGTCGTTAAAAGACACAGTAAAAGTAAAAAAACGAGTACAAGTCAAATGATTAGTAATAGTAATAATAATAATGGTTTTAAACCGACCAAACCTAAGACTCGTCCGGTTATTGTGATTAAACCTAAAGAGTCCAAACAAGCTTGCGAGGAAACTCGGAAGTTTTTGAAAACTAACTTAGATCCAGAAACAAACAAAGTTAGTAATTTTAGGAACGGTAAAAATGGTTCCATTATTGTTGAATGCGCTATCGGCGAAAATGTTGAAAATGTGAAAAATGGCATTGAAAATAATCTGGGTGAAATTTACAGCGCTGTTGTACCCACATCGGTGCCAAGATTGAAAATAGTGGGCATGAGCGAGAATCTTTCTCCTGGTGTTTTCATTGACTATTTAAAGAGTCAAAATGAAGGCATCACAATAAATAATATAAAAGTAGTAAATACCTTTGAAAATCCACGCTTCACTTATAACAAGTATAGCGCGGTAATAGAAGTTGATTTAGAAGCGTACAATAGCTTATTAGCTGCTAAGCAAGTAAATGTAGAGTTTGATCGATGCTTAGTACTTCCCGCGATAAACGTGTTGAGATGCTTCAAATGTGGAGAATTTGGACACAAGAGCATGGATTGCAAAAAATTGTGATACATGCTCTAGGTGTAGCCAAAAGCACAAGACATCTGAGTGCACGTCTACTGTATTGAAATGCGTTAATTGTTTAAAAATGAATAGAGAGCGTAAAATGAACTTGGACGTCAACCATGCTGCATTCAGTTCAGAGTGCGTGATTTATAAAAGACTTTTTTTTCAAAAGAAAAGCAGCTTGCGTTTCAATAAATAGCAAACAAGTTCCAAGAAGAGTGTGAACCACATTGACTTTCTGTATTTTAATATTGCAGGGTTGACAACAAAGTACGTCAGGTTGTTGAAGATAAACGTCCACTTTTAGTGTTCTTATCAGAGACACATATTGTCGATATTGGAGCATTTGATCAATATAGTATTCCGGGATATGACGTTGCTGCTTGCTTATCACACTCTAGACAAACTGGCGGTGTTGCTATTTATGTCAGAGAATCGGTTCAGTTCGAGCTTTGCCGAAACGAAGCTAAGGATGGTAACTGGTTCTTGGGCATTACAGTAATTCGTGGCATGAAGTTGGGTAATTTTGGTGTTTTATATCATTCTCCTAATACCCGTGACCAGCGTTTCCTTGAAATATTGGAAAACTGGCTTGAGGAATTTCTCGATTTTAGTAAATTGAACATATTGGCTGGTGATTTCAATATTAACTGGCGATATGATGCAAATTCGAATCATTTCAAGCGCTTAGTTGAATCTTTCAATTTAAAACAAAGTGTTGACGAATATACGCGCATTTCTCAGCGAAGTAGAACTTTGATTGATCATGTTTATTCCAATTTTGATTCTATTCGTTCAGTTACGAATTCCGATATGAAAATAACCGATCATGAGACATTAATGATTAATGTATTAGATATAATGAATGATTACAATGATTTAATAAAATTGAAATGCTGGAGAAAATATTCGAAACAGGCTGTTTCGAATCTTGTTGAAAGAAGCTTGGATTTTCCAATCGTGGGCCATAATTTAGATGATTCGGCAGCTGTTCTTACAAATCTTGATTACAAATCTTGAAAACGTGTACGAATCAATTAGTTGAACACAAATTAGTTTCTCCGAAAAACTCGAACAGCTGGTACAATTTTGATCTTTTGCGCCTTAAACGCAAGAGGGATAAATTGTACAAAAAGTTTTGTAGGTCTAACAGGCAGGATCATTGGAAGGAGTACACGATCGCGCGTAATAAGTATTCACAAATGTTAAAAAAGACGCGTTGTGAATATATACAGAGGAAGATTATTCAGCATCAATACAACAGCAAAGAGTTATGGAAAATTTTGGAATCTTTATTAAAACCTAGTAATAATAAACCGCGGTCCATAACTTTTGATGGCACATTAGAACAAACAGAACAAGTAATTGCTAGTAAGTTCAATGATTATTTCATAGGGTGGTCGGTATTACCGACTTTTCGAAAGACCGGTAATTCGATATTCATAAAAATAAAAACCGGTAAAACCGGTATTTTTATTTTTTTCGGAATAATACAAACCAGAGGTGACTCGTGGTCTTTAAGCCTACTTTTTCAACTACAAAATTCTTAAAATCATGGAGGTCGAAGCAAGCCATGACCGAAATCGGACGCAAAAATTTTTCGCTCGCATGTTATATCGGAAGAAAAATTGTTTAATTTAGTTGTGCATGTTCGTTATAGATGTAATCGTGGAGTGAGTTTATTTTCTAAATTTAAAATTGTTTTTTCTTGGAAAAGTTCGCGGATGGTTGTGCGAGGCCGTGATCAAGATTGGCCAGCTGGTTCCTGCTTTGAAATCATCACATTGTTTGGTGATTTTCGGTTATTTTACACCTAAAGAATTGTTAAACATATATACAGGTGTTCTATTGAAATGTGCTGAGTGCGAAAAGTGTGAAGTTCCACAAAAAAAAAGTGAATTTAATTGTGAAAATTGAATATTATTGCGTTGCTTTTGAGATTCACCAAAGTGTTTATTTTTTCTTGTTTTTTTTTTTCTATCGCTGTCTTGGCGATGGTTTGAAAGTGTGGAGTGTTTGGTGTTATTACATACAATAAGGAGAGTGTTTTTCGAGCAGCTGCTCCACATAGTTTTATAGCGATTGAATGCTCATTAGGGATTTATTCATTGGCATACTGCAAATAATATTTGGCTTGTATCTAGTTAAACTTGAAGTGAAAATTTGCCAATAAGATCAAAACCATGCATCGCCGTTTACAGTTGTTGATTGGTTGTGAGTGGATCACGCCACCTCACAACCATCGACACCTATGTCAGCGGTGGGATTCGAACCCAGGCGTCGAGCGTGGTTGGCGGAGACGTTACCAACCACACTAGGCCCCCGCTTAATTTAGTTTAGTGATTAAAATAAAAAGTGGTCCGCCTAAGACGAAAAACTTTGGTTGGCTGCTGAACGAGTCCCTTTGCAGCCGTAGCAATGCGTGTATTTTGTTTTTTTTTGAGGTAGGTGATTGAAATAAATGAGTTTTCGAGTGCAGATTCCCGACTATGTTCTTCCTCGATCGTTCTAGTAGTCCGACGATCGCTTTGTGTCTTCACTCTTATGGTATTTCTTGATGAACGACGCAACTTCCGGCAGGTACTTCGTACTACAAATTTCCCCGTTTACGGCCAGCCCGGAGCGAAAGAAGAGCGGCTTTAACATCCCCTTCTCGCGGGCGTATCCGGCACGATGTCCGTTTTCCACGCGGCGAATACAGTTCTTTGAACGCACACACTACTGAACGGAGTGGCTTCACTGTTTTCTGTTTAACTGTTGGAATTAAATTGACAGAGCTTTAAAATAGCTAATCTCTTTGATGGCGAACAGAGTAGTTCGTGTTATTTTGTGGTGATATTGAATCGTTATTTTACGTGTGAAATAGTGAAGTGATTCACGGTAGATATATTCTAACGTGTTTCGGTAGTGAATCTACACAAGGCTAAGTACAAGAACAGTTGCTTAAGCAGCTTGTTCACATTAAAGTTTGTTTAAATAAAATCCCCCCAGCGCATTAGCTGCGGTGGTGATCTTTTTTTTTTTGCCTATCTCTTGTTTCCCTGCATGTCTGTTGGTATAGCGTCCCGTGTTAACGTGTGTTGTGTGCGATGATTTGTTCTGGCTGTGGAACGGCAATTGTCCTATCGGATTTGCCGTTGAAATGTGTGGGCTTCAACTGTGCACGTTTGTTCCACTACTAGTGCACTGGACTCACCAAGGCAACGGCAAAGATTATAACAGATAACGATAATCTTTGCTTCAAGTGTGATGAATGTTTATCAAACCAGTGTTGTGGTGGGCAGCATTTGGTTTCGGACGTCAAGCGTATCGAAGAAGAGATGAAGAAATTATCTTCTCTCACTGATTCGGTCATTGCAATGCGAGACCAAATATCGGCCCAGATAAACAACGCGTTGAGTGCCGGTGTTGAACAGTTGAGATTAAATGTTAATGAGTCTCTTGAAAAATTATTTTGTGAGCAATTTGAAAAATTGAATAACTCGGTTTTGGAATTAAATACGCGTCAGAATATAGCTGCGATGAACGATGCTCGCGCGCGCAATGGGCCGGTTCCTTCTGAATCGGACCAAATTAAAAATATGATAACAACGATCAAAATGATGTTTTTGATGACGACGCAACATTTGCGGAAGTCGTTAAAAGACACAGTAAAAGTAAAAAAACGAGTACAAGTCAAATGATTAGTAATAGTAATAATAATAATGGTTTTAAACCGACCAAACCTAAGACTCGTCCGGTTATTGTGATTAAACCTAAAGAGTCCAAACAAGCTTGCGAGGAAACTCGGAAGTTTTTGAAAACTAACTTAGATCCAGAAACAAACAAAGTTAGTAATTTTAGGAACGGTAAAAATGGTTCCATTATTGTTGAATGCGCTATCGGCGAAAATGTTGAAAATGTGAAAAATGGCATTGAAAATAATCTGGGTGAAATTTACAGCGCTGTTGTACCCACATCGGTGCCAAGATTGAAAATAGTGGGCATGAGCGAGAATCTTTCTCCTGGTGTTTTCATTGACTATTTAAAGAGTCAAAATGAAGGCATCACAATAAATAATATAAAAGTAGTAAATACCTTTGAAAATCCACGCTTCACTTATAACAAGTATAGCGCGGTAATAGAAGTTGATTTAGAAGCGTACAATAGCTTATTAGCTGCTAAGCAAGTAAATGTAGAGTTTGATCGATGCTTAGTACTTCCCGCGATAAACGTGTTGAGATGCTTCAAATGTGGAGAATTTGGACACAAGAGCATGGATTGCAAAAAATTGTGATACATGCTCTAGGTGTAGCCAAAAGCACAAGACATCTGAGTGCACGTCTACTGTATTGAAATGCGTTAATTGTTTAAAAATGAATAGAGAGCGTAAAATGAACTTGGACGTCAACCATGCTGCATTCAGTTCAGAGTGCGTGATTTATAAAAGACTTTTTTTTCAAAAGAAAAGCAGCTTGCGTTTCAATAAATAGCAAACAAGTTCCAAGAAGAGTGTGAACCACATTGACTTTCTGTATTTTAATATTGCAGGGTTGACAACAAAGTACGTCAGGTTGTTGAAGATAAACGTCCACTTTTAGTGTTCTTATCAGAGACACATATTGTCGATATTGGAGCATTTGATCAATATAGTATTCCGGGATATGACGTTGCTGCTTGCTTATCACACTCTAGACAAACTGGCGGTGTTGCTATTTATGTCAGAGAATCGGTTCAGTTCGAGCTTTGCCGAAACGAAGCTAAGGATGGTAACTGGTTCTTGGGCATTACAGTAATTCGTGGCATGAAGTTGGGTAATTTTGGTGTTTTATATCATTCTCCTAATACCCGTGACCAGCGTTTCCTTGAAATATTGGAAAACTGGCTTGAGGAATTTCTCGATTTTAGTAAATTGAACATATTGGCTGGTGATTTCAATATTAACTGGCGATATGATGCAAATTCGAATCATTTCAAGCGCTTAGTTGAATCTTTCAATTTAAAACAAAGTGTTGACGAATATACGCGCATTTCTCAGCGAAGTAGAACTTTGATTGATCATGTTTATTCCAATTTTGATTCTATTCGTTCAGTTACGAATTCCGATATGAAAATAACCGATCATGAGACATTAATGATTAATGTATTAGATATAATGAATGATTACAATGATTTAATAAAATTGAAATGCTGGAGAAAATATTCGAAACAGGCTGTTTCGAATCTTGTTGAAAGAAGCTTGGATTTTCCAATCGTGGGCCATAATTTAGATGATTCGGCAGCTGTTCTTACAAATCTTGATTACAAATCTTGAAAACGTGTACGAATCAATTAGTTGAACACAAATTAGTTTCTCCGAAAAACTCGAACAGCTGGTACAATTTTGATCTTTTGCGCCTTAAACGCAAGAGGGATAAATTGTACAAAAAGTTTTGTAGGTCTAACAGGCAGGATCATTGGAAGGAGTACACGATCGCGCGTAATAAGTATTCACAAATGTTAAAAAAGACGCGTTGTGAATATATACAGAGGAAGATTATTCAGCATCAATACAACAGCAAAGAGTTATGGAAAATTTTGGAATCTTTATTAAAACCTAGTAATAATAAACCGCGGTCCATAACTTTTGATGGCACATTAGAACAAACAGAACAAGTAATTGCTAGTAAGTTCAATGATTATTTCATAGGGTGGTCGGTATTACCGACTTTTCGAAAGACCGGTAATTCGATATTCATAAAAATAAAAACCGGTAAAACCGGTATTTTTATTTTTTTCGGAATAATACAAACCAGAGGTGACTCGTGGTCTTTAAGCCTACTTTTTCAACTACAAAATTCTTAAAATCATGGAGGTCGAAGCAAGCCATGACCGAAATCGGACGCAAAAATTTTTCGCTCGCATGTTATATCGGAAGAAAAATTGTTTAATTTAGTTGTGCATGTTCGTTATAGATGTAATCGTGGAGTGAGTTTATTTTCTAAATTTAAAATTGTTTTTTCTTGGAAAAGTTCGCGGATGGTTGTGCGAGGCCGTGATCAAGATTGGCCAGCTGGTTCCTGCTTTGAAATCATCACATTGTTTGGTGATTTTCGGTTATTTTACACCTAAAGAATTGTTAAACATATATACAGGTGTTCTATTGAAATGTGCTGAGTGCGAAAAGTGTGAAGTTCCACAAAAAAAAAGTGAATTTAATTGTGAAAATTGAATATTATTGCGTTGCTTTTGAGATTCACCAAAGTGTTTATTTTTTCTTGTTTTTTTTTTCTATCGCTGTCTTGGCGATGGTTTGAAAGTGTGGAGTGTTTGGTGTTATTACATACAATAAGGAGAGTGTTTTTCGAGCAGCTGCTCCACATAGTTTTATAGCGATTGAATGCTCATTAGGGATTTATTCATTGGCATACTGCAAATAATATTTGGCTTGTATCTAGTTAAACTTGAAGTGAAAATTTGCCAATAAGATCAAAACCATGCATCGCCGTTTACAGTGTTTATGTGCTATCTCTTTTCAACGAATGAAATGTTGTATGGATTAAACGAGTGTTTGAAGGCATACATGCATGTTGCCACTGTACTTCTATTTAAAGAAAAGTCCAAAAACGATGAAAACAACTGGAAAATGCAGAGATGAAAGCTAAGTATACGTTTTGTCTTGTCTGTATTGTAAAGTAATATTTTGATGCTTGTTTCTAGTTTTACTTTATGTGAGAAAACAGATACAGAGAGATTTTGATTTCATCGTTGAAATTGTGTGCGCGGTATTTTTTTCCGCAGGGTTTCAGTAACAAGTTTTATTTTTGTCCACAAAGTGTTAGTGTGGTTTGTGGAGTTTGGAGTATGTGTTTCTCAGGAATCATATGCTTTGATTTTTTTATTGTTCTAGCTTTTGACCAGTTGTTTTACATAATTTGTTATATTTATTACTCGTTCGGCTCTTTGTCAATAAATTTAAAAATATATTCAGGCTTATATGTATATTTGCTTTTATCAAATTGTTGAGGCTTTGGATGCATGGAACATTGCCAATTTTCATATTTATTAGGCGAATTAGGCGTACATTGTTAAGAGATAATCGACGTAAACGCCGAGTTCCTGCGCGTATGTGTCGGCCGGGGGGATTAAAGCGGTTGTTCGTAACGCTTCGGTGTAAAAACGTATTCAGCCCGGGCGAGTTTTGCTGATATATGGACTTCCGGCGTGTGGTGATTTCGCGAAGTGAACCCAGATATTTCATCATATCTTTCTCATCTTCATCAACGTTAAGTCGGAGACTGCTCGCGCGTTGCATCTAAATTATTACATCGGAAATCGAAGTAGATTTCGTTCAGTCGATAAATATCATTTCAACTCCCGCGTCGGTACCTTCCATGAGGTCGTATTATCTACAGATGGATCAACAACGCGCAATAGTTTTAGGTATAAAGAGCATCACCTTACGAGGAGATATACGGTAATTTGAGGTTGTCTCGGTTTAGTCAAAAATCCTGTATCCTCGCGTACGTTTCTTTGTTGCGGTGTTACATTGTCAAACTAAATAAGTTCGAATCACATTATGAATATCGTGGCGGATGTAATAAACTTGTAGACGCGGCACTTGTTCTGAAGAACCCGACATTAGCGCATCGTTTACCAAAACGAACCCTGCTGCAAACCTTACCCTTTTCTCCAACATCCCAGTGATTTCTCGTGGAAGTGCAGAGGTGTTCTCGGCTTCCAATAAAGCGAGTATCACGTCAACATATTCCTATACAAACTCCTTCTTTGACCTGCATTCGGATGCGGCCGGCGCTGGTATTGCCTAATATAAAGATTTAGGTCACCTGTTTTTACACATTGAGGATGCATGTTGGTCCCAAACATCATCTGTTGGTTCTTTGTGTAATTACAGCTGATCTGGCAATAACGGAGTAGCAACCGCGGGCGGTCAATCATGCTCATGCTCATGCTCATGCTACAAAATTCTTAAAATCATAGTTCGGGGAAGTAATGATGATTGTCCGCGAAAAAAAACGCATGTCATTCTCTCTGTACTAGGTTTTTTAAAATGAAACTTAAAAATAATTAAAGATATAGGGTGTCAAACGTCTCCGGTAGTGGTTGTCTTCGGCCGGATTTCTGCCGCAGTCTTATGCAAAAACCTGTCCAAGTAAGCCACTGCCGAAGAATAAAATTTGGATTCGAAATTCATTTTTTGCTTAGCATTTCAGGTTGCATCTATGTATGGACGTGTCGCTGCATACTTATGTTTATGCATTTATGAGTACCTATGCTTCATTACGATCCAGATTTTTTTGTAAGATTAAGAAATCTGCGACCATTGTTTTGATCTCTTGTGGTATACGATCCAGATACAACACTGGATAACAGTGTTTGAAGAACTCCAATGAATGAATCTAGTGATATGATTGCGAGGAACATAATTTAGAAACTAATGTTATAACAAAAAACATAGATTTTTACTTAATTTTTTTTCACATCGCAAACTCAAAAACAATATTTGAAACTGTTGAGAAGAGTATATGAATGAAGTAAAAAAAAAGAAATCACGATTAGACCAGAATTTACTTTTTACGAATCCGAATGAATAGGATATAAATACTTCTTCATTCTGTTCGATCCTCTTTAAACAGTTCATTCAAATTATTTATTATTATAATTATTTTATTGACTTTATCTCTTGATGGAGAATCGAAAAATGTGGCATATGAACAAGTTTGTAAATGAAATAGAAATAAATGTTTGAAATGAGAGGTTGGTAAAGCATATATAAAAATATAGAAAATTATGGAAAAAGCAGAAACTTTTACACGAGTGAGGCCGGGTACATTCGGTTAGTTGCTAATAAAAGACCGCTGCGGTACGGGTGACGAAGGTTTGAACTATTCAAATTTCAATTTTTCAAGGAGCAGTAATTTTTAGGATGAAATTCTTTATTGGTTGATTATTTCATCCTGTAAACACTTTATATCAACAAAAAATGAATTCCTAATCGGAATTTATATTTATTTATTATTTTTTTAAGTTTTACTTTCAAGTAGCACAAATGAATAATGAATTTTCGCTGACATGATTGTGATTACTGCCTCAAACGATGATTTTCATAATTTGTAGTTAAACTGGCAGGTTCAAAACCCACGCGTTGTCACTGTGAGTATAAGAGTGTAAAAAGATTAGCTGTTTTACTTAAAAAAAAATGTTTTGCTTTATTGATATAAAGTTTTTTGACATATTATCGATACAAACAAACACATCGTCTGAATCCGAGCAGAACAAACAAAAAGATAACAAAAATTGATAAATAGTTAAGGGTAAATTACTATTTAATGTTGCTTTTGTATAAATGTATTAATTATACATATACATCGTCATGTGATTTGCAAAGCCTGCCTAAGTGAGTAGCATTCATTAGCCTAACAATGATTCATGAATATTGTGACAAGTTTTTTTTAAATTTAAAGAAAAATACCGAAAATACCGGTTTTTTCGCCTCTCTAATACCGGTATTTCGGTATTGAAAAAAATATCGGTTTTACCGGTTTTTGTTTTACCGGTAAACCACCCTATTATTTCATCAATAGTGTTTCATTGATCAATCAACCAATTGGACTGGTCGATGAACCGGATGAAATAAAACAGCCGACTAACGTTAATAGTAGATTTGATGGTTTTCACCCAATCACAATGGATGACCTTAAAAATATTTGTTTTTCATTAGGTTAAACGGCTGGAGTAGACAATGTAAATGCTAGGGTCATTCAAGATTGCTTCAATGTTATTGGTCACACTCTACTGAACCTTATTAATGAATCATTGCTAACTGGGCACGTGCCTAGAGTGTGGAAAGAATCGTTGGTTGTTCCGATTCAAAAGGTTGCTGGAACGATTAAAGCCGAAGAGTTTCGTCCCATCAACATGTTACACACGTTAGAAAAGATATTAGAACTTGTTGTTAAAGGTCAGCACTGAGAATATTTAAATAGTAACTCGTTATTAATTCCGGAACAATCTGGCTACCGGGAAGGCCATTCGTGTGAAACCGCGTTGAACCTAGTACTAGCAAAATGGAAAGACAACATAGAGAATAGAGACACAATATTTGCTGTTTTTTTGGATCAAAAACGCGCTTTTGAGACAATTTCTAGGCCCTTATTGTTGAACACAATCAAGCGCTTTGGAATTTCAAGTACTGCATTCAGATGGTTTGAGAGCTATTTGTCTGACAGAACTCAACGGACTGTTTTCAATGATTCGGTATCTAGTCCCGCGGAGAATGATCTTGGAGTTCCACAGGGAAGTGTATTAGGGCCCCTTTTGTTCATTATGTATATGAATGACATGCGACGAGTTTTACGTTTTTGTGATATCAATCTTTTTGCCGACGACACCGTATTATTCATTGCAGCTAAGAATGTAGAAGAAGCCGTTTCACACTTGAACGGAGATTTACGTTCTCTAAACAGATGGTTGAAGTATAAGCAATTGAAATTAAATATAGATAAAACTAAATATATCCAAACATTGCTCAGCAACCTTCGCTTGGGAAGTGTCGCATTTATTTACAGCTGCTACCGTCATTAATTTTCTTTATAATTGCAGATCTGAAGTATTGATTCAATATTGGAAATACCAGGATTTACAACTCTACAGGAAACCGCCATCAGTATTCAAGAGATTTGAAGATTCCAAGAGATCCAGAGCTATTCAAGATTTGCTGCTCTACAGGATACAGGAATCAGAGTTTTCAAGGGGTTCGAAGGTTTCGAAAGATCAACGACAATTCAAGTACACCAAGAAATTTAAAGATCAAGATTTCTTTTATTATAACAGCTAAGTATAGAACCTAATTTATTATATATGTATCCATTTGCATTTTTTGTTGCCCTACCATAGTGTGCTCTTTTACACACAATGGAAGTGGATGAAAAAAATTTGGCCGATCCTGTTTCTATTACACCTAAACCTCCTGACCCTTTTTCCACTGTTTCCTCAATTCCCTCACGCGTTAAACTGTATTCAGACGGATCGACTGGTTCGTTTGTTGTTTATTTCCGACCAAAAATAGGGCCCAAATCAAAGCCCTTAAACATCATTCAGATATCTAAAGATTTAGAGTCTCATTTCAAGTCTATCATTGAAATTTCTAAGGTCAGACCTAACAAATTGAGAGTTGTGGTTAAAGACCTTACTCAAGCTAATAAAATTGCCACTTCGGAGTTTTTCACCCGGGAATATCATGTTTATGTTCCCGCTCGAGATGTAGAAATTGACGGTGTTGTTACCGATTCCAGCTTATCCAGTGAATTTCTTTTAAAAGACGGTGTTGGATATTTCAAGAACACTTCCATTCCAACGATTAAAATTCTCGATTGTCAACAATTGAGATCCGTGTCCTTTGTAGAAAGAAAGAAAATATATTCCCCCTCAGATTCATTTCGTGTCACATTCGCTGGATCTGCTTTACCATCTCACATCTCGATTCACAATGTCCTTGTACCCGTTCGCCTGTATATTCCACGAGTCATGAACTGCACCAATTGCAAACAGTTAGGCCATACTTCTGCCTACTGTTGCAATAAAAGTCGATGCGGTAAATGTGGGGGTAACCATCTTGATGACTCTTGCAATCAAGAAAATAATAATTGTTATTACTGTGGTGAGACTAAACATGAACTCTCGAATTGTTCCTTATTCATTCAACATAAAATTAAAATGAAACGATCTCTTAAAGACCGCGCTAAACGCAGTTATTCTGATCTCCTTAAGCAATCGGAAACAAATTCTCTTATTTCTTCTAATATTTATGATTTATTGTCCTCTGATGAGACGGACTGCGATGTTCCTCTTGCTGGTCCTTCTTTTTCAAACCCTGGTTGGTCTAGAAAAAGGAAAAATCTTTCTTCCCCAAAACTTCCCAACAAGGGCCCTAAAATATCACTTAATAGAAATGGTAATGTTCCCAAATCTAATCACGATACTGAAAAATCAAATCAAACTTCCTCTAGAATTTCAAATTTAAAGTCAACACAAGAGTTTCCACCACTATCACCCAAAAACTGTGATAGCTCATTCACACCTTCAAATAAACAAACAAAATCAGGAATTCTGAAATTTTCTCATGTAATAAACTGGATTCTTGAATCATTAAACATACCGGACCCTTTCAGCAAATTTATTCATTCATTACTCCCTGTTTTCAAAACATTTTTAAAGCAGCTTACCTCTCAATGGCCCCTCATTTCTACTTTAATATCCTTCGATGACCAACTTATCGTCTGAGACTAATGATTTTATACATATTTTACAATGGAATTGCAGAAGTATCATACCTAAACTTGATTCATTCAAAGCTATGATTAATAATTTGAAATGTGATGTGTTTTCTATTTGTGAAACATGGCTCACTTCAGATATCAATCTCAATTTCAATAATTACAATATCGTACGATAAGATCGAGATATTCCCTATGGAGGTGTACTTTTAGGGATTAAACAGTGTTATTCTTTTTATAACATTAATTTACCTTCAATTCAAGGCATCGAATGTGTAGCTTGTCAAATTAACATACAAGACAAAGATCTCTGCATTGCTTCTGCATATATCCCTCCTAAAGCACTAATTAAACAACAAATGCTTTCTGATATTGTCGAACTTCTACCCTCACCCCGTTTAATATTGGGAGATTTTAACTCTCATGGAGTAGCTTGGGGTTCATCTTACAACGATAACCGCTCCACTTTGATTTATAATCTTTGTGACAATTTTAATATGACTGTTTTGAACAATGGAGATATGACACGTGTTCCGAAACCACCGGCTCGTCCAAGCGCATTGGATTTATCATTATGTTCAACGTCATTACGGTTAGATTGTAGCTGGAAGGTTGTCTATGATCCCCATGGTAGTGATCATTTACCAATTTTAATTTCAATTAATAATGGGTCAAATAGTACTCAACCAATTGACATTCCGTATGACCTTACATTAAATATTGATTGGGAAATTTATAAATTAAAAATTACAGAAGCTTTAGAGGCATTGCAACACCTTCCACTTTTTGAAAAATATGATTCATTTGCGGGTTTAATTTTAAATTCTGCAATACTAGCCCAAAGGAAAAAATATCTTGGCGTTTCAACTAAAAGACGACCTCCTACTCCTTGGTGGGACAAAGAGTGCTCAAAAATTTATGTTAAAAAATCAAACGCCTATAAGATTTTCCGGAAAAAAGGAAAAATCGAAGACTTTGTACGATACATGAAGTTAGAATCCATGTTTAAAAACTTGATCAAAGCTAAAAAACGTGGTTATTGGCGACGATTCGTTAATGAGCTTTCCAGAGAAACATCTATGAATATGAATACTCTTTGGAACACTGCTAGAAGAATGAGAAATCGAGTAGTGGCTAATGAAAATGAAGAATATTCAAATCAATGGATATTAAATTTTGCAAAAAAAGTATGTCCAGACACTGTTCCTGCTCAAAAAATTAATCGTGACAATTTTTCTGAACAATCGGTGATGGAACTACCATTTTCTATTACTGAACTGTCTATCGCTCTTCTCTCTTCCAATAATAATGCCCCTGGTCTGGATAAAATAAAATTTTATTTACTGAAAAATTTACCTGACATTGCTAAAAAAATGTTGTTAGATTTATACAATAATTTTTTTGAACTAAACATCATTCCACATGATTGGAGACAAGTAAAGGTGATTGCTATCCAAAAACCTGGAAAACCTGCTTCTAATCATAACTCATATCGTCCAATTGCGATGCTTTCTTGTATTCGTAAATTGTTTGAAAAAATGATTTTATATCGTTTAGACCATTGGGTTGAAAGTAATAATTTATTATCACATACCCAGTTTGGCTTCCGTAGAACTAAAGGAACAAATGATTGTCTAGCATTACTTTCAACAGAAATCCAGATTGCATTTGCTCAAAAAGAACAAATGGCTTCTGTATTCTTAGACATTAAGGGAGCCTTTGATTCTGTTTCTATAGATGTTCTTCCTGATAAACTTCATCAAAAAGGTCTTCCTCCTAAATTTAATAATTTTTTATACAATCTACTATCAGAAAAACATATGCATTTCTCTCATGGTAGTTTGTCAGCGTTTAGACTTAGCTACATGGGTCTTCCACAAGGCTCATGTTTAAGTCCACTGCTCTACAATTTTTAAGTGAGTGATATTGATGACTGTTTGGTAAATTGCACCATCAGACAATTTGCAGATGATAGTGTGATTTCTGCCACAGGTCCCAGGGCATCCGATTTACAAAGATCTTTACAAGATACCTTGAACAACTTATCCAATTGGGCAATACAACTAGGTATAGACTTTTCAGTTGAAAAAACTGAATATGTAGTTTTTTCTAGAAAACATGAGCCAGCTCAGCTCCAACTTATGTTAGTGGGTGAACCCATTACTCAAGTTTTAGTTCATAAATATCTTGGCGTATGGTTCGACTCAAAATGCACTTGGAAAAGTCATATTCGATATTTAATACAGAAATGTCAACAAAGAGTTAATTTTTTGCGCACAGTAACTGGATCATGGTGGGGAGCACATCCTTGGGACCTTATTAAACTTTATCAAACTACAATTCTATCAGTGCTCGAATACGGATGTTTTTGTTTCCGTTCTGCCGCAAAAACTCATATCATAAAACTTGAACGAATACAGTATCGCTGTTTACGCATTGCTTTAGGTTGTATGCATTCAACTCATACGATGAGTTTAGAAGTGTTAGCGGGCGTTCTCCCCTTAAAAGATCGTTTTTGGATTATCACTTCTCGCATTCTTGTGAAAAGTGAAATTTTGAATCCTATGGTAATAAATAACTTTGAAAGACTTGTTGAACTTCAATCTCAAACTCGTTTTATGACTGTTTATTTCATTTACATGTCTCAAAATATCAACCCTTCTTCATTTCCTTCAAATAATATTTACTCATTAGATACCTTTGATTCTACCCTATTTTTTGATACATCAATGTTAAATGGAATTCGTAGTATGCCTGATCAACTACGTATACAACAGATTCCAAATCTATTTCGTGAAAAATATCAAAATATAAACTGTAATAATTCATTTTATACCGATGGTTCTTTTCTCAACGGATCTACTGGTTTCGGTGTTTATAACAATAATTTATCCGTCGCTTACAAACTCGAAAGCCCTGCTTCTGTTTATGTCGCAGAGCTGGCTGCTATTCAGTACACATTAAGTTTTGTTGAAAATTTGCCTAAAGACAATTACTTCATCTTTACGGACAGCCTCAGTGCTATTGAATCTCTCCGATCGATAAAAAGTATAAAGAGTTCTTCGTATTTTTTGAATAAAATACGCGACCATTTGAGTACTTTATCCGAAATCGCATCACAGGTTACATTAGTATGGATCCCTTCTCATTCTTTAATTGAGGGCAATGAGACGGCAGATTCATTAGCTAAGATCGGTACGGTACATGGTGACATTTATGAAAGACCTATTGAATTCAATGAATTTTTTAGTTCTATACGTCGAGAGTCGCTCATGAACTGGCAAAACTCTTGGGACAATGGAGATCTAGGAAGATGGTGTCATTCAATTATTCCTAAAGTTTCTTTAAAACCTTGGTTCCACAAATTGGACGTAAGTCGTGATTTCATTTGTATGATGTCTCAGCTTATGTCCAATCATTACTGGTTTAATGCTCACCTTCGTCGTATAGGACTCACAGAGGATCACCTTTGCACCTGTGGCGAGGGTTACCACGATATTGAACATGTTGTTTGGTCATGTCCGTTATATCGTGAAGCTAGATCCAATTTAGAAAATTCTCTTAAAGCTCGGAATAAACAACCAAATGTCCCTGTTCGTGATGTCTTAGCAATTTTAGATTTCCTATATATGCGTCTTTTATATTCCTTCCTTAAATCAATTGATGTTTCTATTTAGTACACTCTTGTTTTCATTTCAGATTCTATTTACGCGCTTGACCAGGAAGAAGACGTTCCCGAAAATATATTTGGCTCTTGAAGCTGCAGGAACCATACTTATCAAGATTGTGTTTTATGATTTGTAACTTATTTATAATTGTATTATTGTATATGAAAAAATGAGAGGGTTTTTATGCCTGTTTGAGGAGAAATATTTATTAATTTTACCCAAGCAGGCTTTTCCCTACTCCAATAATTATTTCGGCCCCGTTATGCTCTCTGCGATTGGGCCTTTATCTTATTACATTTAATTAGAATAAAAAAAAAAAAAAACTAAATATATGATTTTCTCGCGCACCGTTGTAAATGACGATGTCTCTGTTTTGATTGATGATGAGGCAATTGGTCGCGTTCGGGAGATTAAATATCTTGGCGTGATTATTGATGACAACCTAAAGTTCAACGCTCACATTGACAATGTCATCAAGAAAATTACCAAAAAGTATGGAATTCTATGCCGTTTGAAAAATGAATTAACGATTAGTAGTAAAATACAGCTATACAAGTCAATCATCTCTCCACATTTGGATTTTTGCCCTACCTTTTTGTTTTTGGCCAATAACACACAATTATTGAGGTTACAGCATTTGCAGAATAGAATAATGCGTTTGATTTTAAATTGTGATAGATTAACTTCCTCTACCTTTACGTTGGACGCTTCGCAATGGTTATCCGTGAAGCAACGAATTGTTTATTTGTCTATGGTGTTCCTTTTTAAAATAATTAATGGTTTGCTACCTCAATATTTGTGTGATCGAATTGAAAGAGGAAGAGATTTTCCTAGATATAACACTAGAAACGCGGATGAAATAAGAACATCTTTCTTTCTAACAAGAGCTTCACAAAATTCATTGTTTTATAAAGGTATAATTTTTTTCAATTCGATGCCAAGACATGTTAAACGTGCACCAACGCTTGCGGAGTTCAAGAGACAATGTATTTCACACGTGAAAGTTTCTGTTGTACAGAACGAAAATTAAAACTTTTATAAAATGACGAGAGTTTATCTGACGAAGTTTAAACAACGGATTTATTTTGGATAAACTATTTATTTTTGGAACCTATCTATTTATTTATTGTTTTATTGAAGCATGTAACTGACGAAATTTCTACGAACGGATCTGATTGTGTTGTAAAATTTTATTCATATTTTATATTAGATCTTTTTTAATATGTAATGTAATAACAAAAACTACTGTGTTCGTCACGGTGGTGATGATGGATTTTTTCCTTTATGTTGTTGTAGCTTTAAAAAATAATAGAAAGTGACTACATAAGTTTGAGCCTCGCGCGCGGAATTCAGATATAAATGGATTCTTTAACAATGCTTAGAGAAAAATCATGAAGTAGTTGTGGTTAGTCTGGCTGAAGGTCATGAAAACCCTGTGCTAGTTTCGTGTAGCTCTATAGCTCTTCACATTTTTACCGATGTGAATCAAGTAATCAATTTTTGAGAAGTTTATATCTGGAGGTAAAGTCAGTTCGTTTTTTTTTTGTATAACTGATTTAAATGTGACTACATTAATTATCTATAGATAAATCGTCCAGCTCAAACCTTTGTAGGGGTATGTGGCGGGACCACCATCATCATCATCAATATGTTATCTACTGACTCATGGGTTACTATGATTGATGCTGCGTGGGTGGTTTCGTCAGTGCGTGTGAAGGTAAACCTTTGAAAAATCGGAAGTTTTGGCCGTTTTTTTTTAAAAACGATCGTTAATTCACTTCACTCAAATTGCGTTTAAAAGACGAAAATTTAGGGAAAACGTTCCGGCAGGCTGAGAAAGCATCGTTCGCGGTCACGGAATGACACTAAATTCATTTTTTTTCGATTTTATGAACTGGATAAGAGTTCCATTATAATTCAAGCTTTCTTTGAAAAAGTGTCGAATAAACAGCCATCACTCCAACAAACAATAAGATTTATTTGTTCATAAACAAACCTCTTTTTGATTTAAATGGAAGGCTCTGGCAGCACGGCTAACATTGTGAATATGTAACGAATTTAATGGATTTAGTCAGATAAGTACCTACAAATTATTGTTTCAAATTTGTGATGAGTTAACATTCAACATAACATGTTGTTAACATAACAATCGACGCTCTTTGAGTTGTTTGTGAGTTTTAACAAAAATATAACGTTGAAGCGACAAACCCGGCGTGCGATTACTTAGCGACACATTGCCGTAAGTTGACGCATTTTTTGCAATGAATGGAGGCATTTTATTTCACAGGAATGGTCAAAAGGCTAATCTAGGGCAATTATTCTGAACTTTAGGGCAGCGGTTTCGCTTTGCTTTGTCGACTAGTGTAATTAAATGTTTAATGAAAACAAAATTGGCTTTTACAGGCAAAGGCGCTTGCCGAATAATCAAACCTATGTTCGTATTAATGTGCATGAACATATGGCCAATTTAGGCTTCTACTGAAAAAAGGCTGGATCGGTAAGCATCCGAAATGCAACGCTGCATTTTGTGTGCTGTATGTATCGAGCACCCGCCTTACATTAAACTAAGCTAGGCAAACGGTGTCCAGTTAGAAACAGCTAGGTTTACAATTTCCATTGACTCTAATCAGTAACGAAGTGGCAAGCTCAATAAAGCTGTTTTTATATGAAAAACTGTGCTTCCAGTGCACATTGGTCCAGAAACCAAATTTAGGGGGAATCTTGGGTCTAGTGCTTTATAGCAATATTTTAGAGAAAAACTTTCTTCTACAAAGTTGTTACATATGATAAAGCGCTCATTGAAAAATTATCAAAAATTAGGGTGACCAACATTTTCGATGCAATCAAGTATCTAACTTTTTTATCTTTGTAGATAGAAGAAAAATTTGTTCTATAATATTATAGCTCCATTAATTTGAGGTAACTTTGTAAAAAAAAGTTTTTCTGTATCTTTGAAAACAACCGATTTATATTAAAAAAACATATTTTAGGCTCTAACTATTTTATTTCAAGTTTCACCTTAAAACTGTATTTAAACGACTTCTAGAGCTTTTCAAGTGAAACAATTTGCAATTGTAAATATCTCAATTTGTAAATATCTCAATTCTACGCAAAGTTATTAATGTTTTTCATTAAAAAACATGCGTTTTTCATTTGTTTGTCATTCTTTTTAGGGCAAACATAAAAAATATCTCTTGTACTCATTTTGAAGGGCATACTTGACTTTATAAATGGAGGAACTTTAAAAAAAATATGTTATTTTTTAAATTTGAGTAAATTCAATTTAAAAACAAGCCGAAAATTTCAATAATTTTATACATTATGCATATAAAAGCACCCAGATTTATTTTTTGGTATTTTTTCTTATAACTAGACGTAATTACCTTTAATTTGACCCAAAAAGATCGAAAATCGATCAACTGGTTCAAAAGTTATTAATTTTTTTTAAATTAAATACATCGAACACAGTCGTTTTTTATGGTCACCCTATTTCGAAGTTGGTCACCCAAAGTGCTTCAATTGTGCTCAAAATCGCAGGGATGCATCTATGTTAAAAATAATCAAACCCGTATTGTTTCGTTGGGTTGTTAAGGGGACCAGCTCCGAAATAGGGTGACCAAACTGAATTTACTCAAATTTAAAAAATAACATATATGTAAAAGTTCCTCCATTGATAGAGTCAAGTATGCCCTTCAAAATGAGACCAAGAGATATTTTTTTATGTTTGCTCCAAAATGAATGACATACAAATGAAAAACGCATATTTTTTGATGAAAAACATTAATAACTTTGAGTAGAATTGAGATCTTCACGATGTCGGCATTGCAAATTGTTTCTCTTTAAAAGCTCTAAAAGTCGTTCAAAGACAGTTTTGAGATGAAACTTGAAATAAAAAAGTTAGAGCGTAAAATATGTTTTTTCAATATAAATTGGTTGTTTTCAAAGATACAGAAAAACTTTTTTTACAAAGTTGTCTCAAATTAATGGAGCTATAATATTATAGAACAAATTTTTCTTCTGTCTACAAAGATAAAAAAGTTAGATACTTGATTGCATCAAAAATGTTGGTCACCCTAATTTTTGATAATTTTTCAATGAGCGCTTTATCATATGTAACAACTTTGTAGAAGAAAGTTTTTCTCTAAAATGTTGCTATAGAGCTCCAGACCCAAATTTCCCCCTATATTCGGTTTCTGGACCATTGTGCAGTGTTGCGCACACTCTTAGTGACTACTAAACACAATGGCTGCTGGACTACCCTCACCTACATTGTTCTGACAGAAGTGTTGGAGGTTAAAAATTCGGAAACTGTTTCCTTTCGTTGCATAGACAATAGTCGAAAAATTATAACCTTAAGTTCAATATGTCTTTTATTTTTGAGCAATATTGTGTATGACCCGTTAATTCACTGAAGATGATGTTGACTGTGTGAAACTTGTTCGCATATTTAGGGTTATCTTCGAACTCGACGATGTTCTTGATTCATATGGTTGAATGTAAATAATGTAATTTATGTACCCATGAAAAACAAGCATCTACTAAGTAATTCAAGCAAAGCCAAAAAATGTCCTTCGCAGTGATCTGATTTCATCTCTATCAAATAGATACCAACTTACCATCTATGATCATAAGTTATGATTCATAACCACTCACAAACAGGCTTGTGAGAAATGCACTCCACTTTTGGCCCATTGTAAAACTGGTGGAGCTGCATGGTATTCTAAGCAAAGTGGTACAAAAGCTACCAAATCTTGCGTACAAGTAACGGTCCTCGCATGCAATACAAATAGCCTCGAAAGCAAGCGCTAAGCTTTTCTGCAATGTATGGGGTTGTAAATTCACTCTCCTGCAAGCTTTAGCCGGTGTTTTTTTTTTTGTCAAATCGTTCTGGGCATTTTTGTCATCAGCAACCTATTTGATCAATCTGTTCTTTGCGTCAAAGGGGTAGAGGAATGGATAATAATTTCAATACTAATTCAACAAAGTCAGTTTCGTTCTGTAATAATTGAATCAAACTGTTCCAGCCCAACAGGTTCCATTCAACTATTTATTTGTTAGAGCTTTATTTCGTCAGTTTTGCATGTCTTATTTAGTTGGTAATAGGTACTACAATCAATTAATATTTAAAGTAATAACAACTATCGTATATTGACACAGTTTCTGTCGCCTATTTAGTAGTTATGTTTGTGGCCGGTCGTCGCTTTGTTACCACTGATTATAAGTCTCGCTTCTACCTTCCCGAACACTTTTGTATCATTTTTATGCAACGACAATCCTCGCATTTAAACTAAAATCTCTCGACAAACGGGATGAAATAAATGATATTCTCAGTCAACGCATAGAAAGCTTCCAGATTGGACTATCGTTAAACGACAACTAAAATAAACTCGCTGCTCAAGTTGGGTAGTGATTTTCCATAGTTTTCCGCCTCGGTTAATCCTAGCATGGACTCTACTAACCGCCAGTTTCAATTTTTAGGATTGCAACGAAACGTTCACTTTTGCTCGGCATTCAGCACTTGCGTGCCTGCCTCACTATTCTGGAACCCAATTTCCGCTTGCTGTCGTTTCTGTGCCGTTATTCTGTTTTCGTCCATCTGTAAGTAATGGAAATGATGGTTGATTTTCTGCTTTTTTGTATAATTTAGGTAGAAATGTCATACCAACTGTCGAAGGAAAGCGTGCATCGCAAAGCGGACTCCTCTGTCGAATCGGTTCTGTTCCTCTTGCTGATCACTGACGTCAACACTGTCCCCAGCTCTATAACCTGCTTCAACGCTGACCGGTCTCAGCTCGGGAGCGACTTCCAAACTCTTGCCACGATCCATGAGTGGCAGCCTCAGGTACGGTAACGGCGGTAAGCCGGTTTTTAAACGGTCATTTACACTCCCGTACAGTAGTCCCTCCTCTGGCACCGCCGAAGATCTTTTACCGTGTCCTCCGTAGCAAGCGTGACCGAAGGCGGCGCAACCTCCTGCGAGCAAGTAAGAAAAAATTTAATTCATTAGAACTATGCACTGAAGTTTCAAATGAGAAACAATAACGCGTAAGTAGCTTTCTACATTCGCTGGTCGAATTCTTCTGGGGAAAGAGTTTGCCAGTTAAGATGGGGTGTCGTTTATCATCTAGCTTATTGTGACCTGTTTATACCCACCAGGTATGTTCTCGTGCTACCGAGCATCATGGCACGAGCTGTGAAGCTAAATTGATCGAATTATTTTCATTTTTTTTGGAAAGCAACCACGTGCATGAAACGAGCTGCAGCTCTGCTTAAATTCGATGTGGCAAATAAAAGTCAGGCGTCCAACCGGAAACACATGAAATCTTCACTCCAACGAGTAAGTAGAATTGCTCGAGGGAAGCAATGTTATATGAAAAATGTATTCATTCTTAGTTTAGACGCCTATGGCGTAGAATGGTAGTTTGAACGTCCTGAGTGTAGAATGCGTTTATTTTTATTATTTATTGGTAGAATTCTCCATTCTCTGAATATCTAGAAGGAGGAAAACAAATCGTAGGTTCAAATTTTGAAAATTACGATCTTGTTACAACTTCTAATTATTTTAGAATTTTTCCCTCAACTCTATTACCTGCGCGAATGTCATCCAGTAAGCTAATTAACGTGGTTCACGCTTGTACAATTTTTATGCGCTTTTTCCCCCCATGTCCAACAGTATGATTCAGTCTAGAATCGAAGAGGCTGTAAATCACGGTGGTGACTGCCCGAGTAATATTCGCCAATGAGCATAACACTTGACGTGGCCCTGCTGCATAGGCTACAAGTCGAACAACAACCGAACCGAAGACAATGCAATTCTTCGCCAGCCATTTCACTCTCTCATCCATCGCGAGCGCGGAAGTTGGATGCTGTTTCCCCTGCTTCCTGTCACAATGCGGTGATTTGAAAGAAAACGCAACAAATTCAATTGATGCGACCCCGCAACCGACGACAAGCGAGTCACGGAATAAACTATATTATACGGAACTATACGATGCAGGTACAGCTTGTGTCGTAAATGATCTATTTGTGGTGCATAGTAAGGGCACTGAAGGAAAACAGCACAAAGAGTGCATTTTGATTTCACCCTTAGCTCTGCAGTGCAGAGTTCTCGAAACAAATTGCTGTTTATTTTTTTAAATAAAATTAATTCCTCAACTGTGCAAATAATTGGCAATTTCGTTTCGTAATGGATTAACTTTGAAAGCTTTCCACCAACGCTACGGAAAAGAATACAGTGAACTTTCGTTTATAGCCAATTAATACGATCCGCAGAGAAAAAATTAACCATCAATTTAAACGTATTCGCATCGTTACGTGTTTATTTCCAATGACGCTGGAAGAGAAAAAAGGGTTTTTTTGACACTGGTACTCACGCTTTGCGTTGGCGTTCTGCACGAGGATTAACGCGAGAACCAGGCTGATGTAAACCGCCGACAGTTTTGGCATTTTGTTAGAATACATGGGGAAGCTCTGTAAAAAGAAAAAAACACCGTCAGTAACCATGCGTCTCCTAAGTGTCGTTCTGATGAGAGCGTTTGGTTATGGATCGTTTCCCCGCTAAGCTAACTACGATTGTCACAATTGTCACATCCACCATTTAAGTGTCCAGTGTGAGCATTAGCAGTCCGAGATGGTTAATTAAATTTACAGCGCAGCGAAAATAAATTGTCCCCCGAAGGGCCATTAAACTTGCGTTTTAAGAGAATTATACACTGCCAGCGTGTGCCACTTTCAGTGCCGTTGCTGCAGCAGCAGAAGTGATGGGTGAACCGATTGACGTGATTCGGAAGTAGAATTAGGCTACATACACACTCCGCTTCTTAATGGTGACAAGTAATACCCGTAAAAGCATTCGCCATTAATTATTCATCACCGCAAAAACCAGGCTGCGCAACAAGTATAAGTACTGCAGCACCCTGGTGGATGGGGGGAAAGTAATGTAATCGTAAAATGTCACTTACACACGTCACATCCTCCGCTCGGCTGCCAGATTTGGCGACATCATCGTCGTTTATCTAATCCATTGAAGTAAACCAAATTTACTGCTGGAGGTGGTTCTCTTTGAAGCTTTCAGCGGGATGTAAGCTTCTGCGCCACGTTCGCTGGTTCGTGAGTTTTGAGTTAGGGATAATGGGGCATATTTTGAACTGCTTAGAATTTCAGATTAGCGCCCTTGCTGTACGGCATTAGTAAATTTTGTGGTTCTCTGCTATCACAGAGATGAGTTGTTTGATCGGGCTGAATTTGGAATGTCAGCTTTGATGCCGGCTAACTTGACTAATCACTGCGTGCAGCAATTATTTAATTATAATCGATCCTGTGGGACGGAAGCGGTGTTAATTGGATAAAATGCTTTGATGTCGACGATGGCAGTTAGCGCCGAGCAACAGCGCCAAAAAGGGAACTGTCGCCCACACAGATTACGGAATCATTGAGGTTCACTGAAGTTTTACATGCATACGTTGTCTTCGCAGTATTCCTAGAAGCTCTTGATAACATCCATTCCTAATGATATAGAAATTTCCAGTGATAAGTTTGGTATCCTCGCTCTTTAGAAGAGAGAGAAACCAAAATTCTAGAAGCCAGTTCCACCTAGAACTTTTCGTTTAGAACTTTCATCATTTCTTCGATGCGATAGTAGATTTCCACTGAGGTGCAAATTGTTTTTAGTCGAATCTTTCGATAAACAAAAACATCATAATCTGACTGAGAAGATGCATAAAGTTTGCAAACTGAAATTAAAGCTGTTTTTAAAAAAATTTCTCAATTTTATTGAAATTTTGGCCCTAAAGTGGTCTTTAACTTTTTATACGATTGATACCAATAGATCATGCGATTCTTTTCCGGAAGAAATGGTCAAAGATTTTTGAAAAGGAAGAAGGTCTCAAAAAGAGTGATCACAGTTTACTAGAGAATGAATAAAAATCAACAAGTTATTCATTAATTTGAGAGTGTTCAGAATTTAAAGGGACTCTCAGAAACTAAAACAAATACCAAGCCATTGACTTTTTGTAAATCTTTGTTGTGAGATTAGTAGCATCAAATTTCTAATACCATCCGATGGGTATCTGGAAATCGGTATTTAAAATACCTACATTAGAGAAACAGAGTGTTTGTATTCTGAAGTTAAAATATTCATTTGAAATTAGGACTAAACTTCCCATTGGCTACAAATATGTACCAAATTATGTGTCTAAAAACGTAGATACAATTCTGCGAAGTTTAATAAACAACAAGGTGCTTGTAGAACAAAATCAAATTGCATTACTGTAAGCCAAAACAGACAATATTTTATAAAATAATGTTCGACGGGATTATCTTTCTTCAGTAAAAAAGTATCAGAAATCGAATGGTAGGTGTCTGATCTACGTAAAATGTCAGCAAAATGTCGATTTTGCCCCAATTTCCCTACAATACAAAAATAGGTTTATCTGCTGACATTTTACGTAGATCAGACACCTACCATTCGATTTCTGAGACTTTTTTACTAAAAATAAGATATAATTTGACTACCACTTCAAGATATTAGTGAATTACCATTAACGCTCAGAAATAATCGATATTATTTATTATAACTCCCTCACTGCGACCAGAATCGTAGATCTATTGTGAGTTATGCCCGGGTGTCTGCTGTATCCCGCACTTCCGTTAATAGCAATACCGCTATTGAGAAGTGGCATGTTTATTATTATCGTTCATCAGTGCTTGTGTGTAATGTGATACTCTTCCTTACACGCTTACTCTGTTCTACCATACCGATACTCTTTCCTCTTGCCAAATATCACCAATTATAATTCCCTGGAGAAGTTTCGTCGTGCGTCCTTCTGGCCAGTTTTGTTGATAATAGGGACTTATTTTTTGTTAAGAGGAAGTCACGCAAAGGTATTGTAGATTTCAGCGTAAAGAAATGGTAACTGGTGGGGAGCCTGAGAATAAACCCATGTTTAAGTCCTTTTTGACACCGGATGGCCTGGTTCTACTAAGATTCGAACCCACGACCATCCGCTTGACAAAGCGGACTCTGTAACCAATCACCGTTTTGAGCTCAGTTTTTGTCCGATTTAAGATCTGTTTTTTTTCCAAAAGATGGGTAAAAAGATGCTAAAATGTGGACAAACTCTTAAAATTTTGATATTTGGTCTTAAAACAAAATGGCGTCGAAAAAAACATCAAAAATTACCGGTTTCTCAAAAATTCAAAATGGCACCATTGTTGCCCCTTGAGTTGAAATATGTTTAAATTCGGGGAAATTTAGTTTTGTATAAAAATACATTAAAAAATATATGTAGAAGCCAAGGCAGAAAAAAAGTCAATTTTTGTTGCACTGTGTTATAGGTTTATTTATTTCGTCAAGCAAATGTAGACTACAGTTATAATAATACAATGTTTTCTTATATTCTATACATTATTTCCAGTAGTTAGTCGTTTTTTTGATTTGATTTCTGCCCATAGTGATGTCGATATTTTCGCAGTGCTGATTATAGTGACGCATCTTGCGATTTATTGGGCCATTTTTTGAGTAGTTAGTTCTGTGAGAGCTTTCCGAAAATATTTTACGATTTCTTAATTGACGACTTGGTGCATAAAAATTCAGTTGCGATAATAATTTAGTAGATTGCATGAGTTGAGAAATAATGTCATTGATAAAATAAAGCATTGAAAGTTCGCGGCGTTCTTTTAGTGCTTGTATGTCTATAAGCATGCAGCGTGCTTCATATGATGGTAAGGGAAATGCTGTCCAATTTGGCTTACGAAGCGCGTACAAAAGAAATTGTTTTTTGACAGATTCAATGCGTTCTTCATGTGTGACAATTGTGGATTCCATACAATGCTACAATATTCCAGAATTTGTCGGACGTATGTAATATTATTTATTTGTAAAGTCATCTGACACATGTATGGTCTTAATGATAAAATAAATCTAAGTTACAAACATAATTACACTAAACATCTTAAAATAGTTGTCGTCTACAAGAGAGTCGTCGTTTAAAGGCATCAATCGAAATCCCAAAGTCGAAAAGTTCGTAGACAGCATTGAATTGTGCGGCCATAAATCGAATTGGATTAAACAGCCCATAGTTCACTCTGCTTGGCTCGAGGTACAGGAAGTCTTTTGTGCGGAGTGGTCTCTCGGGTGCGTAAAGGTTCATCTGTTGTAGTATTGCAGGGCAGTCAATTTGTCCGGAAAGGATTTTAGCAACAAAAACGGCTTGAGCAGTAGTTCGTCGCTGCTCGAGTGTTTCAAGTCCTAGTAGCTTACATCGAGTTTCATACGAGGGTAAGTCTAACGGGTTGTTCCAGGGTAGCATGCGAAGTGCGTATCGAAGAAATTTTTTCTGGACAGACTCGATTCTAGCGATCCAGTTTGCTTGTGATGGGCACCAGACTACCGAGCAAGACTCGAGGTTAGAGCGCACTAGCGAACAGTAGAGCGATCGAAGGCAGTAAGGATCCAGAAACTCATTAGCTATCTTGAAAATAAATCCCAGCTGACGATTAGCCTTTGAGATCATTTCATCAAAGTGTGGACGAAATGTTAGCGCACAATCAAGTTTTGCACCTAGATCACGAATGTGAGCTACCCGTTGCAATGTATGATTAAGTATGGTGTAATCGAATAAGACTGGATTCAGCTTGCGGTGAAATGTTATTACGTTGCACTTCTGAACACTTAGTGTCAACAGATTCTTCGTGCACGTTGTAGTTCCAGACAGTCGGATAAGGCTTTGATTACCACGAATATTTTTACATCATCTGCGTAAAATAGGCGACACCCAGGTGGCAGTAAAGAGGAAACTTCGTTTATGAACAGAGTGAAAAGCAGGGGACCTAAATTGCTTCCTTGTGGGACGCCAGAAAGATTCGTGAAATATTAAAATAAATCCCAGCTGACGATTAGCCTTTGAGATCATTTCATCAAAGTGTGGACGAAATGTTAGCGCACGATCAAGTTTTACACCTAAATCACGAATGTGAGCTACCCGTTGCAATGTATGATTAAGTATGGTGTAATCGAATAAGACTGGATTCAGCTTGCGGTGAAATGTTATTACGTTACACTTCTGAACACTTAGTGTCAACAGATTCTTCGTGCACCATGCCTCAAATTCGTTGATCAAACGTTGTAGTTCCAGACAGTCGGATAAGGCTTTGATTACCGCGAATATTTTTACATCATCTGCGTAAAATAGGCGACACCCAGGTGGCAGTAAAGAGGAAACTTCGTTAATGAACAGAGTGAAAAGCAGGGGACCTAAATTGCTTCCTTGTGGGACGCCAGAAAGATTCGTGAAATATTCTGACTCTTCCGAACCAATTTTCACGCAGAGATCTCGGTCCGTCAGGTATGATTTAATCCATTTTACGAGATCACCAGAAACCCCAAGTTTCTCTATCCTACTCAGTAGAATTCCGTGGTCGACTCGATCGAAAGCAGCTTTCAGGTCTGTGTAAACAGCGTCTACTTGTTCCCCGTCACCCAGACGGCTCAAACAAAAAGAGACAAATTGAGTCAAATTCGTTGCTACAGATCTTTTGGGAAAGAAGCCGTGCTGATCCACGGAAATGCATTGAGAGCTACAAACAAACAACGCTTCATGGACGATGATTTCAAACACCTTCGAACAAGCACACAGTGACGTGATTTCGCGATAGTTTTCGATATTTCGTTTGTCTCCTTTTTTGTGTACTGGAAACATTATCGATTTCTTCCACATCGTTGAAAGTGTTTTCTGCTGGAGGGAAAGATTCAGTATAATAACTAGAGGTCGAATAAGCGCTGCCATGCATTTTTTGAGAACGCAAGAGGGAATCCCGTCAGGTCCAGCAGAACACGAATATTTCAGTTTTTTATAGCTTTTTCAACTAGATGATCAGTCACGTGGAAGATATTCAACTGAAGGAGATCACGTGGAGTGTTTTCGATAGCAGCGTTTATCTGTGCGTCTGAAGCAATGACCGAATTAAACGTATCCTTGAAATGCGCAGCAAAAAGTTCGCATTTTTCGCGCGATGTGCTGGCCTCTTCGTCTTTTAAGAACATGCATACTGGTAAACCTTCCTCTTTTTTCTTAGAAGTCACAAATGACCAGAACAGTTTCGGGTTTTTACGAAGGCTTGCTTGCTTGTGCAAGGTATATCGTCGGTACAAGAAACGATTGTAGGAGCGGTAATTATTACTAGCCAAGCTGAACTGCTGTTTAGAGAGTGGGCAGCGTAGTCTACTGTAAGCACGTAAAGCAGAAGATCTCAGACGTTTCAAACGTCGCAAATGTGCATTGCCCCAAGGTGGCTTTCGAGGAGGTTGGCGGACAGGTGCCGAGTCTGATATCAGTTGTTTCAAAATATGTGTGAAGTGATTGACCGCATCGTCAACATTTTCGAACAACTCTAAGCGACGCCAATCGACACGCATAAGTTCCGCACTGAGGGACGCGAAATCAGCTCTACCAAAATCCAGGTTATTTTCGTCCAGAGTTTCAACGAATTCAATGGGTGCGGAGGGCTGAACAGTAATTGGATTGCGGGGTGGTCAGCGTCAAGTGAAGTCAATGGCTCAGCAGCTTCCCGAACGCAGCAAACCGGGAACGTACATTCATTGATCAAAACTAAGTCAAGTAGGCGAGAATTTCTGTTTGTAACATGATTGATCTGCACGAAGCCCTGCTCACTAAAACCATCCAGGAGAGATGCACAAGCAACAGATATACGAGACTTCAAGCTGTCAACTGTTGGTGGCGCATTCATCGGGAAGCTCCAAACTAAACCTGATTGATTATAATCACCAAATAACAATACCAGATCACATAGACTAAGGTTGGAGGTAATTGCTTCTACTGAACGTATGTGGTCCCTGATGCAAATTTGGTCACCTCTGCGGTTGGGATGCAGATAAATGACGCCAACACTCTGTGATTGATGCGGTAGCTTCACTCTGATCTAAATCTGCTCGAGCGTGTTACAGATAGGAATAGGGTCGGTATATGCACTCAATCTTGCTGACACAGCAATAAGTACGCCGCCGCCACGTGATTTGTTGCTGTTTTGTGAACTCCGGTCACAACGAAATACTGAAAAATTCCCGCCAAACAATTGCGCTGAGTAGATTTTCTCATCTAGCCATGTTCCAGTCAGTACGATGATGTCAAATTCGGATTCAGCCACACCGATGAACACTTCGTCGATTTTAGTGCGTAATCCACGAACGTTTTGGTAACAAATCGATATACCATCCTTCATCGTACCACGTGCAGATGGCGCAGATGGTGGAAGAGTAACGCAACTGGAAGATGAAGCCTCCTCAGAGAGTAAATCAATGTCAACGGTAGAATACTTGCCGGAGCTGGCATCCTGGAAGATCCCACCACTCATTCCGACCGCAGGATCGGGACGGCTATGTTGATCGCTGGCTGCAAGAGGCTCGACTGGGTCGGACGAATGGGGGACTTCCGTAAAGCTTTGCACATTGCGTCCCGATGTTGTAGGTGACATCACGTTAAAGGTGGTAGTAAGATCGCTGCTGACTCGTTCATGGTTGCTAAAATTCATCATCAAATCAGGAAACGAAATCTGTTCACACGAATTACAATACTTGCCTGGTGAGGCGGGTCGGAAAACCCCGTTCCCCCAACCGATAACAGGACCGAGACGACTAAGATGAGGGCTGGCTGCGATAGACGCGACTGCATCGGGGGGGTAAGGGGCTTCCTTAAGGCTCAAAACATTGCGCCTCGGTGGCGGTTGGGCGTGGATTATGTCCTCACAGGGAGCTGTTGACGCGGTGTGCCATGTTCCGAATCCGAACGATTGCGAAATTTTATTGAACCGTAGTCATCAAATTCACGAAACAATAATCCTTCTGGCCATGTTGACGATTCAAGTGCTTTCGATTTTACTGCGGGATCGATACCAATTTTGAAGGAGACAAAATTCATAGTACTTGTGTCCATTCCCCTGGGGACCAGCTTAACAACTGTAGGTTCGGTTGTGATTTCCAGATTGGCCTTAACCATAGATGTAACAGCATCGACAGAGACATCCGGGCGAATTCGAGATAGGTACAGCCAAAATTTTTGCTTCTCATCAGCGTAACTACTAGTAGGGACAGACACGATGCTCTCCCCTAAAGGTTTAGATCCTACCTGAGAGTCACTGACGGCCCGGGCTGATCCATCAAGACCGCGCAGACGCTTATTTGCTCGGCGTATCCCTGGCAAAGGCCAGTTTGGTGTTAATGCGGTTGTTGTTTTGGGGGCAAGCTGTTTAATTTCTTGTCGCAGTTCATCTATTGCGCTTGTAAGCGACGAGAGCGGTGAAGTTTCATCGGCTCGACGAGACATCATGCAAAAGTGTGAATTTTCAAAGAGATCTGCGCATTCATCACACATCCAATACAGATTTTTCTTGTTTGATGCAAAATAATTCGACAGAGCACGAGAGACACCTGAGCACGAATTGTTCATATGAAACGTTGCTCCACAATATCCACGGCAGGTGACAAAGTCGATGCCATTAATTGCATCATTGCATTTTTTACATATTTTTGCCATGACTAGCGGGGATCAGGTCGCCTTCAAGCAGGCAGAACGAACAAAAACGGACGATGCTAAGCTGCTACTCTAGCCAAACAATAGCAATGCCAGCAAGAAGCACTATTCACTGGAGATCGAAAATCCTAAAATCTCGCACTATGACACTGTACTTCACTCTACTGACGATCACAGGTTGATCAATTAAACGCACGAATGTTCAAATTAATATTTCAGCAAGGTAGAACGGTAAAAATACTTTATCGAAACTGAGCAATAAAATCACGTAAACACAACGATGCAGTGATGCCAAAAAAAAGTAAGATAAGTAATATACAATAGTTTGATTGTATATGGGTTTTGAAAATTGTGACCGAAGCGTTTTATAAAGCCCAGCATACTATTTGCTTTGTTTATTATTGTGTTATAATGTTCTATGAATGTAAGTTTGGAGTCTAAGACTACGTCTAGGCCCCTTACGATTTTGCATTTTTCTACTTATTGGTTTCCTAAGAAAATGTTTGCAGGTGGTGTTACTGTTTTTCTGCTGAAGGCTATTGAATTACATTTTTTAATGTTGAGTTGTAATAGACTTTTGTTGCACCAAGTGTAGAATACATTAATTTCATTCTGGAATATTTCGAAGTCTTCTGCATTGGTTATTTCTATAAAGAGCTTCATGTCGTCAGCATATACAAGCACATGTATTGACTTAAGAAGAAAGGAAATGTCATTTACGTATAATATAAAAAGAAGAGGGCCCAGGTGAGAACCTTGAGTAACCCCAGAAGTTTGTCTATTGGGTTTGAAAAGGAATTTTGAATGCGGACTATTTGTGTTCGATTTGATAAGTATGACTGCAGCCATTCCAAAAATTTTGTTTCAGTTCCGTATTTTTCGAGCTTGAAGAGCAATAAAGGTATGTCGATTCTGATGTCGATTTTGAATTTAAGCTTATATATATATATATATATATATATATATATATATATATATATATATATATATATATATATATATATATATATATATATATATATATATATATATATATATATATATATATGTATATATATATATATATATATATATATATATATATATATATATATATATATATATATATATATATATATATATATATATATATATATATATATAAATCAAATATTTATTTGCGAGTTTATTTATCTTAGGAACATATTTTTTTTATTACATAGATACTTTACAGAACTAGTTTCACCTTATATTTTATATATGGTATGGTAGAATGGTAGACGAATTCTGGAAACGGCAGTGGGTCGTTTATTACTTGCCGTTTCATTAAAAACGACACGGACCACTTGTGCAAGCTTCGCGGATCACGCGATAAACCACAATAAAAAAACACTGAACTTTTATAAAATCATCGCCAACGTTTCGAACCGCTGGTTGGGATCTTCATCAGGGCCTTTATTTCGGTTTATAAAACAGAAAATCTGACATAAATGTTTTATGTTTTGCGTAACGAAATAAATTTTCAAAATAGACCCTAGTGAAGCTCCCAACCACCTGATCAAAACGTTGGTGATGACCTAATAATTTTAGTTCAGAAATCGAAATAAAAATTCATCATCACTGTCGATGATACTGGAGAAAGTTTTTATCGATAGTTCCAATCACATCTGAACTAGATATCGTTGCCTGGCTATGAGTATTAAAGTGGTTCATCGTTATATAAAAAACCTAAATTATTCCACCTAGCGGTCAGACCCAGCCTTTCGCATTCAAACTTATTATTTGTTAAAATAGATTTACATGAACGCTTAAATTTAATAAAGGTATATTCACTCTTTGGGTTCTAATATATTGATGTTCTAATTGTGATGAAATATGAAATTTGACGTAATGTTAGTGCTTAAGAAATATTGAAATAAAAGAAACGACTCTTAATTTCGAACAATTTAATCACGAGCGATACCGGGAACGTTCAAATAGTCCGATACCACATTTAAATTATGTTGAGGCCACATATATTGATCAGAGCAGATATAATTTTAAATAATCTTCGAATTACTTTTCCTTCCATAACTTTTGAACCACATATCAAATTGTTATGTTTCTTATTTGTAAGTTTCAGAGATGACTCGTTCGTTTGATACTAGTTATTTTCTAATAAGGTTGTGTAGTTTCTGTGATAATGAAGCTTCGTCATTCTCACATTTCGGTACATTACAAACGAAGTCACAGTTCGATTACAGTAAAACTCAATAGGGTATTATGAGATAGCTAGACTTTTCATCTAACACTAATTTTGTGGGAATCGGGTCAGCCATCTCTGAGAGAAGTGAGTGAGTCCAAGTAGTCTTCGGAATATGTTCCTTTTCTTTGCTGGATTTCACATTTTTAAACATAACAGGCAAAGTAATAGTCCGATTGTAAACCAAATAATAGGGTCTTATGGGGCAACTAGACCTTCCATTTGACTTTGATTGTATGAAAATCGGTTCAGCCATCTCTGAGAAACATGAGTGAGTTTAAACAGTCTTTAAAACACTTTTGAACCACAAGTTCAATCTTCATAAAATTCAAAATTTAAGGGTATTTCAGGTAGCCCGTTCATTTGAAACCAATTTTGTTTAAAATGGTTGTGTAGTTTTTGAGACATTGATGTTTCATGATTTTTACATTTTGATACATAACCTCTAAAATAAAAATCCGATTACAATAAAACTGAATAGGGTGTTATGGGAAAACAAGGCCTTTCATTTGCAATTAATTTCATGAAAATCGGTCCTGCAATCTCTGAGAAAGTGAGTAAGAATGAAAATCTGCACATACATACACACACATACACACATACACACACATACATAGAATGCTCAGCTCGTCGAACTGAGTCGAGTGATATATGCCATTCGGCTCTTTGGAGCACTTTTATATTTTCGGTTTTGCCAGTGATTGCTATAATTTTCTAAGACAGCGGTTCACAACCTGGGGTACGCGTACCCCTAGGGGTACGCGAAAGCCTTCAGGGGGTACGCGAAAGAAAAATCAGTAATGGCGGACAAAGCAATTTTTTGACGTAGCTCTGCCGAAACGAAGTACATGGTAGCTGGCAGGAAGCGTGAATCACGAGTTGTACCAGGTATACAAACATGCTGACACAGTGAAAATAACACAGCGGGGCAGACTTCAGTGGGCTGGACATGTAGCCAGAATGCCAGTAAGATCCAGTAAGATGCCATCGACTCCATGGTAGGCCTCACACGCGGTGGATGCGTGTGGTGGAAAAAGATGCACGATCTGCTGGTGTACGAGGAGCAGGGTTGATATTTGTTGACAGTCTTGAGTGAAAGTGAAAAAAAGCATCCAGAAACGTTATTTTTTTACAATCTTTTCAGAGTTCTCCCTTCCCGCTTTTTGCATGGAAGTGAACTGTCAAAACACCTCATTATATTTCATGCGATGAAAGCAAGACAACAAAATCAGTTTATCAGTTAACGAAGATTGTCAAGGCATCGGTCAGTGTCAATGAAAAAGTGTTTCGGTGAGGTTTATTTTGGTTGAGTAGACTGTTTGTTTTTCTTTTTCGCTTTGAAGTGAAGATCATTTGGTTGGATTTGTCGTCAAATTTAATTCCGTAACCATGAACGATGCGCGCGATCTATTTCATCTGAGTATAACAGCACGTTACTAGGACGAAAATCTAGTGTATCTGAAAGAGTGCTGCGATCATTGGAAGTGAAAATTGAAAATGATTGGCTGTAATTTTCGAAGAATTTTGCTGGGGAAAATGACTTTTATCAGCACTGACGAGGAGACTGGAGAACGACTGCTCAAGACAGAAGAAGCTGGACATCTCTAATTCGTTCGGCCCTGGACCGGTGAACGGTCCGTTAGCCAACAAAGTAAAGTAAGTATATTTCTACAGAAAGACGAATTTATTATCTACTCTTTTGCCGAAGACGCCACAATAATCGAACAAACCGTTCTGGCTTTAAAAATATTCACACCCATCAATACCCTCTTTATATAAACCTTTTATTAGAACACATATTTATCCCATAACTGTGCAAGGTTTCGACGAAATAAAAAAGTATAATTAAAATATACATTGAAATAGCACTCATTTTTCGATTTAGTGCTAACGTAAGAACTGCATTAATCACATAAAAACACGACGCGCTAACGGACACAACACTTATTGCTTTTACAAACGTAAAAATTGAAATAGGTACATTTTTTACGGAGTTGCTCCTAAAAAAATCAGCGGTGTTTATTCAGACTGCTAACCCGAAACAAAATCGAAATTAGTATTACATTCCAGTCGAATCCCCGTTGATAAGCATATCAACATTTTTCGTTGATTCCTGTCTACAATTATTCAGTTAATTCCAATAACTTTAGTCCAAAAATCTATACCAGAATTCATTTTCACTGATGATATTGGAGAAAATTAATGGTGATTTTATTTCCACGAATAACACTGGTCGACATAAGCAAAACAATTGCCCCAGAGGTAAAACTGGGAAAAAATTAAAGATCAATGCTTTTTAACCATTCCTGTGCATGTTGGTGCCCATAGCCAGTTCAAAAGTGCATCAAAAGGCCGCAGAGTAATTGCTCGCCTGGTTTGTTGCTTCTACGTTAGCTTACGAGAAAACTAATATTCATCCAAAATACATATTGTGTGTTCTGCCATATACGCCATATTATGAAAGATTGGGCCTACTATACTTCTTTGAGGTACAGTTGTAATAGACAATCTATCATATTTACCAACAGATTTCGGTCACTTCAGGCTGTATTCAAAGAACCGGAGGTTGCCATCTTCAGAATGGTGTCTGGGATTATTTCCCAACTATGGAAAGGCCTGTGTTGGATGGAATTTCGAGAAACCGAAAGTCGCCATTTTGAAGAACTGGGTATGTGAAATGAACTTCACCGCGGTGCACACTTCTTTCTTGGGGGAAGTGCCCTGCCAGTCGTTGCCATCCAGGGTGAGATAGGACTAGTCGTCAATCACCACCGCCTCGTCGTGATTATCCAGGAAAATCGACTTATTCCGCTGCATCATTGCCTGCAGCTCTGAGACCAGTGGACAGGACTGCTTCTTCCTGATATGTACGTCCATGTTCGTCAGGTACTTTCCACTGTTTCCTCAAAAACATTCGAAAAATAACTATTGGGTTTTAGAAATTAAGTGAAATATTCCTACATTTCTGTAGCGTTGGTAGTTAAAAAAAAACAGACTTGATAATGGGAACTAGAGAAAAAGTTTCCAATTTTTTGGCAATTCAGCGGAATAGCGTCAGTTCCATTTTGTGTGACCAATCTGAATGGAAAAAGACTTCATACTAAAAAAATGACCTCTAATATAAATATAAGTGTAAATCCCAGTTACCCATATGGGAAAGCATTAATGCTTTCGAAATATTTTTTATAGGTTTTTAGCTATCCCAAAAGACTCCAAGATCTTTTATATGGTCTACATAGAGCAGACGGTGGTTTGCTATTGTATCAGCATGAAACAGTCGACAGGGAGGTAACAGTAAAGTAGCATCGTTGATGAAGATTGAGAAAAGTAGTGGGCCCAAACTGTTGCCTTGTGGAACTTCTGGCTTATATTGTGCTTCTTGTAGGAAAACACGGCCGCAATCAGGGATGCCACATATACAGATTTTTCTATATCTTACAGATTTTTGAACTGAAAAAGCAATACAGAATCCGTATTACAGAATTAAGGAATATTGCCAAAAATACAGGTTTTACATATTTTTTTGTTATACCGACGAACTGAAATCAATTTCAAAGGTAGAATTCGATTAAAGGACTTTCAAAGTATTGCAAAAAAACAACATTAGGATTATGTTGGTATCGATGCAGAAGAAGTGGAATGTGACTTGAACGAAGCGCGAAAATAAACGTTTCGAAATATTTGTCGGGATTTCTATGCAAAGTCCGTAAAACAAATTGCAAAGAGATGCGATTCCACCGATCCTGTTGTAAAAACGGCAGCTTTAAGTAATCTTAAATCGTTCGTGAATTTGGAAAATTTAAACGACTTGATGCGACAATTTCCCAAATTTGTAACAGTAAGTGGCTGATAAAAGCTATCTAACGAATTTCGCACGCTTGAAAAAACTTTTTGACCGAAAGATTCATTGAAACAAATGACTTAACTTGGTCTGAGTTGTTAAACACCACTATAGGCGGAATGGTAATTTCAAGTTTCCGTTACAGATCACTTGTGAGATTTTTCTGACGTAGGACTACGTCTTTGTTTTCTATACTAGATTACATTTTGTGAAATTGAAAATGAAACTGGCAATGGCAAATGTTGCGTCAGATTTCAAACGATTATAGCAAGCGAACGACTTAATGCATCTTAGTCATTTATATGTCGGTGGATAGATAAAATGTGTAATGTGTTTTGATATAATGTTTAACATTGTTGCTTTACTGCTTAATGGTGAAAAAAGTGAAAAGTTCCAAGGTCATGCTCTCCCATACATTCCCCTCGCTATTGGCTTGCTTCCCGAGCACGGATAACAATAACATGGACGGAATAAATTCCACATATTTTGATTCAAAAAAATGTTTTGTTCCGTTTGTCTTTCTCAGAACTGCGTGGCCACGCCCTCATGGCAAAAATCTTCGCTGAACTCTAAACAAAAGACTGCGTGTAGAAAATTCAGCTTCAGTCTAGTTTGTCACACAATAGCAAGTGGAGTATAGCTGTTAGAGGTACGCGACATTGAGAAACGAGAGCTGCATACGAGTCATCTTCCAGGCACTGCGGAACATGTTACCTTTATTTTGCATACGGCAGCAACAGTTACCATCGTACGCTGCAGAATATTTAGCTGGCACATTTGCTGGAGGGCACAGCGGAGAGCAAACTTTATTATGCGCGGTCAAGCAAAATATTCAATGCTACCGATGGTGCGATCATCAGCGTTCTGTTGCACGAATTTCTAACTGAAGATTATGGAATCGGTTCTTTTCAGAACTATAGATGCTTGAAGATAAGAGTTATGAGAATTTTCGCAACTACTACTAGTGTAAAATGCATGCATAAATCGTTAGTTTTACAATAACGACCATCAGATATAATCGTTAGTGTTGTCTATGAACAGTTTATCGCAGCATATAATATATACATTACTAGGGCTGTATACCTTGTAGTATTTTAATAAATTCACACTTTTCTGCTTATTTAGAACGTATACTTTTAATATTTAGTTAAAACCAGAAATTGCATGGCCTCTAAGCTAATGATCTCAATTTTAATAGCTGAATGCTACGTTGCAGGCCAAGGAGGAGATACTAATATTAAATTAACGAAAATTTTTAAAAATAGATTAAAAAACATGTATAAACATCGCGTAGAGAAAGATGAATTTGTTTAAATATATTCTGCGAGCAAAAATGTTTTCATCCAACAGTTTGAGTACAGGTTTTTAATACAGATTTTTTGGCCCGAGATACAGATATACAGATATTTTCAAAGAAAAATACAAATATAAATGTGGTAACCCTTGTCGCAATCCAGGAACGGGGGTTTCAGATGATGGAAGGGCTTGTTTGTCATACAAAGTACGAATGATCTCAAAATTTTATATTTTTTCAACGGGTTTTTCAAATGTTTTGTTCCAAGACCCGTTCAAACCCTTGCACGGTATACCGCATTGCATCAAATTCGAACACTATGATATAACTTCGTGCACTAAAAAATCAACAAAACATGAATTTATTCATTGGTCTTGAAGGTTTTTTTTTATTCTCGCTCATTTTCCGTCGGTCTAGTTCCGCCACTGTTGTGGCCAATCACCAACGCCCAGGGAGGCGACTCCACACCCTGGACCCTAACTCACGACCCCCCGTTTATTAACGGACCGGCGCCAACGGCTTTACTTCCTTATGCGATGGAAGGCGTGATCCCAGAGATTTTTCGCCTCAGAAAATCTCCCGGTGTCGGCTAGGATTGAATCTAGACCAGTGGGTTGGTTGTGAGTGGATCACGCTACCTCACAACCATCGACACCTATGTCGGCGGTGGGATTCGAACCCAGGCGTCGAGCGTGGTTGGCGGAGACGTTACCAACCACACTAGGCCCCCGCCCATCTTGAAGGTTAAACATGTTAGTTATTTTGTTGTTGCAATTAAGTGCTATTGTACATGGAAACCAAGAGAATCTAGAAATCGGCTTTCATTAAACTCCGAACACATCAACGTAATCGCTAAGAGATAGATAGGCAAATCGTCTGAATACTGACTGGTCTTTGACTGCCTATAGCTTCAAAGTTTGTGTTTTATCAGTGTGTCTTTAAAAGACTACCTGAAAGTTATTTCCCATCAGTCTTTCTAAAGACTACCTACTTTTGAATTTAACATTTGTTTTAACTTTTTTCGTATCACCTGAAATGGCTGGACCGAAAAAGAAGCCTCGCATCGCTGCGGGGAGGAAAAGAGAGGCATCTCTTTCTGACACTTCGAGTGTCTGTAGTGACAATCCTTTTGATATTTTGCCTGAGCAAGAAGCTGGTGAAATGGAAGTTATTAATAATGAAACTATACAAAATATAAAATCTTTAAAAAAGAAGAAAGTTCCACATATTGTGGTAACTATTTCTTCTGAATTTAATATATTCAAAAAGGAACTTTCAACGTTTGTTTCTGACGTTAAAGTTACCTATCAAATTGGCCGTAGAGGTGAATGCCGCCGACTCAGTAAAGGGTCGTGATCGTCTTGTTCAGTATTTAACTGACAAGATGTACAAATTTTTTACATATGACACCAAGAACGCCAAGCCGTTCAAGGTTGTCTTGAAAGGTCTCACCAACGATCAAACCGTTGATGAGATCAAACTTACTTTAACAGAATTACTTGGCATAGCCTCTACCCAAGTAATTCTAATGAAACAACAATCACGAGGCGAAAACAGTCAGCGCACTGGAATTTCCCTTGCTAATTATTTAATTCATTTTAACCGCAATGAGGTTAACAACTTAAAATTTTTTGAAAAAGCACATGCTTTGTATAATGTGCGTGTAAAGTGGGAAATTTATAGGAAGTATGACGGAGGTGAAAAGCATATCACCCAATGCCGTACTTGCCAACGTTATGGCCATGGTTCCAAATTCTGTAACATGGACCAAAAATGTCTTAATTGTGGAGACTCTTCTCACAAAAAGGACACATGTCCTGTGAAAGAGAGTAAAAATTTTCGCTGTGCGAATTGTAACGGCAACCATATGTCAAATTTTTATCAATGCCCAGTCCGTTTAGCAATTGTTAAGGCAAGGCAAGGTAAACAAAATTCAATTTCTCAATTAAAACCAACTTCAAAACAAAATTCTCCAAGCGTACCAGTGACGCATAGTTTACCTACTCCTTTGCATACCCGTTTAACTTATGCACAGGTTACAGGTAGTTCGAACATTATACCGCCTAGTGTTGGTAGTTCGAAAATGACCGTTAATATGGGTAAGCAAAACACGCTAGAAAATAATTGTACACCTATAACTCCAGCTAATATTGCTACCGAAAATATTTTTTCTAATGTCAACTGCCTGGGGCCTATTACGGCAGGTAAACTTTCTTTTTTTGCAACAGGCAATGTTCGATCTTATGAACGCCATGTTGCAGGCAAAATCAATGTTTAAAGCCATTCAAATAGGCACAAATTTTACTATTAAAATTGTTTCTAATTTAAAATTTACCAATGATTTTAAATAAAACAATTAAAATATTAAATTGGAATGCTCGCTCATTAAAGGCCAATGAGAATGAGCTTTTTAATTTTTTTACAGTAAATAATGTGCATATTGCAATTATTACTGAAACATTTTTGAAACCTAACATAAAATTAAAATATGATCCCAATTACGTGGTTCATAGATATGATAGGATTCAGGGTTCCGGCGGTGGAGTTGCAATTGTTATTCATCGCCGAATCAAACATCGTGCTCTTCCTCATCTTGAGACGAAAGTTATTGAAACTTTGGGAATTGAAGTTCAAACTGAGCTTGGGATTTTATTTATTGCCGCAGCATATTTACCATTTCAATGCACACGCGAGCTCAAAAATTATTTTAAAGGTGATTTACAAAAACTCACCAGAAATCGTTCGAAATTTTTCATAATCGGCGATTTTAACGCTAAACATCGTTCATGGAATAATTCTCAAAGTAATTCCAATGGCAAAATTTTATTCAATGATTGTTCTTCAGGATACTATTCTATTTTGTCTCCGAATAGTCCTACATGCTTTTCTTCTGTAAGAAACCCTTCAACAATTGATTTGGTGCTAACAGATCAAAGTCATGTATGTAGTGATTTGATCACACATGCTGACTTTGATTCTGACCATCTTCCAATAACTTTTTCTTTATCCCATGAATCAGTTTTAAACCCTATGAGCTCTGTTTTTAATTATAACAAGGCTAATTGGGAAAGATACAAAACTCATATTGAGAGAAATTTCAATAATGAGCTTGATTTGCAAAACGAAGTGAATATTGATTCCGCTTTGGAAGCATTAAAATGTACAATTGTTGATGCCAGGAATTATTCTGTTCCAAAGGCTCAAGTGAAATTTGATTCATCAATAATTGACGAAAATCTTCAACTTCTAATTCGTTTGAAAAATGTCCGCAGACGTCAATATCAACGTTCTCGTGACCCTGTTTTTAAAACTATTTATAAAGATTTACAGAAAGAGATTAAGCATAGATTTACTCTTCTGAGAAATCAAAATTTTGAGACTAAAGTTGAAAAATTGAAACCATATTCAAAACCATTTTGGAAGCTGTCGAAGATTCTTAAGAAACCTTCAAAGCCTATTCCAGTTTTAAAAGATGGTGAACGTTTTCTTGTATCCAGTGAACAAAAGGCTCAAAGACTTGCTCAGCAGTTTGAGAGTGTTCATAACTCAAATTTGAATTTTGTGAGTCCAATTGAAAATGAAGTCACACGTCAATTTGATTTAATTTCTTCCCAGAATTTTTTACCTGCAGAAATAATTGAAACTAACTTAAATGAGATTAAATCAATTATTAAAAATTTCAAAAATATGAAAGCACCTGGTGACGATGGAATCTTTAATATACTAATCAAACATCTCCCTGAGAGCACAATGGAATTTTTAGTGAAAATTTTCAATTGCTGCTTTAAAATTGCATATTTTCCCAAATTATGGAAAAATGCAAAAATTACTCCCATTTTGAAAACGGGAAAAGAACCCAGCTGAAGTTTCAAGTTATCGACCAATCAGTTTGCTTTCTTCAATAAGTAAACTGTTTGAGAGAATTATTCTTAACAGAATGATGTCACACATCAACGAAAATTCAATTTTTGCAAATGAACAGTTTGGATTTCGCCATGGGCATTCCACAACTCATCAATTGCTCAGAGTTACTAATATGATACGAGCTAACAAATCTGAAGGTTATTCCACTGGAGCTGCTCTTTTAGACATAGAAAAAGCATTCGACAGTGTTTGGCATAAAGGTTTGATTGCGAAATTGCAAACTTTTAATTTTCCAATTTTCCTAATCAAAATTTTAAAAAATTATCTTACTGATCGAGCTCTGCAGGTTGTCTATCAGAATTCAAAATCTGATAGATTTCCTGTCAGAGCAGGTGTGCCTCAAGGTTCAGTCTTGGGTCCAGTCCTGTACAACATATTCACTTCAGATCTTCCTGATTTGCCTCCAGGATGCAAAAAGTCATTGTTCTGCGATGACACAAGCATTTCCGTAAAAGGAAAAAGTCTTCGTGTCATATGCAGTCGATTGCAGAAAAGTTTAGATATTTTTTCTTCCTACTTGCAAAAGTGGAAAATCTCTCCCAATGCTTCTAAAACTCAAATGATAATTTTTCCGCATAAGCCTAGGGCTTCTTTCCTCAAGCCAAACAATAATCACGTTGTCAAGATGAATGGGATTATTTTAAGTTGGTCCGACAAGGTTAAGTACTTGGGACTAATTTATGATAAAAAACTTATTTTCAAAGAGCACATTTAGAGTATACAAGCCAAGTGCATCAAATATACGAGATGTTTATATCCTCTCATTAACAGGAATTCTAAACTTTGTTTAAAGAACAAACTTTTGATTTACAAACAAATTTTTAGACCAGCAATGCTTTATGCTGTACCGATCTGGTCAAGTTGCTGTTCAACAAGGAAGAAAACGCTCCAAAGGATTCAGAATAAAATTCTGAAAATGATTTTGAAGCGTCCTCCTTGGTTTGGTACACTCGAATTACATAGACTTACTGGTGTTGAACCATTAGAAGCTATGTCAAATAAAATTATTAACAATTTTCGACAAAAATCGTTGCAATCCTCAATTGCTACGATAAGCTCTCTTTATAGCCAATAAGTTAGCAATTAAGTTAGTTGTAAGTTTACTTCCCCTTTTCTGACAAGTAGGTTTAAATCCCTACGAATGATAAGTCCTAATTGCGAAAGCAAACAAATCCTAACAATTAAAATTACAAATTTCTAACAGTGTTGAGAAGTCACCATTTGTGATTGGGCACACATACTCATTAATTACTAATATTTATCATAAATACTTAAGCTACTAACAAATCCCCCCTTAAAAAAAAAAAAAAAAACTAAATTCTCAGCACTGTTCGTTAGAAATTTCTAGAGTCACTTGAAGTAGGATAATATTTTTTATCAATTTTAAACAGTTCCATAATACCGCCGTTTGGAAGCACTTTGATTCGCAATATTTTTTTTGCAAGTCACTTAATTTAATTGGCATAGTCCTTCGAAAGTTAATATAGTTTTCTTTTATTCACGGGGAAAGATACTTGAATAGTTGTTAAAGTAAGATTTCAATGTTTTCCTCTATTGAGTATATATTGATAATACAGTGATCACCCGATTATATCTCACCCTGATGATTTTTGGCGTGATAAAATAGGGAAAGTGATAAAATCGGGAAAGTTTTAATTTATTTTTTTTATTGAAGATGTTAAATCAATAGCTAAATACGTAAAATCAGCGATTTTAATTTCTTTTGGAAAATTTATCTGTACAAACATATGAAAAAAGCTGCAGTTGTTTTTTTTTTTCAAGGGATGAATTTCACTTTTTGTTTTTAAAATTTTTTTTTCAGTACAGGATCTCAAATTGAATTTTTTATATATTTTTTATAAAAGCTCAGACAGTTTGAGCTTTTATAAAAAATATATAAAAAATTCAATTTGAGATTCTGTACTGAAAAAAAAATTTCAAAAACAAAAAGTGACAAAAAAAAATCGATCATCACTATTTTTGTAAAACATTTTTTAGATAGATAACTCAGTTGCCAAAAACTTTTCTGAACAAACCTAAAAAAAAATAAAAAACCTAAAAAAATCGATGTAAAGTTGCAAATAAATTACAATTAAGTTTTTTATTCGTTCAGGTTTTTGTTTGAATTGGTAAAATGAATAACTTGCTTTTTTGTAGCGCAGTACCATAAGCAAAATATTAGATGTTCTCACAACACTAAACTTTGCCGAAGACAGCATGCTGATATCTCTCACATATTGCAACCAGAAAAATCTTAAAATGTAAATAACGATTTTTAAGGCCTTCTCATAGAAAACTTTATGTTGCTTGCAATATGTAAGAGATAGAAACATGATGTCTTCTGTAAAGTTTCTTGTTTTGAGATCACCTAATACTTTGCCTAAGACACCAAGCATCTATCTTTATCTAATGAAAAAGTAAATATTTTATCTCACTTTTAGGAGGATTGATCACCCAGCCTTCTACATCAAAAGATGCGTTTTTAAATATTTTGAAACTTCTCCTAACATATTATACGGTTATAATAAACATTTGTATCACTATTCAATTATTCGCACGATAACAGCAAAATGTAACTTTGTGCATCGGTTGAATTTTTAATGTAAACTGCATCCACAACTGCACAGAATTATGAAAAATATCTCAAATATTGAAGCGTAACAGAAAATCAGTTCCCCCTGACATTTTTTAATGAAATGTTTTATGATGATAAAATCGGGTGAAAAATGTGATAAAATCGGGGACAGATAAAATCGGGGGCAGATAAAATCGGGTACAGATATAATCGGGTGATTACTGTATTGATATTGTATAATATTGTATAATATTGAAAAATTCAAGGAATTTTTTTGATACAAAAAATCAATTATAACTTTAAGGACTGTAATAAGAACAACTAAATATGTTTTGGAAACGCTAATGTCATGAAATATTGGGATGTTGAACAATGTATCAAAAAATGTCGAAAAATGATTCCAATGAAAATCTATATAGCACCAAGAGTCAAAATAGGTAAAAAAAGGAGCGGCAATCAACAAAATAGTATTACTCTGGAAAAATAGAGAAAAATTATTGAGGAGCTAACACTATCAAACTTAAAAAGAATGTTCAGGTTCACCCGAGCAGGAGAAATTATCATCATAATATCATAACCAGATATTGGAAATACACCTCATTGTGATCTTAATATGGTTTACAAAGTTGGTAAAATATCAAAAAATAATATCAAAATATTGTTCCTCCAAAACTATATGAATAGCAAAGCTTGATATTTCAATATCAAACCAATAATTTGCATTAAAAATCACAAAAATGACCGATTCAAATATTTTCAAGTTATCGAACACTAAATGCAAACATAATATATTATAAATAATCAATAACGAACAATTTACACTTGAAAAATTACTTTTAATGAGATATTTTAAAAGCAACTCAAATATCTTATTAAAGGCATAGCGAGATATGATATCAAAGTTTTATGATATTTTCATATCCATGTATGAAACGTGAACATCTTTCGAATAACACGATAAGTTCTCATAGCTAAATATGTTATTGATGAATTATAATTTTGTTATGCTCTCCTGCCCGGGTAGAAGTGACCAATTCTTTAAAATGAACCAAACATTATTTTGCAAATATTAAAACTAGAAATTGCTCTTGTAAGAAAATTTGAAATTTAGCTAAAACCACTTCCAGTTCAAAAAATTCTGTGCATGACCAACTTTCATTTCTGTGATTTCAAGCTAGTGTAAATTAACTTAATAGCCGTCACTAAACTTTTAACTGTTTTTCGAACTATAATTAACTAGAAAATCTCCAAAATTGTTCAGCTGCTGAGTGAATAATATACGTTCGCGGTGAACCTCACAAACTCTAAATGCACAACCTGATATGCATCCTGATTGCAGCGAATCTCCCTGCGGGGGCAAAATTTCTCATTTTCTTCCGTTAAACTCAATTTAGTCTCGGTCATACGTCCGTCAGGTCCCACGTGGACTCTATTTAATCATGCACACCTAATGGAATGGTCAACGAGGGAAATTCACCAGGGCAGCGTTATGATTCTATGAGAATATTAATTGTTAATGAAATGCTCTGACTTACATACATAATTCGGTCTGTTCTACCAAGGGCTTTTGTGCTATAAAGAGCGGTAATCCTTTATTCCCGCCGGTTTCTGTTCTGCCTTACAATTGCAGCTTCCAATCGACAACCATCGGACGGTAAAGCGGGACACTTATCGGGCCAATAATGAACTCTTTTATAACTACCGTCACTAGCTTCTTCTCACCGGAAACACTTGCCAACACCACGGCACAGAATCTTAATAAATCAAACTCAACACGCGATGTCCGTCCGTCGCGGCGCTTCCGATAGCAGAACACCTCACCAAAGTTTAGTCGTAAGCCACTAAAAGTTCTGAAGCTCTGATTGGGAGCACGTCGGAGCAACAAATGGTTGAACCTGAAGACAATGTTGTACCTTTTATATCAGTGCGCCGCGTTGCTGCTGCGGCTGCTGCTGCTGCACTGCTCGTGTTCCGTTCGTTTTGAGGGCGCGTGGCGGCGCGAGGAGACCACATAAGAAGCAGCAAGGATAGCCATGATGGGGTAGTAAATTCTTGTTGCTGTTGGAAGGTTCAAAAGCCAGCGCCGATAACGGCAGCAGCAGCAGAAGCAGTGTTGGTATCATACAGCTGCTGTTTCATATTGTACACTGTAAAAGGCGGATCTAGTGGAGAGAAATTGGAAGTTTAAAATCGAGCTTTTCCTGTGTCTGGTTGAAGAACACCAAAATAGTCCCACAAATCGGACAGCGGGTTTACTTCCCCCGCAAAGCAACGAGCATTCGGGAAAATTTTGCGTGGTTATGCTGTGTAGTTATTGGCAAATTAAGATATTTTTTCGTATCCAGTATCAATAGAAACAAAAAAAGTGCAATGTGTAAAACTGTTTTCAGTTTATTTATTTTTTGTTCCACAATAATTCATTACGATAATATAAAATATTCAGCAATTAACTGCAACCTGATACTGGTACTATAATTTACAGTAGAACCGAATAAAACATTCCCTTTTTACGATATAAAACTTTGATGCTCTTGAAAGGAATTTTATAAGTAGTTGTAATAATTATTGTATGTTATTGAAACTTCTCTGAAATCAGATCAATTTTTTTGGAAAATTTGTCCTTTAAAAGCGTTTTTCTATGACTCTGGGTTTTATTATTTCGTTGTTGTTATCCGGGAAAACAGATTGGATTTCCTTAATGATTTCCTTAAGGCATATTATTCATTTCTTTATAAACCTGATCTGTTAAGAATACCGTTTTATTACAATCATGACTTCGCTGCGTTCATATGTTTGCCCATACTCAAACAACTTTTTCTTTTGTGTGAAACAAAAACTGAAGAATTTGCACCGAATGCGATAAACCACACAAGGATAATTGGGTTAAAGTTAAAGCGTTTGAAAGCGGTACTTCGGGAGTGGCAGCTGTCGAATTTTTCAGCAACATAGCATTGTGTTGTATCAGCCCTAGGTTGGATAAAAAAAAAATATTTAATCTGTCGGAATTGACGTTTTCCGTCGTTATGAATAAATATTGGCAGTCATACTCAACCACCCAATTTCTATTGTGCCATGCAAAATCGGAAGCATACTTTACTCTTTTCCTATGAAATTATCGAGAAAAAAAAAACTCATAACCACTCATTCGAAGCATGCAGCAATCTCAAATTCCAAACCCCACACGCTTTAAAACCGAACACGAAGTCATTAGATTAGACCAAACCCAGTTTCGCAAATAAGTTATGCACCAAACTGTTTCATAAATTTTCAATTTGGCTCATACAATCAGTTCTACCGGAGGCTTCTTGTTGCCCGGGCTCACATTCGAGCGGCGCCGTTTTCATCCCGTTCGTTCGTTACGGCCAGGTGGGTCGAACACCGGGCGGGCATCGTTTCTTCTTCCACCACAATCCGGTAATGGTTGAAAAGTCGGAAATAAAGAAATTTATCATCACAATAAAAGCTGCTTTTCGTTTATCCGCAAACTTGCCAACCCGACGCGACGGTGAGGACGGGTTGTGGCTTGGTTGCCGGGTGGCGTAAGTTAAACAAATACGTCATATTGTTAGCTGGGAAGGAGCAACAATTGGCTCCGGATTCATTCATTCGGATTCAACCGGGCATGGTCGTGTAATCATAGGCGCTGCCGTTGTTGTTAGCAAAACTTTCAGTTCCCATCGTGAATAGCGTCAAGCATTTCGTTTTCATATTTTTGCAATATCCATGCCGCGGATGTGTGCGAAAGGTTGTCCACTCATCGTAATAATCGTTCGGACTTTTCCTATCCAGTAAACATCCAGTCACGTTCGTACCGGCTGTGGCAAGTGTTGAAATGAAGTCCTACACTTGTTTTCGATATGTGATGAATGTTCACAGATAATCGTTCCCTGCTTGCCTGACACGTTCCAACCCTAAATAATCAATTTTGGGCAGAAGCGCTGAGATTAGACTGGGCATTTTCCGGTGTTTTTTCATTTCGTGTTTTGGAGTCGTCATCCGATGAGCACGTGATCGTTATAAAAACTGAGGCTAGTGAAAAATAAAACGAGGAACCACGGAATTCAAAACTTTTAAAACCTCATATTTTGATCAATTATTATACCACCTATACTGCCGCTCATGGTAAGTCCGTCCCAATTGCATTTTCTTCAATTTTGAGTTTATTTATGGAATCAATTCCTTTTTATGTCTAATTTCGATGAAACAAATATTTTTGAATACTTCGTTCTGAGGAACTATGAAAAAAATACCAAGTCGGTTTGTCCCATAGCAAAAGTGATCGCAAGTCGGTCCCATTGAAAAAATCTTCGCAATTCAACCCCACAGCCAATAATGATTATGAAAAATGTAATATTTACCACAACTTATGGTCTTCAGGTTTAAAATTGGATGTATGAAGTGATATTCAATAGGAGGTTTGATTGAATTTTACGCGTTCTACATCGTGTGGCTCTAGCTGATAGTACAATGTTTTCTTAGAGATAAAGTTTCCACCAGTAGCTTCTTCTAGCTGTTGTTTGTTGACAGTGAACGGTTTAGGTGTGTCACTGTATTGTTAGTTAAAGCATTCTTTAGTAAATACTACTTTTCGTATTTTATCCGTATTTTATGTAAAGACGTGGGTAAGAATTGTTCAATTACTGTCGTGAATTTCGTTTTGATGAATTTGTCAGTCATATCAAATACTTCGGTACGCTACTCAGCTGTTTTTAACGGAGCAAACGTTTTCCTAAACTGTAGGTGTTCTTTTATATTTGCTTCCACTGCTACGTGGAAGCTGTCCGGAGTCACGAACGTGTGACTGCTCTCAGGAAAATTTAGAACAAGTTCCTACACCTAAACTGATTTTGAATTTATCAGTAGTAGGTATCAAATGTAAAAACAAAATCTAATTTTATTTTGAGCGGCGCAGTTGGTACATTGTGTTATGCTTCTCACAAAAAACTTATTTAATGAAGCACGAGAGAAGGTCATTTATAAATTGACCAGCGATGGATTCATTCCAAACGCAAGCTATAGCACCGCCATCGATTTGCAGTAGGGTATAACTGCTTTTAATGGACCATTTAGTAGCGTAGCTGCAAATTTTGCAAGAAAAAGTGTAAATATCTAAACTGAATTAAGTATTTAATTATGTATAAACATGAAGTAACATGTTTATCATCTTTTCTGCATGAAAAACAACAAGATAATACCTCTATTTTCTTATAATAAAAGAAATAAATCATCGCTTCAGTTTCCTTTAATGGGCCACCGTTTCCTTATTTGGACCACAACAATTTCCTAATGTGAGCCAGGTCTAAATAATATATCTCTTCAACTGTAGCTGCCGCTGATGAAACTAACACTGGCTTACATACTGAGAGTTCTGGATGGCGGTTCATGAATCCACAGTACCATTTATAATCTAACACAGACAATATTGCAATAGCATTGAATAACATAAAAGTTTACTATTGTATCAGTCCGAATGACGAGGGTTTTTTGAAATGAATCTTGCAACTGTAGACTGCTGCCGTTCTTTCGTAATAGGGAATCCTTTACGTGATATCCGAGTTATCCAGCCAACAATTGAATCCTAATTCCGCGACAGTCAATGCAGTTGGTTTACCTCTTCGTGGTTTTCCTGATCAGTTGCTGCTTGCACGGAACATTACGGTGGATCGTGCAAAATTGTAGCGCCTGTAAGCATCTTTAGTCGAAACACCACTTTTTATTGCTTGAAGACACTCAGTAACAGCTGCTTCAGTATATTTTTTACCAGCGCGGCGTTTTTCGTCTTTTAGCAGCAATTTCTACAATAACACGATCATAACAAATTTATGGTTACTATGGTAACTATGATTCGCGGCGTTATTTCGATGATAGCTCTTGTTCGAAATAAAGCATTTCGGAATAAGAAAAGCAATATTATTTCCACCCTTATTTGGGCCACTATTTTTTCAATATTTCAAGTGTTTTTCTTGTAAAATTTATTGCTTACTAGCTGACCCGGCAAACTTTGTCTCGCCTATTTAAGTGTTCAATTTAATAACTTTAAACATTTCAAATTCATTGATTCCTTGCGATTTGTTTATATCATTTGAAATAATTGGTTTTATCGGAATGACAACATCCTCGACTTTTGGCTTTTGTACATCACCTCTATTCCGGAAATATATTGAATGCATTTCAGTCATTTTCGTTGTTTTTTAGAAACTGAAAGTGGTCATCTTCAAATTCAAAATGATGTCCAGGGTCAATGCTTGGCTTCTATACATCATTTCGATTACGGAAATATCCATATGTAGTAGTATTCGGCTATTTTCGGCTGTTTCCCAGAAGTTGCCATTTTACAATTCAAACTGGTGTCTGAGGTCAATTTTTAGCTCCTTGCATCATTCTGGATCCGGTGAAACACATATTTAGTCACTTCGGGCTATTTTTCAGAAACCATAAGTTGCCATCTTGGATTTTAAAATGGCATTTGGAGACAATTTCTGACCCCTGAGCGTCATTCTGGTTAAAGAAACACTCATATTGACTGGTATTTTGTCATTTTTGGCTGTTTTTCAGACACCGGAAGTCGCCATCTTGCAATTCAAAATGTTGTCTGAGATCGATTTGTGGCTTCAGTGCATCATAACAATTCCGTAAATACGCATATTGGGTGGTATTTGGTCATTTTCCGCTGTTTTTCGGAAACCGGAAGTCGCCGTCTTTGATTTCAAAATGGTATTTGGAGATATGCCAGAAGAAGGAAGGGTGTCGAAACATTATGGACATGTTTGTTACACCTAAGAACATTCACTTGCCAAATTTGGTTATATTTGCTTGATTGGTTCTCGAGCTGTGCGAAACTTGAGTTTCATTTGTATGGAAACCCTCCGTTATAGAAGAGAGAGGGGTGTCAAACCATTATGGATATATTTGTTACCGCTAAAAACATTCACCTGCCAAATTTGGTTCCATTTAGTTGCTTAGTTCTCAAGATAAGCAGAAATTTGTGTTTCACTTGTATGGAACCCCTCCCTCACAGAAGAGGGAGGGGAGTCAAACCATTATGGACATATTTGTTACCTCTCAAAACATTCACATACCAAATTTGGTTGTATTTGATTGATTGGTTCTCAAGCTGTGCGAAATTCGTGTTTCAATTGTATGAAACCCCTCCCTTGCAGAAGAGGGAGGGGTGTCAAACCATTATGGATATATTTGTTACCCCTAAAAACATCTACCTACCAAATTTGGTTCTATTTGATTGGTTAGTTCTCGAGATGTGGAGGAATTTGTGTATCATTTGTATGGGACCCCTCCCTTCCAGAAGAGGGAGGGGTCTCAAACCATCATAGGAACCTTTCTCGACCCCTAAAACCCCTACAACGTCGATCGGTTCGGTAGTTTCCAAGCCTATCATTCTGGCTACGTACCGTAAAAGTAATCGCATGTGAATCCCAGCTCATGATTTTCAACAAATTGTAATCAAATTTCGGTGTTTATGCAAGTGTTATGATGCAAAAGTGTTAGATTGTCATTACTGTACTAAATTCTGTTGATGGTCTTGATTGAAAAAGCATTTCAGTGCAAAACTTCACCTGAAGCGTTACGATTTTTAATTGCTGTTTTCTCATCAGCACCGAAACATTGGTGAACATTTTGAAAAATAATTCTGAACAAATTGCTCCTGTTCGTAATTCGAAATAGATTAGATTTTTTGATTAAGTAAAGTGAGAAATTTGATACGGATGAAGCTTGGCTCGTATGTTGCTAGATTTTAAATCATCATTGATTCTTTGTTTTTGCATTAAGCGTAAATCAATAAATTTAAATAATAAATGCATTATTTCATTGAGCTCGAGCTTGACGACTGCACATTTCGTAGTTGCTTCTCCGTGATCGATTAGCTTGCCATCTACAGTGTACAACAGTTCAGTAGCTTCCGGTTTGTATAGATCGAAAACGGGGCCGGGTGGGGAAAGATGTTGTAAGGAATGAGGTGCACCAGTCATTGTTATCGGAGACCGAGTTTACCTCTGCATCTTCACGACTGCGACGAAAAGGAAGGATTGTGTCACCGTGGTAAGTGACTGAGTCGGACACCCTAACTAACACGCAGAGAATCCTGAGTATGGATTCCCAGGATACCTATAGACCGTTCCGATAATTATAAATACACTTACGATCAACCGTCATTTCAAATAACGTGCAGTATTCAACCAAACGTTGGCTGCGTCCTGTTGTTTACATCCAAAAGAAACAGATGCTGTCATTTTTTTCTAACATTTAGTGCGAAATTTTGAAAATGCGTGGCCTTTCTCCAGAGCAAAGAAAGCGAATTGTGCACAAATGGGGCACCGTGAGTGGTCTTTCTATAAGAAAATTAGCCAGAGAAGAAGGTATAAGTGCCGGAGCAGTTCAAACCGCATTGCGGAAGTATTGTTAAGAGTGCACATTTACTGATGCCCCAAGACGTGGTAGAAAACCCGGGCCTGTTGATCCCACAATGGACAAAAAGGTTAAGGAATACTACAAGCGGCATCCTTCAGTATCAGTACGAAATGTGGCGAGAAAGCTTGGAACCTCGGCGAGTAACGTTATGCGTTCCAAGGGAAGAATGGGTTTGCTGACCCGTCGGAAGCAGAAGCAGCCAAAACTAAATCCAAAACAAGCTGAATCTGTGAAACCGAGAGCTCGGAAGCTTTATGACAAACTTCTGACCAAAAAAATGGGGTGTGTAATCATGTAGGATTGCGTGCGATATTGGTTTTTGTTGTTATCATGGATGACGAAACCCACATAAAACTGGACTATAAGACTCTGCCAGGACCGCAAATTTATACATCACCGAAGGGAAAGGATGTCCCTGGACCAGTGAAAGCCATTTACACCGAAAAATTCGGCAAGAAGGTAATGGTTTGGCAGGCCTTTTGTGAATGTGGGAAAATATCTCGTCTATTCATTACGAATGACACAATGAATGGTAAAATTTACGTGAAAGAGTGTTTGCAGAAAAGGTTGTTACCCATGGTTAGGCAGCATAACAATCCTCCAATCTTTTGGCCCGATCTTGCTTCCTGCCATTACTCTAAAGATGCACCAGGGTGGTATAAAACAAATAATTTCACATGTGTCCCAAAGGAGATGAATCCTCCAAACTGCCCTGTAATTCGCCCTATTGAAACTTTTTGGGCTTTGACCAAGGCAAAGCTGAGAAAATATGTCAAACCAGCGGACAATGTTGAAAAATTTAAAAAAGATTGGCTTAAAGTGGTAAAAATGGTCGGAGAACACACTGTGCAAAAGCTTATGAGTAGTGTTAAGAGAAAAGTTAGAGAGCTCGCGTATCCTACGAAAAATAATCCCAACTTGAATTGAAACTGGAAAGAAAACACTTATTATCTATATTTCAGAATAAAATGACCCGAAAAATCCTGTATTTTTCGTTTTATTCGAGAAAGAAGATGTATTTATAATTTTCGGAACAGTCTATATAACTCGGTGACGGCATCGTGAGAGGAATCGTTTCTGCGATATGAACAAAATCTGTACGAATCGCATTTGGAAAATCTTCTAATTCTTTTCTCGAGAGTCCAAATGAATCGTGGGAGGAATCATCTCTACGCTACGGGCAGAATCTGTGCGATTCGCATATGGAATCTAAGTGTAGGAATCTTCAAGAATCTAAATGGAGGAATCCTTAGGTTTCTTTTCGACAGAATCGTGAGATGAATCGTTTTGCGATACGGGCGGAATATTTTTACGCGATGTTTTGACTGAACGTATATCTTTTCACGTAGATTTTCGAATCAATTATGTTGCTCACGCAGAATTTTGAATTACCGCGATTTTTTTGAATTACGAAGTTTGATTTTACGCACATTTTTGAACTGCGGCGTTTTGACGTTGGACTAACGTCTATATCGAAGTTAGGCCCTTAAATTCGAAAATCTAGTAATTCAACCAGGGAAAAGTGGTCAGGTTTTGAGCGCTTATATATCAGTCATTTCTTTTCAGAATTTCGAGGTTTTGCCATCAACCGATCAGAAATTCTTCTACGGTTGAATTTATGTAACAAAAATAACCTATTGTTCGAGATACACTATTGAAAAATTAATAAATCACATCGATTGTCTAAATCATACCGAGCAACCAATCACAGCCTCTCTTCACAAGCACAGTCGACACTAACGGATACAACCGATCTGACTTTGTAAACAGTCTCGCAGCTTTCAACCAATAACGAGCTCGCTTTCGGTAGCTGCAACAGGAGTTTCAACGCCGTTTTAAAATGCTTCTTTTATCATTACCACTGAACAGATTCTAAACACCAATGGCTTGATTGATAGGGGAAATATTGCGCAAGATTGTCATATAATAATTCGAATATATTTTCGATACTAAACTAGTTAAAAGTTGTATTAAAAGTCGTGCACGTTCAACCAATCACAAGCTCGCTTCTCCTTTGCTCGCGGATGGATTTTTGCTTTGGGCTATATAATAGCCTGCGTCGTCTCATAGCAGTCATCTAGGGACGAATGACCGTTTGGGGTTAAAGTCCCTTCAAAAGAAATCAATCAATTATAGCAGTCATCAGTTAACAAGTGGAAGGCCACTAGAACGGTCCTGAATAATCAGCAGCGGTGGCTGATTCCAGTGGCGAAACTCAGCTGCAGCAGAACCAGAACGGTGGTATCAGACAGCAGCGGTGGAGGTAGTGGGCAGCTGCTTTTCTCCATTCAGTTCTGTTCCCCTTCGATCTGAGTTGGACCCCACCAGCGGTAATCCAATTCAGATATCATTGGGTGAAAACAGCCAGAAACTGTACGAGCCAGCACCGCCACTAGGAAAGCTATCGCCATTTAGTGTGTGTGCAGTGTGCACATATAGCGTATGTGCATCTGCATAGCAATCACATTTGCGAGAATAGGGATGATAGCCCCAAGTATGATGACAGTTCTACAAGGTATGCTATTCACGTCGATGCATTAGTATTAGTGATCGTTATGAACTTTTTCCAATTTTGTATGATATTTGAAATGATTTTGCATTTTAAACTAAACTTATTGAACATTCTTTCCTGAAAAGTTATAGAAATGATGTTGAAACATGTTTTATTTGTGGGGAATACATAAACATGCTGCGGTTTAGGTAAAATATGCTGTTTTTCATCAATTCGCGGTAACCTTTTTGCACTTTTCGTTTTTTTCTTGTACTCTAATAGCGCTTCTAAATAGAGTCGCTTATGTTTCATACAGTAACAAAAGTCATGAGCTATGACAATGACTAAGATTATTCTTCAACTATTAGAAATATAGCATTTTTATAAATTTTATTTCGACATATTGTCGCAATTTTTCACACTAAATCTAAATTAATATCAATTTGTAGTGTGTTTCAACTGGAGATTCACTCTCCAACTAAAAAAATCAGATATAAAACAACATAAAACGAGAAATTTCCAAAAATGTTTTGAATTCCATACAAAACGCGAAATTTTTCATAACGAGATTTGTTTGTGTTCGTGGATAGACAAAAATGTAGCATACCTTGTAGAACTGTCATCATACTTGGATGATAGCCTACCAACCCATGTGTATCGAAAGCTAGAGCTGTTGCGTGTGTATGGCTAGCTATAGCTTGTGTAAGACATAGCATGTGTAGCATATTATGGCTATTGCGTGTATATCTTCAGCGTGTGTACGGATAGTTATAGCGTGTGTGGATAGCTGCTGCGTGTGTAATGATTAGTCATAGCGTATGTATGAATAGTAATAGCACATGGTTGGATAGCTTATGCGTGTGTATAGATAGTTGTATCGGATGTATTGATAGGAATAGCATGCGTATGGATAGCTTAAGCATGTGTTTATAAAAAACTATAGCAACAGCGTGTGTATGAATAGTTTTAACGTGTGTATAGATAGTTATAGCATGTGCGTTATAACTATAGCGGGTGTTTACCGAAGATTCTTATTGTCATTAAAAATATTAAAACGTCTTAACGAAGACAGTTGTTAATTTGATTTTACAGCAGCGATTGTAACTTCTTCAGCCAGTCTTTATTCATCGAGGGAAAAATTACTGCCAATGAATGAAAACTAATGAGCATTCATTAAATTTTCGTTTTTGTTTCTCGGTGCGCGGTTTTGATTTTGTTTCTCGCACACAGAGAATAAAACAAACTTGTCTCTATCGTGAAAAATAACAAAACAATTAGAAATGCTCTAAATCACAATTGAAGAAACAATTTTTTAATTTAAAATTTTCGTTTGAATTGTTGTGGGTTGTTTGCTTTTTGCTTAGATAGGAAAATTTTATCAATTCGCTCAATTGAATGATTGTCTTGGTAGTGCAGCTACGAACGAAGGTTTGATTCGAATATGTATGAAATGACAGCGATTAATTAAAAGATATCCATTCTTTTAGTATATATTATTATATATAACGTTTTAACGTCTCAGCATTCAGAAATGCACTGTTAGATAAAATTGCAGCAAATACTAGAGTTGCAATTCTCTCCATTATTTGTTTTAATGGAATATAAGAATACCGTAGTCCAACGTCATGCGGTCGTGTCTTGAATACCACCCTCCTACTTTTTTTAAACGGATTTTCAAATTACCGAATTTTTTACGCGGATTTTTATGAGGTACGTTTCCCCTGCGTAAAAAACCTGACTGTATAACATAACACTGAGCAATACGTATCGTGATGTGTTTTTCTCTTTTCCCGATGAAGTTAAAGAATGTAACCAACATTATAAAGAATATTATACACATTGCGAGAGATACAATGGTAAACTTGCTTCCATTCTTAGATCAAATTGTGCTCCTGAGAAGAGGGTCTTCTCACTTCAACTTCAGACTTCAACTTGATTTAGATTATCTTTTTCTCAGAATGTTCTACTTGCCAATTTAATCCTGTAACTCGTTAATTCTGTTCTGGAAGTATACAAAACCTATGTTTGGAAGTAATATTGACCAAACACTCGTGTAACTGATGGTTAACGAATGAAAATTTTTCATTAAATAAATTCAATTTCAGCCAAACTAGATTCACCTCTATGTTTATTTGGCTTTCTCTGATTTGAATCTGGAATGATATGATTTAGAGAGACTGAAAACCAAACATATATATATATATATATATATATATATATATATATATATATATATATATATATATATATATATATATATATATATATATATATATATATATATATATATATATATATATATATATATATATATATATATATATATATATATATATATATATATATATATATATATATATATATATATATATATATATATATATATATATATATATATATCAACGACGTAAACTGAACACTGCGACCATGGAATCTTAGAATGTGAACGGAATATGCGAACAGAATTACAAATTTCAACAACTGACACTAGCACGGACAGACTATTTAACCTGACTGACGTCCCGGTTAGAAAACACTCATATATATGTTCAAAGCACCAATAGGTTACGCATAGAATCCCTAGGATTCCTCACATTGGAATCGCGGGTGTCCGCGAGAAGGTATTCTCCAGTCAGCCTTGTCTATGGGATTAGGATTCTTGAATGAGAATCGTATAATGAAAATTCTTCGGATACGAAAACTCTCACTTTAACCGTTTTTAGCACTATGGGGTATCCGGGACCCAAAAATTGAATTTTTTTTTGCAATTTCCATCCGATTTCGATAGTTATCACCAAAAGATTCCGTGATTTATCTACTCTCAATTTGGTCTCCGTCTTACATTCGCGGGAATCCGGTTTTCCCGAAACTGAGGAATTTCATGAATATTTGAACAGAATCTAATAACTATTGGTTCAAAGTACAATTTCTTTCACGGGCTATTTTTATGATTTTGAGTATTTTGATGCTATGCCCTCAAAATGTACCTTCCGGAATTGATTCCACTGGGGCTTCTAGTGACCATACAAACAATCAGATAAAACAAGGCCAAACATCATCCAATATTGATATTTTCGGGACCGGGATGACATCCAGAGACTGAAAAATGACTGTTGACATCAATTTGAATTTCAAGATGGCGACTTCCGGTTTTTATAAAATAAATTAATGGCCGAATACCACCCAATATGGTTGCTCCTGGAATTAAAATGATGCCTAGAGATTAGAAAACGAGTCGAAAGGCTTGAAATAACAAAACAAATCAATTCCTTATTCAGTTCGAAATAATCGAAAACCGTCTCCGAAGACTGTAAAAAAACAACTATGGAAATTGTAAGAAAAGGTCAAAATGAAATATGATCAAAATTCAGCCAAACCTGGCTCAAAAATGCTTTTTAGGTTAAGGAAAAAAACAGAAGAACATAAAAATTCGTCTAAATACATGTTAAAATCCTCTGAAACAAACTTCAAACTACAGACCCTGACCGATTTTGGCAAGGTTCGATTTTGACACATGTGCCAAAACGAACTGATATGTTTAATAATATTTCGTAGTTTCCTCGTCTTTCCGCTAACTAACTTAAGCTCAACAGCCGCCAAAACGTTGGTATTAAATTCCTTTATGTTACCAATGTGGATAGCCGGAATCGGTCAACTGGTTACGCATGTATGACCGTAACATGCTACGGTAATATAATGGTCATGATCAAAGCAGTATTTAGAACCGTGCCATTCCAATGATTATTCGAGTACCTAGTTATCATCAAGTGTCTAGATCGTCATAGGCCACACACTGACCTGTCCCGGTTGAACTCCGGACACTCCCAGATTGTTGAACCAACACCCATCAAGCGACACCTTCAACGACTATGAATCCAAAAGATAGTCCATTGGTGGCATATAGTGCCTAAGTTGCATAAATTATTTGAAAAGTGGAAATACTCATGAAATTCCGGCGTGTAGCCAAAAGTGAAAGAGATCTGTATTCCGAATCAACTAAAAATGCTTCAACTAATCCTGGAATTCAGAAAAAAATAAAACAAAGAAAAACAAAGAAAACTACTTTAAATTTGGTTCAAATCAATAAATTAATTAAAACTAAAATAAAAGTCCAAAACGAAAATGATAAAATTCAGCGCAATCGTTGAAAAACGCTTCTAACTGATAGAAAAAGGAAGAGCAGGAAAGTAATGTCAAATTTAACTAAAAGTAATACCATAGATGGATCAGACTAAAAACAAAACTGATTTTAATTTTAGCTCACAGCTTAGTTGGAAGTGCCTCAAAGAGTTAAAACCCTAAAAACTTAATAGTACCTCTGTCAACAAGAATAAAAAGATTATATCTTATTTTATTCGAAATTTTTGAAAGTATTTCAACATATCTGAAAACCCTTTTCAAAAACAAAAAGGGGCAACAAAAAATGATTCAGAAATTTATCATCAGCTCGATTCCGAAAATTTCCGCATTGCGTGGTATTTGGCCTTTTAGGTTGTTCATGCAAACCGGAAGTCGCTATCTTGGAATTCAAATTGACGTCAGGGATCGTTTTCCGGTCTGTGGACGTCATCCCGGTTCCGAAAATACCACTATTATGTGGTATTTGATCTCGTTTTATTTAATTGTTTTCACCAGAAGCCCCAGTGGAATCTGTCCCGGAAGGACAATTTCGAGAGCATATCGCTAAAATACCCAAAACTATAGAAATGGCCAGTGAAAGTAATACTGAAAAAAACTTGAACCAATTACTGTGAGATTCTTATTAAATACGCATAAAATTCCTCAGTTTCGGAACACATCCCCGGAAAACCGAATTCCCGGGAGAGGAGAATTCCTTCGGGGCATCGCTAATGCTGGTTTGAAAGTAGACCATTTACTTAATGAAAATTGCAAAAGATGCAATAATTTTAATTTTGTGGGTACCCTAGTACCGAGCACTGATGGGTAAAGTGAAAGATTTTGTATCCGTAAAATTATCATAACACGATACTCATTCAAGAATCCTAGTCCCATAGACAGGGCATTCCTGAGGATTCTTTTTTCAGGATTCCTTTTCACGGACGGCCCGATTCCAATGTGAGGAATCCTAGACAATCTATGCGAAACCAGTGTGTTCGTCTGGTTGAAGTCCCGGGTAGAACTAATTTATATACATCCGGTCGAACACTTACGATTCGCATAGATTCCCTAGGATTCCTCACATCGGAATCGTTGGCGTTCTCTTTAAGGTATCCTGGAAAAAGAATCCTTAGGAATGCCCTGTATATGGAATTAGGATTCTTGAATGAGAATCGTGTTATGAGAAGTTTTCGGATTTAAATGTGGATCCCTGCAGAATCCGATGGATTCTCACTACACGATTCTTATGCAAGAATCCTAGTCCCATAGACAGGGAATTGCTGAGGATTCTCTTTTCAGGATTCCTTTTCACGGACGCTCACGATTCCAATGCGAGGAATCCTAGGGAATCTATGCGAATCGTATGTGTTCGTCCGGGCAACAAAATTTTTAAAATTATTTAAATAAATATTGCTTATGAGTAGTAACATTTGTTAAGAAGCTAGGAAAATCATTAAATGACAGCGTAGAAAAGAGTAAAATGTCCGTAAGGACTTGCAAAAGATCAGATATTTGTTAATCTTTCACACGAATGATAACTTCCAAATTATATTTTAATAATAAACAAAAGGTGAGTGGATGGGTTAGGAAAATTCTGGCGTTGCCGTACATTCGGACTGTAATTCACACGACTGCAAAAAAGGAAAGAAAACAGAAAGAATCACCAGCTTCTGATAATCCACCAAGCTGCGTCTCGCAAGCCTCAGTAAGCAATCGAGCGAAAAAAATTTATAACCGGTCTCTATGAAGCTGCGGTCACTTGCAGGGATGCCACATACATAAATTTATCTGTAGAACATAAATTTTGGAACAAAATTCTCATAAAGATATCTGTACGTACACATTACAAATTTTTGCAAAAACATAATGACCGTTTTCACTAAATTTACAGAGTCTATACAGATTTTTATACCTGAAATCTGTGTAAGATTTTTTTAAATTAAAAATACAGATTGAAATGTGGCATCTGTGGTCATGAGCACAAAAGGAATCTTCAAAACCAGTGCCGTCTCGTCCCATTGTTTATTACTTACCCTACACCAAGTGTTCATGCCAATTTCGAGAAAATCTCTAGCAAAAATCGAAAGCTAAAAAAACGAAAAAATTCATGTGACAATGCTTTTTCCACTCTACCATAAACCACCACAAACTTACGATAACAATGAGTTATGCGAACGAGAGGCTCAAAACCAGGGGAGATCTGCAACGTGACCAAATTTTGTTTTGGTTTTTGTTCTTTTTGGTCATGAAATTGATCCATGTGAAATATGACCGTTCCGATAATTATAAATACACTTACGATCAACCGTCATTTCAAATAACGTGCAGTATTCAACCAAACGTTGGCTGCGTCCTGTTGTTTACATCCAAAAGAAACAGATGCTGTCATTTTTTCTAACATTTAGTGCGAAATTTTGAAAATGCGTGGCCTTTCTCCAGAGCAAAGAAAGCGAATTGTGCACAAATGGGGCACCGTGAGTGGTCTTTCTATAAGAAAATTAGCCAGAGAAGAAGGTATAAGTGTCGGAGCAGTTCAAACCGCATTGCGGAAGTATTGTGAAGAGTGCACATTTACTGATGCCCCAAGACGTGGTAGAAAACCCGGGCCTGTTGATCCCACAATGGACAAAAAGGTTAAGGAATACTACAAGCGGCATCCTTCAGTATCAGTACGAGATGTGGCGAGAAAGCTTGGAACCTCGGTGAGTAACGTTATGCGTGCCAAGGGAAGAATGGGTCTGCAGACCCGTCGGAAGTAGAAGCAGCCAAAATGAAATCCAAAACAAGCTGAATCTGTGAAACCGAGAGCTCGGAAGCTTTATGACAAACTTCTGACCAAAAAAATGGGGTGTGTTATCATGGATGACGAAACCTACATAAAACTGGACTATAAGACTCTGCCAGGACCGCAATTTTATACATCACCGAAGGGAAAGGATGTCCCTGGACCAGTGAAAGCCATTTACACTGAAAAATTCGGCAAGAAGGTAATGGTTTGGCAGGCCATTTGTGAATGTGGGAAAATATCTCGTCCATTCATTACGAATGACACAATGAATGGCAAAATTTACGTGAAAGAGTGTTTGCAGAAAAGGTTGTTACCCATGGTTAAGCAGCATAGCAATCCTCCAATCTTTTGGCCCGATCTTGCTTCCTGCCATTACTCTAGGGTGGTATAAAACAAATAATGTCACATGTGGCCCAAATGAGATGAATCCTCCAAACTGCCCTGAAATTCGCCCTATTGAAACTTTTTGGGCTTTGACCAAGGCAAAGCTGAGGAAATATGTCAAACCAGCGGATAATATTGAAAAATTTAAAAAAGATTGGCTTAAAGTGGTAAAAATGGTCGGATAACACACTGTGCTAAAGCTTATGAGTAGTGTTAAGAGAAAAGTTAGAGAACTCGCGTATCCTACGAAAAATAATCCCAACTTGAATTGAAACTGGAAAGAAAACACTTATTATCTATTTTTCAGAATAAAATGACCCGAAAAATGCTGTATTTTTTGTTTTATTCAAGAGAGAAGATGTATTTATAATTTTCGGAACAGTCTATATTACAGAACTGGAACGTTTTTTTTATCGAATCTCACGAAATCGCGGAAAACTTTTATGAATAATGCGTTGTGTAGTGAATTTTTTCCCCATTATTGTTTATAGTTACGAACATCATGGACCAACAAACGTCATGGACCAGAGTTGATCTGCAATAACGCACACACATTTGAAATTTGACAGCAGTGAATCCGCTCTGCTTAAAACTTACCAAAAACCTCTCACCGCAGTGCACTTTTCATGGTATACTATATTATTATGTATTTACGCATTTCTCTGTGAGGAAATGACGTACAAAATTTGTAAAATATGTTTTTGCAAGATTTTCATTAAACTTCAAGGATTGTAAACTTGTCCATTAATGGTTGCCACAGTGATGAAAACTTTTGTTTTTTTTTCACAACTACAGATCGCTTGCCAAATCATCAACTTGCGGGCGAATTTATCCGCGCAAACAAATTTGAACCTACTTGGAACATTTCCCTTGCGGTTAGCAAGGTAAAATTTCCGTCCCGAGATTGGTCCAAAATCCATTTTGATATAAGTTTCATCGTCCATCAAAATACAGCCGTTGTACTCTGTCAGGACTTGCTCGTATAACTTTCTTGCTCGGGTTTTAGCAACCAGGTTCTGTTTCAGCGTCCTGTTGAGTTGTTTGCTGGCATGATACGGCCGTAATCCTTCACGCATACAGATTCAACGAACTGTTCTCTAGGAAAATCACGGAGGGAGACCCCAGGATTATTCCGGACTGCCCTGATGACTTTCGCTCGTAGTTTCCGGTCCAATGTTCCACTTCTATGTTTGGTTTGTTTAGCGCAAGCCACCGTCATCTTGTCCCGATAACGTTTGAGCACGGTATTCACAATCAATTTCGGTAGTTTGAGAGCCTTGGCGATCATTCCAGACCAGACCATGGTAGGTTTTCAACGTAGGCGTGCACAATTTTATCTCGTCTCTCTCATTCCATCTTGGATAACTTTTCATCGCGTGCACCAACCCTGACGAAATTTTCACCACTATGTAAACAAACCTTCCAGATCAAAACGCTGTCATTAGTTTTTTAGTACGACAACTAGAGGCGCTGCAGTGAATAAATGGAAACGGTCAAATACTAAGTAGAACAAACCTTAGCAGAGATGCTAGTACACAATTCGTAAAATTTCGAATAAAAAGTGGAAGTTGTGGAAAAAATCAAGCGAGGTAGTACATAATTTTATTTCCAAATGTGGTCGAATCGCGGGAGAATCCCTTGTTAATTTATTGAATATAATAATCCCGTCATAGCAAATTGTGGATATTTTATACGCTGATTTTCGTGAACATTTTTAGAAAATGCATGTGTTTTATTTTGCACATTTCTGGTGATGGCCACTGGGAGGGAGAGGTAGTTGTTTGTACAGGACAACCTTGAGTGCACTGTCAATATCCAAATCCACGAGACGCCACTGGTCAAAAGCAGAGAGAATAAAACTGCTCCGGCTTATCCTTTCTACCATGCAAACCAAACGGAAAACGAAAAACTCTCAAGCATAAAGTCACCAACACTAACACTTATCTTTCGGTTCCCGTGTTTTATCTGAACCATTGTGTTCTTCCTGCACTCGCGCTTCTCAAGCTTTTATAAGTTTACCTAGCGCTCACCCACGCGGATTTATGGCAAGCACTCGCGATAATCGCGTTCCGCCACCGAAAAAAATGCTGCTTCCATGAATTATCACTTTGATAGCTACAACCTCGTTTACGGATACGATTATTAGTGGCAACCGAAATTGCCTGTAGCTTCCACGGATTTTAACATTGGCGTCACTTTCACCGGCAGTTCGAAATCGCTCAATTTCGTATCGCCATTTTCTACACCCTTTGGCACGCTGTTGGCAGCGCTTTTCTCGAAACCATGGTTTTTCAACTGGTGGTAAGTTTTTCTCAGCATCTAACAACAAACAATATCGCACGCTAGCCTGGGGGCTTATGCGGTCTCGATCAACTAGATTAGTTGAGAGAATTCGTTATCGATATTGTTTTCGGCACATTTTGCATGTTGTAGGATAAGAACAACGATACACCGTGCCCCAGTGCTGAGTCGAGAAAATTTCCAGCTTGAAAAGTTTCTCGACCTGATCGAGAATCGAACCCGATATCACAACTGTGTCGGAGAGCTAGCCGACCGACATCGCTAACCACCGAACCACGGGGACCACCATTTTCTCAGCATCTACTGAACCGATTTGGAAGAAATTTTGTTTTAGTGTGTAAAAATGGATTATTTAACTTTTTACATAGCCGTTGTTTGATATCTCAATTTTCCGATTTTTTATGATTTTTAAATACAGTAAGTTTCCGTTTTTAGCAACGAAATTTTAAATTTCAGTTGCCAAAACTAAAACCGTCCAAAAAAAGGAAACCTTTTTTTGTCATTATTATATTCAATTTGAGGTTTTTAACAAATTTTCAATTTTTCATCACTTTTATTCTCACTCAGCGCTTGTAACGTTTGCGTTAAAAAAATGGACATTATTTGAGGATTTTTTATTTGCCTTTACACGCACTGACGAAACTTTCCATGCAGCAACAATCATAGTAACCCATGGGTCAGCAGAAAAAATTTCACAGCTATATCAGTCGAACACTAACCGTAATGGCGAGAAGAGTGAAGCCATTTTGTTCGAAAGTGTGCCCGTTTAAAGAACGATACCCCGTCGCGTCGAAAACGGACATCGTGCGGCAGGTCGTGGACACCGGATACACGCGTTCCGGCTTCTACAACACTTGACACTATTGAACAAAAATCAGAGCTTCGAGAGAAAACCCAGTGCCGGACGGCCGACGACCCTGAGCGACAAAAAGCTCCAAAGGATGCTGAAGAGGAAGACCGAGGTAAAAGTAGCTACATCACTGCGTGTGCTTGGCCGGGAGGTCGGTGCAATCGGCCAATCAGTGAAAAAGTTCCTGGCGAGTGGCAGTCCCGTCCACTGGTTTCGGAGCTGCAGACAATGACGCAGCGATAACGCCTGAATATGATGGCCAAGTCGGTTTTCCCGGCAAATCGCGACGTGGCGGTGGTGATGGACGATGAGATCTGTCTCACCCTGGCTGGCAACGACTAACAAGGCACTCGTATTATACTTCTCCCACGAAGGAAGTGAGCACCGAGGTAGTTCATCTCCCACACCAAGCTCCCCAAGAAGACTACTGTGGCTGACAATCAGCGAGAAAGGGCTGTCAAAGCCGCTCTTCTTTCGTTCCGGAATGGCCGTGAATGGGAAAATTTATAGTACGAAGTACCTAAGTCGTTCATCAAGAAATACCAAAAGGCCAAAGATGCGGTGTTCTGGCCGAATCATGCATCGGCCCATTACTCGAAGCGAGCGTTGAAGCAGATGGAGCGGCAAATACCAAGTTGGCGAACCCGCCCAACGTCCCCAAAATGCGTCTCACCGAGAATTTCTGGACTAACCTGAATCGTAGGATCTACTTCAACAGTTTTGTCGCGAAAACTGAGGAGAAATTGACAAATAAAACAAAGAAAGAACTCAAAAACATGCCTACACGCACGTTTTCGGTTAACTGCCGGAAGGCCGCTCGCAAGGGCGTAGAATTTTTTTGCAAGTAAGGTAATATAACCTTCCGTGTAAAATTTATTGAACACAACTATCTGTCTTAGTTATTTTTTATCACAATTTGAAAAAAGTCCATTTTTTGCCGCCAAATTTTCTTAAACTTTGGAAATAAACAAGGACCCAGCCCGGAAGCTCCTGGGAGAAAAAAGATGCTGACCAACAAAGTTGAAAATAATGATTTTTTTCTCTTTTTATTTATTTATTTTCGTCAAGCAAATGTAGACTACAGTTCTAATAATACAATGATTTCTTATATTCTATACATTATTTCCAGTAGTTAGTCGTTTTTTAATTTGATTTCTGCCCATAGTGATGTCGATATTTTCGCAGTGCTGATTATAGTGACGCATCATGCGATTTATTGGGCCATTTTTTGAGTAGTTAGTTCTGTGAGAGCTTTCCGAAAATATTTTACGATTTCTTAATTGACGACTGGGTGCATAAAAATTTAGTTGCGATAATAATTTAGAAGATTGCACGCGTTGAGAAATAATGTCATTGATAAAATAAAGCATTGAAAGTTCACGGCGTTCTTTAAGTGCTTGTATGTCTATAAGCATGCAGCGTGCTTCATATGATGGTAAGGGAAATGCTGTCCAATTTAGCTTACGAAGCGCGTACAAAAGAAATTGTTTTTGGACAGATTTTTGGGATTCCATACAATGCTATAGTATTCCAGAATTGGTCGGACGTATTTATAAAGCCCAGCATACTATTTGCTTTGTTGATAATTGTATTATAAAGTTCTATGAATGTAAGTTTGGAGTCTAAGATTACGCCTAGATCCCTTACGATTTTGCATTTTTCTACTGGTTGGTTTCCTAAGAAAATGTTTGTAGGTGGTGTTACTGTTTTTCTGCTGAATGCTATTGAATTACATTTTTTGATGTTGAGTTGCAATAGACTTTTGTTGCACCGAGTGTAAAATACATTGATTTCATTCTGGGATATTTCGAAGTCTTCTGCATTGATTATATCTATAAAGAGCTTCATGTCGTCGGCATATACAAGCACACGTATTGATTTGAGAAGAAAGGAAATGTCATTCACGTATAATATAAAAAGAAGAGGGCCCAGGTGAGAACCTTGAGGAACCCCGGAAGTTACTTTTCTCTATTTTAGTTTTTGTTATGCTCTATCTTCTTTCTTTCATCCCTTAAACTACAAAAACACTCGTCTTTCTGAAAGCCTTATCAATCACCTTTTTAAAAATATAATACACTCAATAATTATTCTGTTTTGATGGAATTTTTTTAAGCTTTACTTTTTCTCGACAAAAAAGTGAATTTTCTCCCCAGAACGAGGTTTCGCCAAGACTCCTTTCTCTGAACAAAATTAGTCCTTCTTATAATAAAACTGACCAAAGAAATATTGATCCTCTTCAAAACGATCACGATTTTTTGAGTTTAGACCACTGTGAGATTATCAAATAAATCTTTCCACCAATTGTAAATGTTATGAAATATAATACTCGGGATGTGTAGAAAATATTTTGGAAGTTATTTCATGAAATGATGGTTGAAAAACGTGCTGTAGAATGTGTGTTTCGTCGTTTTTATATCACTTTTTATATTTTACGACCTTTAAAAGGGCCTTACTCAAAACTGTTCCGTACGACGATTTTGAAACTTTGACCAGACGTGTTCTTTTGCTTTCTAGAGATTATTTAACCTAACCCGAACAAAGGGTGTTCCATATCAAATCCCATCACGAAAAAAGGTATAGAAAATTACTTTGTTGACTGATCCTTTCCAAATTCGTTAAACTCCTTAAAATACTCTATAAAATTTTTAGCAACCTACAGATTACGCTCGAATGGACGGTTTTGTTCTTTACTGTGAAATAAAACAAAAAACCTAATTTAGTTTAAAATTGCAACAGTTTTTCATCGTTTTTCGAATAATGTAGGAATACATTTGTTTCTACTCGCTTTCGCAACACAGAGGTTCAGATTATTTCACATCTCAACTTCAGCATAGTGGAACATAAAACTGTTGATTAGCTCAACATGTAATACGCGTAATCACAAACTTCTGCAGCCCGCAATCATATATTAGACTAATTGAGCTAATAAACCAATTCCACTGGACTGTATCTAAAAACCGGGTGCATAGTCACGTTGCAGTTCCCATGGGTATGGTAAAAAGACCGGTAATCGTGAGTAATTACAGTGCTGATAATGATGATAAATTTAGATCCCATCTGCGACCTGTTGCACATGCCATGAAAACAAAGTAATTTATGAACTGTGTGCTTGTGGACAAAACACAGATGCTGCGGTTGTCGGGGGTTCATCCCTCCGATTGCTGTACATTTAATTGCCCTTCTTTTTTTTTCATTGATTCATAAAACTCAAGTGGGTGATAAGAGTACATAGTACGCTGGATTGGTTGTTCTCTTTTACATACTTATTCTGGCAACTGACATGGGAAGCTAAGCGTGTGTTTATCAAATCCGAGTGAAAACAGCAAACGACACCCGACGCGAACTTCCTGTTTTGTCCAAAGATAAACACACCGCCCTCGGTTGGCACTGCTACACATACGGAATGGCTTGAACCCCCTATTTTGGCCAGCCAGGTTTGGGCAGTTTATTACCGTAGTGTAGCGTGTTGCTGGAGTGGTGTTAAGACACTAAAACATTCGAAAAGACAAACATCCGCAGTAACTCTCACGGGAGGAATTCTAAGAGAGCTTAATATACGTTGCGCTAGCGAAAAAGTTCATCGAAAAGTATGTGCGGCGTTTGTACAAGTAGCATTTGATGATGGGAAATGCTGTACAATATTTGCACAGGCTAACTGGCGAGCGGGATTTTCCTTCCAGTTGCACTTTATGATATTTGTCCGTGGGAGTTAAAAACGCACGAGTGGGACCGTTTCTGAACCACGTAGTTATATTTTTGACGAATTTATACTGTGTCACAGCCTTCAAACATGCGTAAATATTACTAATAATACAGTAAAATAGAGTATATCGGCTTTCATTTTCTATTTCCGACATTTCGATTAAATATAAAATCTTTTTCAAGGATCCTACAAATAGACAAGTTGTTACAAAAATTCTATAATCAGAAAACAGTCACTTACAGAAAGGATATCGTTTCATGTCTAATAGCTTTATGTTTTGAGCTTCAACGGTCAAAGATTGAATTGTGGCTAGCATTCGTTTACTGTAACCGGGTTATGAGGGCAAAAAAAAATTATAATTATAGGACAAATTTTCTAAATAAAAGTAAGGTAGGGAACATATTCTAAGCAGCTTTAGGAACCGCCTGTGTATTGAGACGAAATACTCGAAATGTGTTGGGTGAAATTCAAACAGTAGTATACCAATATGTTTTCTATTGTTTTGTCTGTCAGAACTTGTTATCAGATTGTAAAACTAAGTTAGCAAACTTTAACAATAATCAATCAAAGTTACCCATCGAGGGACACTATTCCAATCACCCCGAACCTATTTTTAGCACTTTCCATCTGTTTTACAGGCGTTTTTCCCAGCAGCACCCGAAGTGGCTCCTGAATGGCTGCAATATAGGTCGATTTGCTTCAATTCATGTTTATTCACAGATTTCTTTGTGATTAACGGTATTTCTTAGATTCGTAAGACAGCTAGACAATTCAATAGATCAAAATTCAATAGTTTGAGGCCTTTTTTCTTCGACTGATTAAAATATTACCGTTTTTGCATTTGAAATAAAATAAACTTGAACTGAAGTATATATCACTCTAAGTTTGTTTACGGTATGCTCGGTATTCATGATGTGACAAACTTCGAGAATAGGAAGTGCAGACGGTTGGCGATGTGGTCCAGAATTGTTGTTTTTTCCAGGTTAAACCGGTGATTCCTGTCTATGCAGTGTTGAAGAAGTGCTGTTTTCTCCTTCAGATGTACTATTTCGTAAGTGTTGGTGTCTCTAGTGTTTTCCTAGTTTAGGAGTTGTTCCAGTTTGTTGATGTTCGAACGCCTTTGAATTTGCCTTTAAGTATCGTCGGTTTTAAGATGGTTTACGATCAATCTTGTCCAAATGCATGAGTTTGTTTGGTTCAGGTTTCTGGGCGTGAGAATGACATTTTCAACTTTTAACCGTAAATTATGTGCACTGCTGTAAATAAGGGAATCGCTGGATGATCTAGAAGAGTTAGGGAACTCTTGTGGCTAGTTGATTACTTCTTCTTAATTATTTATACAATCTCTTGACTTATCAATCAATCAATTTACTGATTTATCAGGATTTTCTTTCAAAATTATGAAATTCAAATTGTCGTCATGTTTGTTTTTCGCATAACATTCATCAAGCGCGTATTCTACGCTTGTATGTGGGGAATTTTGAAAATTTTCATGTTCCAGAAATGGAGGACTAATTTTCCTGCAAATTGGGGAAAAGCTGACGCGAATAAAATACTACAAGGTATACAGCCCTAGGGGTTGTATGAAATGGTGACGTAGGACTAAATGTATATATTATATGCTGCGCTAAACTGTTAATAAACAACACTACCGTTTATTTTTGATGGTCGTTATTATAAAACTAACGATGCATGAATACATGAAAATTTTACACTAGTTGTAGTAGCGAAAATTCACATAACTCTTATCTTCAAGCATCTATAGTTCTTAAAAGAACCGATTCCATAATCTTCAGTTAGAAATTCATGCTACAGAACGCTGATAACACTGTGCTACAGCGATTTAGAACTTCTGAAGTGACCAAGTGCAGGTTGTAGGTCTTTTTTTTTTATTTTCGCTTATTTTCCGTCGGTCTAGTTCCGCCACTGTTGTGGCCAATCACCGACGCCCAGGGAGGCGACTCCACACCCAGGACCCTAACTCACGACCCGTTTATATCAACGGACCGGCGCCAACGGCTTTACTTCCTCATGCGATGGAAGGCGTGATCCCAGAGATTTTTCGCCTCAGAAAATCTCCCGGTGTCGGCTAGGATTGAATCTAGACCAAATGGGTTGGTTGTGAGTGGATCACGTCACCTCACAACCATCGACACCTATGTCGGCGGTGGGATTCGAACCCAGCTCCCCTACGAACCCCCCGCTAGGTTGTAGGTCTTGTTGAGTATAACATTCGCTCTTACTGGAAATTTTCCAAACACCCCCGAAATCTGAAGTTATGGTCAAAATACAGTCAAAGTTTTCGTGCGAGGGATAGAAACCGCACAAAAAAAAATCGCATAGTAAAATCATTTGAAACTTCACGTGCAGCTACAAAACAATATTTCCACAGCATTATTGAAAAAAAAAACTTTTTTTATGCGGTGGATTGGGACCATTGAATATTTTGCTTGACCGCGCTTAATAAAGTTTGCTCTCTGCTGTGCCCTCCAGTAGCTGTGCCAGCTAAATATTCTGCAGCGTACGATGGTAACTGTTGCTGCCGTATGCAAAATAAAGGTAACATGTTCCGCAGTGCCTGGAAGTAGACGTACCTTTAACAGCTGCACTACACTCGCTATTGTGTAACAAACTAAACTGAAGCTGAATTTTCTACACGCAGGGCGTGGCCACGCAGATTGGAGAAAGACGAACAAACCAAAACACCTTCGATACTACTGAGAAATTTTCATAAGCATCAAAAGAAAGTTTTTGCTTTCCCGATGCGAAAATCACTCTGGTTCTTAGATTCACTAATTCTCGTTTCTATATCAATATTTGACTTATAACGGTGTTCGAGTGGTCACTCAATTTAGCAGTAAAAATTCTTGAAATGAGGGTTATATCTTGTTGTGATAAACTGTTCATAGGCAACACTACCGTTTATCTTTGGTGCGCCCTGGTCATTATTGTAAAAATGATTATTGAGAAATAGATGAACATTTCACGCTAGTAGTAGCTGTGAAAATTCTCATAACTCTTATCTTCAAGCATTTATAGCTCTAAAAAGAACCGATTCCATAATCTTCAGCTCGAAAAGTGTGCTACAGAATGCTGATGATCGCACCACCACCGGTAGCATTGAATATTTTGTTGGCCGCGCATGAAATTTGCTCTCCGCTGTTCCTCTCAAAATATCATGCAGTGTACGATGGTGCCTGTTGCTGCCGTATGCAAAATAAAACCGAACCGTTTCCGTAATCTTCACGTGTGCAGAACAGCAACAGAACGCTGATGATCGCACCAACGGTAGCTTTGAATATTTTTCTTGGCCGCGCATAATAAAATTTGCTCTCCGTTGTGCCCTCCAGTAGCTGTGCCAGCAAAATATCCTGCAGCGAACGATGGTAACTGTTGCTGCCGTACGCAAAATAAAGGTAACATGCTCCGCATATAATCGCATATCAGTCCCATATGGAAAATCATCAAGTTGAGAAAACAGCGCTTGAAAATACTTTTCTTGTTTTGGGTATTTCTCCTGTTTGGGTGGGTTATTCTAATTTTTTCGTCATGATGCAATGAAATAGACCTCAATCATAACTTCTTCATAAAAGAATTGCCTTTGTCGTGAAAATTACAATGAAAAATAAGGAAGAGACTAATATGTGATTTTTTAGGCCATCGAGTAGCAAAATAATCGCATTCCAGTCTCACTTTCAACCACTAGGTGTACTACTCCATATTTTTCAATTTTACAATTATTAATTCTTTGATGATTTTTTAACAGTAAAAAGCTTGAAAAACAGCACCAAGTATTTATTATATGGATTGTAAAAACATTTGGTGGGACTGTTATGCGATTATTTTCAAGATGGGACAATTTGACCTCACATTTTTTCTGACTTTTTTCTCAAATAAAACTTACTTTTTTGTTTCCTTAATCGATAGTAGAGCAAGAAATAGATGGAATCTGATATTTGACTCAAAAAGGATGAAATCCATATGGAACTGGTATGCGATTAGGCAGTGCAGCTCTCGTTTCTCAATGTCGCGCACCTTTTACAGCTGCACTGCACTCGCTATTGTGTAACAAACTAAACTGAAGCTGAATTTTCTACACGCAGTCTTTTGTATTTGTATTCAGAATAGATTTTTGCCATTAGGGCGTGGCCACGCAGCTAAGAGGAAGACAAACAAACCAAAACACTTTGTTGAGTCAAAATATGTAAGCAGTGGAATTTATTTCGTCCATGTTATTGTTATCTGTGCTCGGGAAGCAAGCCAATAACGAGGGAAATGTATAGGAAAGCTTGACCTTGGAACTTTTCACCTTTTTTCGCCATTAAGCAGTAAAGCAACAATGTTGAACATTATATCAAACAATTGTTACACATTTTTTCTATCGACCGACACATAAATGACTATGATGCAATAAGTCGTTCGCTTGCTATAATCGTTTGAAATTTGACGCAATATTTGCCTGTTTCATTTTCAATTTCACAAAGTGTAATCTAGTATAGAAAACAGACGTAGTCCTGCGTGAAAAGATCAGGTGGTGCCATTCATAGAAGATTTGTGGATTTTGTTAGCTCCGTTGGACAATTGGTCACTTCTTCTTTATTCATTCATCTACATCAACAGAATTCTGAATGATTTCCGGAATGATCTCCTATTTCGTCGAGATTCGGTACAAATTTTTCGAAACCGAAACCAGTCCGATGAAAACTTTAACAGGTATTGCCAATCACTAACAATTGCTTCAAGGAAATCTCTGCATTTGAATCGCGTTTTTGACTGGCGGTATATCGGTTTCCGAATGCTGGATCTGGGAGAGTCTTAGAGTTCAAATATATTTTAAAAGGCACCGCTTAATATCATTCAACTTACCTTACCTTACCTTACCTTACTCTCTTCATACACCGAATTAATCACAAATCGTTGACAACTGAATTATTTTCTTTCATTGTCGCTTTGTTGAAAAACAACCGATTAATCATGTTTTAGTGAAAAAACCTCTAGCAGTAGTGAAGGTTGTCAATTGATAAAGCAATCAACTCCAACTGCCAACGCCTTCTAAGAACGCAATTTGTCCTCTATCTCTACAGTGGAAAACATACAAGTGGAAAACATACAAAATTGAGCGGGGGCCTAGTGTGGTTGGTAACGTCTCCGCCAACCACGCTCGACGCCTGGGTTCGAATCCCACCGCCGACATAGGTGTCGATGGTTGTGAGGTGGCGTGATCCACTCACAACCAACCCAACTGGTCTAGATTCAATCCTAGCCGACACCGGGAGATTTTCTGAGGCGAAAAATCTCTGGGATCACGCCTTCCATCGCATGAGGAAGTAAAGCCGTTGGCGCCGGTCCGTTAATAAACGGGGGGTCGTGAGTTAGGGTCCTGGGTGTGGAGTCGCCTCCCTGGGCGTCGGTGATTGGCCACAACAGTGGCGGAACTAGACCGACGGAAAATAAGCGAGAATAAAAAAAAAAAACAAAATTATGTACAAATCGATCTATTCCCAAGTTATGGAGGTTCGCACATTTCTGTCTCTCTCCTTAATTTATATATTTAGATTTATCCTAACGTTACACATTACACTTTTTATTCACTTTAGTGAAAGTGAATAAAAAGTGTAATGTGTAGTGAAATATTTTATCAAGACGCTCGATCAGAAGTTAATAAATATCCTAACGTTCGGAAAAAAGTCAATGACGTTAGAATACATTCATCTTTATCTTTAAATCACAAACTAAATTCTGACAATACTCGACGCAGATTTGGGCTATTTGATAAAGTTCGAAAAAATGATGAAAGTTTGAATTGGTGGATTAACACTAATGCTCACCTCATTTTATTATTGCATCTTATCGCATTTTTTTCTTAGCTTTCCTATGCTTATCTTAGATTAAACATCGGTAGTTGCGAATTTGTATTGTTTCTCAGTAATATCAGATATAATACTTGACTTAATGACAAAGATGAATTGCAAAAGTCAGAAAAATTAAACTACTGTGAGTACGATTACGCCCAAGAAGAGTTCCAGCTCGGGGCGAAGCTGAAAGACAACAGAAATGATTGTTGCTTCACATCAGCCGCGACGGAAGATGATGAAGGAATAAATAATATGTATATGTCCAAACAAATTGTCCCGTTAGGCTATTCCTATTCCAACCGATGCGCGACCGAATTTACGTGGGAAACGAAAGAGCAGCAAGACACGAGGCATGTCAACATGATATGACCTCAACATGAATTCAGTTTTGAGCCGGCCCTCGGTCAATTCGCACATGTGGTAAGTGCATCTTTGCATTCAGTCATGCTTTTCCGTTTGATTGTTGCTTCACTACTGGTGTTGATTGTGATTCCGCCTGTGATCGATGGGAGGACAACAACCGTCTTCGATGATAATGATGATGACGACCGTCAATCAACAACGGAAACTGTAAGTAATCGTTTTCGATTTCAAGTTTAAACTGAGCTAAGCTCTAATAATTGCTAATGACAGACTCCGGGGGACACCACAGGGTATATTGATGTAACCGACGACAATTCTGAATTGGAATGGACAACCCAATCAATCGAAGCGATAGCGTCATCTCGAGTGTTGAACTGTACAGAGTGTAGTGAGTATTCATTCACCCAGATGAAAATGCAACAATCATATGACTACCCATTTTAGCATGTGGTAATGGCGAACCCCAGGGGAAGATCGTCGGAGGGGATACCGCTAGAGAAAACGCCTTCCCATGGATGGCTGCTTTGTACTACAACAATCGCTTCTCCTGCGGGGGGTCACTCATCAGCGATCGTTACATCCTAACTGCAGCCCATTGTGTGGTTCGCCAAGATCCGGCACGGTTTCGCATTCAACTGCTGGTGCACAATCGAACTCAGCCCACCTCCCAGTCTGTGGAGCGCAGTGTGAAGGCGATTAAAACATTTTTCTTCAATGGCTTCTCCAACAACAACGACATCGGACTACTCGAGATGACGTTTCCGGTAACGATCAGCAGCGATCGACTGGTGCCGATCTGTTTGCCCCAAGCCGATGACAAAGTGTACGAAGGTAAGACCGCAGTTGTGATCGGTTGGGGCCGGACGGCCGTCGGTGGTTTGTCCGCTACCCTGCAACAACTGGAAGTTCCCATCCTGTCGAATGGACAGTGTCGACGCGCCGGTTACTGGGCGTTTAGGATAACCAATAAAATGCTCTGCGCTGGTTTCATCGAAGGTGGACGGGATTCGTGCCAAGGGGATAGCGGTGGACCGTTGCAAGTGTACAACAATGACACTCAACGCTACGAACAGGTGGGAATAGTATCCTGGGGACGTGCCTGTGCGCAGAAGAATTTCCCAGGCGTTTACACCCGAGTCAGCCAGTTCTTGCGCTGGATAAACAATAACACAAAAGATTCGTGCCGCTGCAGCTAAGCATTGCACCGTTGGTAACGATAAAATCTTATGACCACTTTATTTGTCACTCTATTTGTACGAACAATACAGTCAATTTGATATGTTAAAATATTATTTTTTTGTTGTTGTTTTATTCTGTTAGACAGTAAGGACGGAATTAGTTTCGACACCGTAACACAGAGTAAATGCACCACAGGGATGGATTGGAAGAAGTTATGATATGACATAAAATTGACCGCTTTAAACCGCTCGGGTCAGGATCACCGAAAGCAGTGTGATCAGTCCAAAGGAAGCGAGGGCGGGTGCGCTTCCCGGTAAATTACGGCACTGAACCGGTGAGGGCTTTAGATTTTTGCAGAGCGCTTCCCGGAAGTTTCGCACAGCCAGCTGCTGATTGTCAGCATCGAATGTCTGTAAAAGTTAAAAAATCAGAGAACAACGTTCTTCGTGATGTGTTTCCGGATGAAATTACCTGTTTGAAGGCGATGGTCGGTACTGACTTCAGCGGCTGCTGGAGCTTGTTTGTTTCATCGCCATAATTCTTTAGCAGACTGCTTCCCTCGGTGCTGTTGGCGCACTGTTCGATGGTGTCCCAGTTGTGGATCTCGTACATTTCGGCGCACTCCTTGCCAGGGAACTCGCCCGATTTGAACTGCGCCCGCTCCATCAAGCAGTTGACGTACTCGAGAATCAGCACCTCGCGGGTGTTATTCGGCTGGTACGAATTACCCTGGATGTGGTACAGAGCGCAAGCATGTACCTTGTTGGCGTAGCACTCGTTCGGTCCATGGTGGCACTCGAACAGCGTATCCGAACCCTGCGTTCGGTAGGTCGCTTTGCCGAACGGGATGAACTTCAGGTCCATGTTGTCTTTGAACTGCTTCGCTGCCGGATAGAGCTGCGTGTTGATGAATGCCGCACTGTCCGGGCAAAGGGCTTCGTAGTAGATGTTCACCGGAACCTGCAAACGAGAGAATGGTAAACGTCAGTCAGTGTATGCTCTGAGGTGTGAGTCTTGTTTACTTTAGTTCTGGTATAGAATTCAGATCGAAGTAGACTACCGCTGTACCGTGCTTCCTTTCTCATTATTTTTGTGTCAAAAAACTATTTTATTCAAGGTGCCGCGAGTGAAATGTGTTAAATTTGTCTCCAGTAAGCTAATCGTTTTATACAGCGAAAAAAGTGTTTGGACTATAGAAAATGTTTCTAATTTTGGAGCAACAGTATTCTCCTTCGAACATCTGTAGACCAAAAGCTAAGTATTCTTTTTATTTTTGTTCTCATTCATCGCTCAGACAGAGAGTTATCGTCTTCTGTTCCAATATGATAGTAAACCAATTGAAAAAATCTTAATTTAAAAAAACTTCGTACTGGAGTAAAATGCTCACGCTAAGAATAATTTGCTAGTACCAACATTAATGCTGAATGTCGGCTATAAGGATACCCAATAAAGCGTGTCATTAGATTGAGACTCATTATTAACCGTCTTTGCGTATTCAGGATCAAGGACAAAACTGAGACAAAATTAAACCAGTCAAAATAGAGACCAAAATCAAGCAGAAATTGAAAGACAATTAGACGAAAACGAGACAAAATGAGAAAAAGAGAGAAAAATGAGGCAAAAATAGTGTGAAATAAGAAAAAGACATAACAAATCAAAGATGAAATTTAGAGCAAAATAGATGTGACAAAAATCATATAGAAATAAAGTGAACCTAATTCGGAATTGACAAATAAATTGAGGTAAAATATCAGTAAGAAAAATTATACATAATTGAGATAAAGATGGAACAAAACTGATAAAAGTCAGCCAAAAATGAGTCAAAATAAAGGCTAAATGACGTAAAATAGAACAAAAATAAAACGAAAACGAGACAAAACTGAAAATAAAGTAAGATATGGATTAGATAAAAAAGAATCGAAAATGAGGTTACAAGATGACAGAAATGAGAGAGAAAGAAAAACAACAATTGAACGAAAAGAAACAATAACAAGACGAAAAATAAATAAGTAAAATAAATCGAATGTGTAACATTAACAACAAAGAGCTGTTCCTTAAAAGAAAAACATGATTTAAAAATTGAACATATAGACTGAAGATAGACAACAACGAGTACAAGGATGGAACATAGAGTAACAAAAATCATGAAAATAAATAAAAACAAAAGTTGCTAAAACATACGTAAAACAGCAATATGAAAAATTATACAAAATTGAGACATTCAAACTGTGACAAAATTGTGCCAAAAAAGTAAAAAAGTAAAAAGTAAAGCAAAACTGAAACGAAAACGAGACAAAATTTATGAGAATAGAGGTGATGAAATAAAAATGAAGCATAAAACAAAAGCTAAACATAATTGACAAAAACAACACATAAATAAAATATTGGTAAGGAAAATTATACAAAGGTGGAACAAAACTGAGACTAAATTGAGCCACAAATCAGTTAAGAGAAGAACTAGAATGGAGCATAAATTAAACAAATTAAGAAAAAAGCAACAAAAAGAGACAAAATTGAAGCATAATTTAGTAAAAATGCAACAAAATTAACCATTTAAACGAATTATGGACAAAGGTGAGACACCAATAATCGAAAGCAAAACTAAACAAGAAATAAAAACCAGATTCAATTAAAACAAGAACAGGACATAAATGACACAAACAAAACATAGTGAAAATATCAAAAAAAAAAATTATACAAAATTTAACCAGTCAAAATAGAAACCTAATTAAACAAACAATGTGAAACAATGAGACGACACCGAGACAAAATGAGCAAAAAGAGAAAAATGAGGCAAAAAAGATGTAAAATATGAAAAAAGCATACAAAACTAAGATAAAATTCAGAGTTAAAATTAGAAAAAATGTGTACACATTGAGACAAACAAAAGTCGAAAAGATGTGATAAAAATCATGAAAACAGAGTCAAAGTAAGACGAAATTGACGCAAAAAGGTAAAATATCAATAAGATAAATGATACATGATTGAGATAACGATGGAACAAAACTTGTGAAAGTCAGCCAAAAATAAATCAAAATAAAGACTAATAAGACGTGAAATAAAATGAAAACCGAAAATGAGACAAAAACTAGACAAAACTGTTAAAAATTAAATCGAAAATAAGGTTGCAAGATGACAGAAATGAGACAGTCAGTAAAATAAACGAATGAGCTACGGAAAAGTATACACGAGGTAGTCGAACAAACAATAAAGGACAAAAATAACAGAAAGATGACGCCCAAGTGAAAAAAGTGAAATAAAATAAGACAAAACTGTAACAAAAGATAAGAAACAAAATATATTTGACGAACAAAACAAATTAGTACGCAAGAAAACAAAAATCATACACAAAACAAACTTAAAATAATAAAAGTTTACGTAAATACAACATAGGTAAAATATCAATTAAAAAATATGATACAAAGTTGAGACGAAAATGAAACAAAACTAAGTCAGAAATGAATCAAAAAAGATTGAAGCAAAAATGAGAGCAAAATGAGACGAAACCGAGAAAAAACTGAAGACGAAAGACGTAGTAAGTAAGACGAAAAATAAATAAGAAAAATAAATCGAATATGCAACATTAACGAAACAGAGCAGTTCCTCAAAAGGATAACATGATACAAAAATTAGTTGAAAATTAAACATTTCATGGACTGAAGTGAGACAGCATCGATTGACAGTTACGGACTTTAGCAAGGCATTTGACAGAATCGACATACCTTTATTGCTCTTCAAGCTTGAAAAATACGGAACTGAAACAAAATTTATGGAATGGCTGCAGTCATACTTATCAAATCGAACACAAATAGTCCGCTTTCAAAATTCCTTTTCAAACCCAATAGAAGTAACTTCTGGGGTTCCTCAAGGTTCTCACCTGGGCCCTCTTCTTTTTATATTATACGTAAAAGACATTTCCTTTCTCCTTAAGTCAATACATGTGCTTGTATATGCTGACGACATGAAGCTCTTTATAGAAATAACCAATGCAGAAGACTTCAAAACATTCCAGAATGAAATTAATGTATTCTACACTTGGTGCAACAAAAGTCTATTACAACTCAACATCACAAAATGTAATTCAATAGCCTTCAGCAGAAAAACAGTAACACCACCTACAAACATTTTCTTAGGAAACCAACCAGTAGAAAAATGCAAAATCGTAAGGGACCTAGGCGTAGTCTTAGACTCCGAACTTACATTCATAGAACATTATAACACAATAATAAACAAAGCAAATAGTATGCTGGGCTTTATAAAACGCTTCGGCCACAATTTTCAAGACCCATATACAATCAAACTATTGTATATTACATACATCCGACCAATTCTGGAATATTGTAGCATTGTATGGAATCCATATATTGTCACATATGAAGAACGCATTGAATCTGTCCAAAAACAATTCCTTTTGTACTCGCTTCATAAGCTAAATTGGACAGCATTTCCCTTACCATCATATGAAGCACGCTGCATGCTTATAGACATACAAGCACTTAAAGAACGCCGCGAACTTTCAATGCATTATTTTATCAATGACATTATTTCTCAACGCGTGCAATCTACTAAATTATTATCACGACTAAATTTTTATGCACCCAGTCGTCAATTAAGGAATCGTAAAATATTTTCGGAAAACTCTCACAGAACTAACTACTCAAAAAATGGCCCAATAAATCGCATGATGCGTAACTATAATAAGCTCTGCGAAAATATCGACATCACCCTGGGCAGAAATCAAATAAAAAAACGACTAACTACTGGAAATAATGTATAGAATATAAGAAATCATTGTATTATTATAACTGTAGTCTACATTTGCTTGACGAAATGAATAAATAAATAAAAAAATAAACAAGAATAATAAAAATCATTTAAAAACGAAAAGTAAAAACGAAACAAAGCTTCTCAAAACATACGTAAAATATCAATCTGAAAAATGTGCAAAAAAAATAAAAAAGTAAAAACTGAAACGAAAACTAGGCAAAATTTTTGAGAACAGAGATTATGAAATAAAGATGAGGCATTAAATAAAAACTGGACATGATTGACAAAAACAACATAGATAAAATATTGGTAAGACAATTTGTACAAAGGTGGAACAAAATTGAGCCACAAATCAATCAAGAGAAAGACTAAAATGGAGCAGAAATCAAACAAATTAGGAAAAAAAGTAACAAAAAAGACATTTTGTCTATTAAACTATTATTTAGTAAAAATGCAACAAACTTAACAATTGGAACAAATTATGAACAAAAGTGGGACACCAATAATCGAGAGCAAAACTAAACAAGAAATGAAAGCCAGTTTCAAAACAATCAAGATCAGGACAAAATTGACACAAATAATACACAGTGAAAATATCAAAAGAAAAAAAAATCAAAATTGAGACAAAATTTAAGCAACAAAAGAGAGACAAAATTAAAACATAATTCAGTAAAAAATTCAACAAAAATAACAATTGAAAGTGAAACAAATTATAGACAAAAGTGGGACAACAATAATCATGAGCAAAACTTAACAAGAAATAAAACCCAGATTCAATTAAATCAAGAACAGGACATAATTGACACAAACAAAAGATAGTAAAAATATCAAAAAAAAATTAATACAAGATCAAGACAAAATTTAACCAATCAAAATAGAGACCAAATTAAAAAATGTGAGATAATAAGACGAAAACGAGACAAAATGAAAGAGAGAGAGAGAAGAACATGAGAAAAAAATAGTGTAAAATATGAAAATATCATAACAAAACTAAGATAAACTTCAGAGCGAAAATCAGTAAAAATATATACATATCAATATATTTGACTTTTGTTATACATATTTATCAAAAGTCAAAAAGATGTGATGAAAATCATACGAAAACAAAGTGAAAGTTAGACGAAATTGACACGAAAATTGAGGTAAAATATCAATAAGATAAATGATACATAATTGAGATAACGATGGTGTAAAACTAATAAAAGTCAGTTAAAAATATATCAAAATAAAGACTAAAATTACGTGACATAGAACAAAAAACAAATAAAACGAAAACGAGACAAAACTGATAATAAAGAAAATCGAAAATGGGGCTACAAGATGACAGAAATCAAACAGTCAGTCAATTAAAGAAGATTCTCCATGAGGCAGACAATAAAAGACAAAAACAATAGAAGGATGACGCCAAAGTGGAATAAGTGAAATAAAATAAGCAAAACTGTAACAAAGGATAAGATACAAAATTTAGTTGAAAAACAAAACAAATTATAGACACGAGACCAAGAAAAACAACGATGGAACGAAAAAAAAATAAAAATCAGATACAAAATGAACCAAAAATAATAAAAATTGTAACCACAACATAGGTGAAACATCAATAGGAAATATGGTAAAAAGTTGATACAAAAATGGAACAAAACTGAACCTAAATCAACGAAACCGAGAAAAAACTGAAAAAGAAGATAACAACGATACATGAAAGAGACACGAGTAAGACGAAAAATAAATAAGTAAGATAAAACGAATATGTAACATTAACATAAGAGCTACAAAAATTACTTTGAAATTAAACATAATACATATTTGAAATTGAACATAATACAGACAACATAGAACCAGTCAGAACAGAGACAAACTTGAAGCATGTAAGACAAAAATATAACGAAAAGTAGAAAAAATTGAAACAAAAATTAGTAAAAATTGCAACAAAAATAACATGAAAATGAAACAAATCATGGACAAAAGTGTGGTAGCAATAATCGAGCGCAAAACTAAACAAGAAATAAAAACCAGATTCAAATGAATCAAGAATTGAACACAATTGACACAAAATCCAGCATAAATTGAAAGACGAAAACGAGACAAAATGAGAAAAACAGATAAAAATGAGACAAAAATAAGGGGCCATCCACATACCACGTGGACAGCTTTGGGAGGGGGGGTTGGCTAATGTTCACGATCCATACAATTTTTTTAGAATTTATATGGGCAGTTGTCCACGGAGGGGGAGAGGGGGTCAAAATCGTTAAAAATTTGTCCACGTGGTATGTGGATGACCCCTAACGTAAAATAAGGAAATAGTTTAACAAATCTAAGATAAAATTTGAAGCGAAAATTAGTAAAATATCAAACAAATATGTATTGAGACAAACAAAAGTCAGAAAGATGTGACAAAAATCAGATAAAAATCAGATAAAAATCAGATAAAAATAAAGTGAAACTAAGACGAAATTGACAAAAAAAATGAGGTAAAGTATCAATAAGAAAAATGATACGTAATTAATATAGTAAAGACTTAAATGACGTGAAATAAAATAAAAATAAAAATAAAACGAAAACAAGACGAAACTGATAAAAAAGTAAGATATGGATAAGACAAAAATAAATAAAAAATGAGGTTACAAGATGAGAGAAATGAGACAGTCAGTCACTCAAAACAAATAGCCACGGAAGAAACAAAAATAAAAGAAGGATGACGCCGAAGTGAAAAAATGGAAGTAAAAAAGACAAAACTGTAACAAAAGTTTAGAAACAATAATTTAGTTGAAAAACAAAGCAAGTTATAGACGCGAGAGCATGAAAAACAACTATGGAATGACAAAAAAAAAACAAATATCAGATACAAAATAAACGAAAAATATTAAAAATTGATGTAAACACAACATAGGTAACTAGAAGATCAATCTAAAAAATGATACAAAATTGAGACATTCAAACTGTGACAAAATTGAGCCAAAAACAAAAATAAAAGGAAAACTGGAGTGAAAACGAGACAAAATTTCTAAGAAAAGAGGCAGTGAAGAAAAATATTGGCAAAAAAAATTATACAAAGGTGCAACAAAACTGAGGCAAAATTGGGCTACAAATACGTTAAGAGAATGACTAGAAAGACGCAGAAATTAAACGAAAAGAAGACGAAAAAGGAACGACGATGAGGTTGAAATTGAATATTCAGTCAATCAAACTAAACAAAACTAAATTTAAAAAATGAGAGATAACTTAAAGGAAAAAAATATAGTAAAGAGTCTTCATTTGTGAGATAAGAGACAAGAGACATTAGAAATAAAAGTAAGCGAAGTTAAAAAAGACAACAATGTAGTGAAAATAAGATAATAAAACTCAAGCAAAAATTTATAAAATTGAGACGACAGCAAGACAAAAACGAACGGAACTAAAACGATGATAAGGCAAAAAATCTGTTAACAATTAGGTGAAAATAGGGTAAAAGCGACATAAATCAACGTTAGATAGAATTACAACAAGAAAATTGACACATAATTGAGACAAAGGTGCGAAAATATGTGGTTAAATTTAACAACAAATAGGATGAAAGAGAGACCGAAATGAAACAAAATTGGAACGAAAATGAGATGAAAACAAATAAAAGTAATAAGAAACAAAGAAAGACAAAAATGAAGCACAGGAAAAAACAAAAATAGGACGAAAATGAAGTGACAATGAGACTGTCAGTAAATTTATAAAAATGTGACACAAAAATTTGAAATAAAGTCAGAAGTGACAAAAAAAGAGACAAAAATGGGAAATGAAACAAAAATATAACTAAATTGACACAAAATTTAAGCAAAAATTTGTGACATAATTGAGACAATGAAGCAAAAAATATGTAGCTCAGTTTAACTATAACTAGGTCGGAGTAAAGTCCAAAATGAAACAAAAATGAGACGAAAATGATACAAAAACATGATAATACTAATAAAAAAACAATGCGAGACAAAAATGAAGCACGAAAAAAACAAAGAAATGGACAAAAACGAAACGACAATGAGACCGTCAGTAAATTTAGAAAAATGTTAAACAACAATTAGAAATTATAAGAAATTTGATTCAAACTTGGGACAAAAATTGAACAAAACTGAGCCAGAAATAAATCGAAAGAGAATGAAGCAAAAATGATAGGAAACCGAGAAAAAACTGGAACAAAAGATAACAATAAGGCATGTATAAATCGAATATGTAACATTAACAAAATAGAACTGTTTCTAGAAAGGAAAACATGTTACAAAAATTAGTTTAAATGGAACATATTATAGACTGAAGTGAGACAAACAGTTAAACACGGATGGAACGAGGAGTTACAAAAATCATTTATAGAGAAAAGTAAAAACAAAAGAAAACTTGCTAGAACATACGTAAAATATCATTCTGAAAAATGATACAAAATTGAGACAAACTGTGACAAAATTGGGCCAGAAATAAGTAGAAAAGGAACAAAATGTGACAAAATTTATCAGAAAAAGGGGGAGTGAAAAAAAGGTTGGTAAAAACAATTATACAAGGATGGAACATAACTGAGATGAAATTGAGCCACAAATAAGTTAAGAGAAAGACAAGAAGGGAGAAAAAATTAACACAAAGGAGATGAAAATGAAACGACAATGAGGTTGATATTAGAAATTTTGTCAATCAAAAAATAATGAAACTCAAAAATGACTGAACAAAAATGAGATATGAATAAACCAACAACAAGACTTGAACGAAAAAAAGATAAGAAAGAGTCTAAATGTGTGGGATTAGAGACAACAGAAGATACAAATGAAACAATAGTAAGGAATGTTAAAAGGACAAAAATGTAGTAAAAATAAGATAGAACTCAAGCGAAATTTTGTTAAAATAAACTAAAATTCAATAAAATTGAGACAAATTCTAGACGACAGCAAAACAAAAACGAACGGAAGTAAAACAATGATAGAGCCAAAAAGCAGTTGAAAATTTGGTAAAAATAGGATAAAAGCGACAAAAATAAAACTGAGATAGAATAACAACGAGAAAATTGACACATAATTGAGACAAAGGTGCGAAAATATGTGGTTGAATTTAACAACAAATAGGACGAAAGAGAGACCAAAATGAAACAAAATTGGAACGAAAATGAGACGAAAATAAATAAAACTAATAAGAAACAAAGAAAGACAAAAATGAAGCACAGGAAAAAACAAAAATAGGACGAAAATGAAGTGACAATGAGACTGTCAGTAAATTTATAAAAATGTGACACAAAAATTTGAAATAAAGTCAGAAGTGACAAAAAAAGAGACAAAAATGGGAAATGAAACAAAAATATAAAAAATTTACACAAAATTTAAGCAAAAATTTGTGAAAAAATGAAAAATAAAACGAAAATCTGATGAAAAGGGGGAAAATTTAAGACTAAATCAATTTTGAACAAGAATAAAACAAGGATCGTACAAAAAGAAAATTTGGATAACAATAAAGTAGAAAAATGAGACGCAATCAAAACAAAATTTTATTGAAAAACGAGTTTAACAGGAATAAAACCCTAACGAAATTGGACCAGAAATGAGTTTATAGAAAGAGAAAAGAAGAGCAGATATGTAACAAAAATGAAACGAAAATATAACTCTACGAATAACAAAAGTTAAACAAGGGTGACGCAAAACTGAAAGTACAGGGTGACAAAAAAGTCCAGTCACACAGGAAAATCTCAATATTTCAAATAATAAGAAGAAAAACTGAATCTGGCTTTCATAGCTTTATTCAGTAACCCATAAAGATACTTCACAGACGATATCTCGGAATTACGCCACCTTTCTCTGATCGAACCAGTTTCAGACGTCTCGGAAAGTCGTCGCAAGCGGCGCGCACGTGATCCATCGGCATCTCGTCCCAGATTTTCGTGATAACTCGCTTGAATTGCTCCAATTTTTTTATTTTATAGTCGTTCAGCTTCGACATCATGTATCCCCACACGAAATAATCCAGTGGATTCAGATCCGGAGACGACGGAGGCCATTCATTCTTCGAAGTGAAATCGGTCAAGTTTGCCCCACACCACGCCTGAACAACCTTTGCGGTGTGGGATGGGGCGCCATCTTGCTGGAAGCAGTAGTAATCGTCTTCAGCTTGAGGCAAAACATTTCTATTCAAAACAGTGTCCAGGTAGTACGCTGCGTTGATTTTGACCCCTTTATCGATAAAAATAAGAGACAGTTTACCTCTCTTGCAAATGGATCCCCAAACCATCACTGACGTCTTATTTTGGAACCGGGAAACGTTCAGCTTGCCCACAGGAGCTTACTGGAGGCTCACACTCCAAAGTCGATCATTTTGGCGATTGACTGTTTGCTCCAATACGAACAGCTTCTCGTCCGAAAAAATAATCTCGTCATCTGCGCGCCAACCGAGCAACTCCCGCGACCGTTGGTACCTCTTGTCCTTCGTAGCTTTGGTAACCCCATGAACCACCTGTTTTTTGTACGGTGTAAGTTTTAAATCCTTGCGCAGAAGCAGGCGGATTGATTCTCGGTTCATTTTAAGGTTCCTGGCCAGCTTCTGTGCAGATTTGGCGCGATTCCGGCGAATCCGGTCTCGTATAATCTTTTTCAGCCTTGGAGTTCTCACAGACCATGGTCGTCCAGATTGTGTCTTGTCCTCGGTGCCTCCAGTCTCTAGGTACCGATTTATGGTCCGGTACACGAATTTCCGGTTGATTCCGAGCGGTTTTAGGTGTTTGAATATGTGTCCGGGTTTGTACCCTTTCACATATTCAGCGATAACAGCTGCTCTTAGCTCTGCCATGGCTCACAACTCAATGTAAACAAACTGCACAGAAACGAAACTCTGCCACTTTGGGCAGCAAAGTTAACCCTTTCATTTGACATATAGATGGCACCAGAGAGATGCAACGTGTAGGCTACAGGCGACCCCAAAAAAGTATGACCGGACTTTTTTGTCACCGTGTAAGTAGAGACAAAAATATAACACAAATAATACAAACTGGAAGTCCGTTTCTGCTACCCTTTATTGGTGAGTGCCAGTGAGGGTTTCAAGCGTGACGATCTAAAACGGATCAGATGTTCACCCTGAGACATATCCATGACAAGTTTCGAGAACACAACTTGCAGATTTATCATATGCTTATAGACTTCAAGGCAGCGTACGATTCAGTAAAACGCAACTAGTTGTGGTAGATTACGCTTGAACATGGTTTTCCAGCAAAACGGATTAGGCGTCAGATCGTAACGGGGGAAATAATGGATGTCCAAAGTCTTTTTTGTGGGGATGGATGGTCTGAAGTAAGGCGACAGGCTTGTGAATTTGCTGTTCAACAAAGTCTTGGAAGGTGCTATACGGGAGGTAGGTATGCAGAGGAGCGTAGCATTCATCACAAAGTCTCACAAGCTTCTAGGCTTTGTGAACGAGCGTCTATACCATCGGTGTTAATCGTAGAACTGTGGGGAAGGCCTTCACGGCTCGCTAAACGAACTCACCATAAACACTGCCAAAACAAGGTAAATTGTGTCTGGCAGAGACTATGGTAGTTCCGCGGGTGTTGGAGCTGCGAAGTGATTGATGAATTTGTCTACCTTGGTACACTCGCAACATGTGATAACGAGAAGAGCCGTAAGGTCATGAGACGGATTGTACTAGCGAACAGATCCGTACGAAATTTGCATTCTACAGGACGCTGATCCTCCCGGTGGCGCTTTACGGACATAGATAATGGTCGTGGAAGAAAGCCGATTGAAGAGCGTTCTGGGTCTAAATATTCATTTCCACTATCACTATCATTGCGAGAAAAACGCGTTTTTGTTATTTTAACCCAAATAATTATATTGAGATACAATTTCAACTAAATAGTATGTCAATTTTATGAAGATTGATGTTTGAATAGAGGCCCCATGGATTATACGAGTCTTTTTCTCGCAGATTGTTCGCATAGCTTGACGTAAATACTCGACTACTTCCTACTCTGCCTCGCAGTTGAATTAGTTTTATCAATCGTGTTTCGGTCAAACGTCAGTTATTGTCCATCGGAAGTTTCAATTAGACAAATACGCACAAGTACACATACAAGCCCACACACATACACACACACACAAACACATGCACAAAAACTTACATTTACGCTAAGGTGGGTAATCGTTACAAGGAAAAATGCAAACTTGACAGCACAGAGCCAGAACAAACTTTTTTTTATTCAATTTAGGCCCCCAGACTGGATTACTCGTGCCTCTGATTGGTACATTACATATGCAAATACATGAAGTTGTATGAAAATTAGTATAGAAAAACTTTTTCGCATGTTTCTTTCTAGAGAGCTATCGATCAATCCACTTCCGGTAGTGTCAGGATTGTTTGGGGCCCCAAATAGAACCATAAAAACGTTCTGGCGAGTCGATTAAATTTACCCACCGTAATATACACAAACGTTTTGATTATTTCATCTTGTGCAAATATCCACTAGTACTGGGAAAGGACACGGTGACTTTAGATCTTCCTGAGGATGAGTGTTTGTAAAAATATTAATATTCAATACAAGAATTCAATCCCCCTTTCCTCTTTTCCCCTTTCCATGAAATATTTGTTGAATTAAACGACTTAACTTAGACAAACAGACAGTAGTTAGACAGTCGAATAAAACGACTTAACATAGACAATTGCACCTTGTATGGAGTGACGCCAGTTTTTGCAACCAATTGGCAGTTACGCCAAAACGTTTTTCCAATATTTCTCATAAGTTTTAGAACAAAATAGTTTTCTTTTCATTTGTAGTATATGTAGCTTAGGGAAAGGAAGCTGATTCAACGAAAAAGCGCATTTTGGTCATTTTGGATCTTACGTCAACTATGTAACCAGGGGCAGTGGAGTGATCTCATGAATTTTGATACTAATTTTGTTCGGTTTTATTCCGTATTAACAGGAACCAGATCTATTCACAGGTTCATGTCAGTCCCGGATTCTAAAAGTAGGCAGAATTTCCAATCTTTTAACGGGTCAAGATCGAAAATCGGACAAGAAATGAAAAATCAAGAAGAATTCCATTTTGTGGGTACCCGGGTACCCTGCCGAGTACTTACGTGTGTTAAAACTGCCGAGTACATAACGGTTAAGATTATCTTGAAGCAAAATGAAAGCTCGAAGTTTCGACAAATTACAGATAGATCAGCATTCTTTTAACGAATAATGACATCTTAAAAAAAATCGAAGTCCCCCCCTTCGACCCCTTCTGCTGCTATGAACAATCTGATGATGGAAAATGGTTTATTTCCACTAGTTAGGAGCATTCCATTAGTTTCAGCTGGCTGAGTTGAGGTTATCCTTGTTTTTTTAAAGCAATAAAGTCTGAAAAGGAACCCGGGTACCCTGCCGAGTACATAACGGTTAAGCTCTTTTAAAAGCTTTTTTCTGCCTTCCTAGCATTTGAAGGCTGATTCCGTCAATGGCTAACACAAAACAGCTTTTTCTGGTCTTGAAACGCGTCCTTTGCCGTCCGTATCATCGGTTTTTTGGGTTGGCTATTTTTTCAGAAGAATTGGAATTAAAAATTCAAACAGTAAGTTTTTTATGCTTTATTTGGTCTCTATAAACATCTATTATCTTTTTTTTTTTGTTTTTGTTTTGGACAAAACTATTGTTTCATTAGTTAAGGTTAGTTGTGGTTGAGAATATTCATTACTTTTTATAATGTCCACGAAAGTTTCTAGTAGTGTCAGGCTCGAGCAATTCTCGGTTTAATTTCAAATCATCTTTCACTATGACTGGTTTTTAGTGGGCTCCAAAAGCTGAAACACAGTGATTTGTATTTTGTATAATTTCATATCTGTTGACTTCCTTTACCATTACTTTTTTCTGGGCTTAGAAAGTTTATATAGTATATAAAGTAAGGAATTTGATCGGAAAGTAGGTCAAACTTTTTTCGTTTTTCCTATACAACCATTCATTGACACTCTGATGCTAACTGATTTGAGAGTTTTTAAAACACCGTAAATAGCTGCAAGACGTGAGTTGTAAAAAAGTGACAAACGAACAGACTGTGATCTTAGTCATGGACGCATCATCATAATATTTTTTCCCGAACGGCACCACTGACCTCCAAGAGTGAGTTAGACTTGTTGAAATAATTTCCTAATCACCTAAATACTTATGCCATACTGGAAAACTCGTAGCAAAGCGTTACTTGAAGCTTGCGAACTGCAATGAATTTTCCATTGAACAGATTCACATGAAATTAACAAGGGAAAGTCAACAAACAAATTAATATTGAAACAAAAATGTGAAATCAGTCCATTTTCCAGCCCAACAATGAAGGGGGCGGCCACCGCTCGCTCCCACATGGAATTACGGAGTGTATTATTATTAGTCCAACTGTCTACCTAAATCATGCCTCATCATCTGAAACGTCGTTAAAGTCATCACATCACAAGCCATCTGCCACAGATTGCATCACTGGAGCTGTGATCGTTGTCGCGTGTAGTTAAGTTTCCATTAACCATAATAGGATGACAGCTTTATCCGCTTGTAGTGTGAAATTTACTTTCGGTCATTTCTAGCTTGTGGAGGTGATTGTGAGAAGCTTGCGTTAAGTTTTACTTCAACCTACAGTTGAAGATACAAAAACTTAAGCTGCTGTTGAGGGCGTATACCTATTTATGCGTATTGATTGCCGTTTCCGAAACAGAAGCTGGTGCTTTTTTATTTCACGGAAAAAGGCACCTTGTGATGACAATGTCATCGTTAAAAAAACGAATAACTGGCTGTTGTCTCTATAGAGCTTTACTATCGACTCTATTATTGCAAGTTAAGTAGTTGGTGGGATGTTGGCATTAAGAATCACATCATTACAGTCATTTCGTGTAATTTGTGCTGCAGCCTAGCAGGAATTTATAAACTGTTTTCATAGGATGTTAAGTTTTTTTTCTCTGTAGTGAAAAGCATTCAGAAGACTCGACGTTGACTTAGCAAGATGACTAATGTTTAAAACGTCGTTTAAATTCATTGCATGCACACACACTGGTCGATCGCCTGCTCGAAGTTGAATAACTGCCACCGGATTGGTATCAGGTAATTTCCGCTGGCTTCTCTCGTTCAGAATGGGCTAAGCGGTGTGCTTTCGTTAATTGTTTTGTTGATGGGTTTGTTAACGATCACGTTCAAACTGAAGCAGTGTATTGTTGTCTGTGTTCGAATATCCGAGCATGTAACGACAGTCTGTTAATCAAGACGACGATTCTTGCGGAATACTAATGATAAACTTATATTTGGTCGTGTTAGTCGAAAATTTATTTTAATTTTGAAGTTATTCGAAAATCTATAATTCGAAAAATATTAAACGCAGACAAGAATATGGAATTCAAAGACTAAAATTGCGTTTAAGTGAGTAAGGCGGTGAAAATTGAATAAAAAGCCGATTAGTTATCAACTGTAAATCCTAATTTTCACAAAACAAATACTAAGTTTTGAACTGTGATCTCGGAAATCCAACTATCAAACTCTTCGAACTCTGATCATAAAGCTTTAAATTCCAAGCGGTAAGTTTTTCACCCTTTCAGTTTCAAACTGCACGATTGATCAAATAATGTTCGAGCTTTTTGGAATCCTCTCCGCTCTTAGCCGTCAACTTCAATAAAGCTTGCACAAAAGTAAGAAACAATTCTTCAAATATATCCATGAATATACAACAACGAAGAAATCACATATTTTGGGCTATTCTGTTCAAGATAAACAAACTATTCGCTTCAATTTTCTGAACAAGTTCAGGCGATAAGTAGAAAATAGGCAAACAATGTTGGAAATTAAAAGTTTTTTCCATGGGCGCAACTACGGGGGGGCTAGGGGGGGCTGAAGCCCCCCCTAGAACGTGTTTAGCCCCCCCTAGAATTTCCCAGAGAATGATTGTATTCAATATATATATACATTCCATGCTACTTATCAGAGCATCAAAATCAACACAAATTGAGATGTCGTCATTCATTGGCTAAAAACTAGTTCTGCACCCAGGATCGATTCTCAACCCTTGCTCTCTTACTCACCTTACCAGTCAGAGGAGAGCTGTAGTAACTCGTGCTGTATCAAGAAGTCGCCAGTTTACTCGGTTTTGGGCTGTGTTTCACCAGTTTCCCAGACGACTCATCACTCGCAAGTCTCTTTCGATGTGGTCGAGCCATCATGCACGCTGCGCCCCTTAATTTCTTGTGCCGGTAGGGTTGCTGAAGAGAAGTGATTTCACATGGTTGTCGTCCGGCATTCTTACGATGTGACCGGCCTACCGCAACCTATTGTCTTTCGCCAGGTGTGCAATGGGGTTCTCTCCAAGCAGCGCTTGTAGCTCATGGTTCATGCGCTGTAGCTATCATCCGTCGTCCGCTTGTGCTCCACCGTAGATAGTCACCTTCTGTTCGCCGATAGGCACCTTCTGTTCGGAAATTTCAAAAGGACTTCCGTAGAGGACTATCGGTTATCAGGGTTTTGTAGTTTTTTTATCGAAGTGGTCTTGTCCGATCATCACCGTGATTGGTGCGTACGTTTGTAATGTCTGAGAAGAACGGGCCGTCGTTGAGAACGTGGTCAATTTGTTTTGCTGTACGTTGGTCGAGGTAAGAAGGGACTTTGGACTGCTAATCCGCGGGGAGCTGCGAAGTTGGTGCATAGCAGGCTGTGCGGGCCGATAACCGGTTAATATAAGTCTATACTTCCGTTCATGTCCCCAACGACGATCTTGATATCTCTACGCGAGCAGCTATCGTACAGTTTCTCCAGCTGTGCGTAGAACGCTTTTTTCCCTGCATCAAGTCTTCCTTCGTGAGGGCAGTGCACATTGGAAATAGTGTAGTTGTGGAACCGGCCTTCAATTCTCAACAAACACAACCTGTCGCTGATTGCCTGCCGCTTTGGTGGTACAGTGCCTTGCGGCCACAAATCCACCGTACCTTCTCTCCTTTCAGGCAAAGCTCCTGGAGCGCAACGATGTCGAAGTGGCGAGGTTCTAGCTGATCCAGCAGAATCCGGTCGACAACCGGGTCGTTAAGCGATCTACTGTTACATGTATTGAGCTTCTAATCGTCGTCCTTATTTCGTCGGCTGGGTCATTGCCGATTGTTCCGGTTCGTTTTGAATTCTTGATTCTCCGTAGTATGTTTATTTTAGTATGCTGCCTTACTAGGGCTGCGATGCCTAGTCTCGCGACGGAGCTGCCGCCATGGATGTAGCTGGCGAGACACCGCATTTAATAGTTCAACCGTCCGGTCCGGATCAGTCGCTGTTTGAGCCGCCCCTAGCCTGTGGGGTTCAGACAAGCTGCTCTCTAAGCAGAACAACAACCCCTATCTTGTCTGCATACGACCAAGTTCCCACCGGTTCACCGGTTTTCCCTTGGTTGCTCGTATCAGTATCGTATCAGTCGGTAACACGTGGAGGTAGGAATAGGGCATTAAGCCTTGAACCACACTGGGGTCTATTTTATTCTAACTAGTACGGGTGAACTGTAAAAACCACTGCCCAGCCGTTTGCCAAATCTAGCTCTCCTAAATATCGAATCATTGTTGCTGAAAGAGCTTGGCGTTGACGATGTGTTCAAGATATTCAGTACATCATCGGAGATTCTATCCCGAAGTGATTTTTTCTGCTTCTACGATACTATTTTAAGCGTTATTAAATAAGCATATTCAAACTCTTTTTTTCTCTTTTTTAAAATGGCATACATGGAAACTAGCCCCCCCTAGAAATTTTCCTTAGTTGCGCCCATGGTTTTTCGTATGTGACGTTAATTTACCCAAAAAATCGTGGAGAAACGAATGAGTGACAAGTGAAACCGCACTCGTTTACTGTGATTTTTAAGAGGTGTAGGCGCTCATATGTTATTACTTTGATTGACCCTTCTGAAACATACGATCAAACAAATCTAGCAACACTGTATGAATTTGCAACTTTATAACGTCAGTTAGTTACAAAGTATTTCCATGAAGTGGTACGAGTGGTGTTTTGATCTAATGTTTTTAGCTTCGGAAGTTACAATTTACCTTTTCGCGAACTACAGGAGACCAGCAAAAAACAACAGAAATTGAAAGTCTTCTGTAATGACAGCCTGTGAGGTAAATTTGTTCAAACTGAAAAATTAATCGTCAATAAAATTTGGCATTAGGTGCTCGTTAATGCAGAACGTAATTAAAGAAACACTTTAGATTGGAGTTGAACAGTTTTTTTACCGAAAGTGCTTGTCCTGAAGCTCAAAAATAATAAAATAAAACGCAACTAGATCGACAAGCGTTTTTATTAGTGGCACGAAACAATTTTCAACATTTCAAAATTAACTGTTTTATTCGCTTGAATATCAAAATTATTTTCGCTAAATTCCAACGTTACCTGGACATAAAATCCAACAAAACAAAAAAAACGTTGTTAAATATATGATAACAAAAATTGTAGTGATATTGGCTGCACTGCAAACTTTTTGTTTATCTTCCCATGGCGCACTTTGATCCACCTCGATTAGTTTTGTAGAAATCGTTCAAATAACACAATGCAACAAAAACTAACTTTTTCTTCTGCCTTGACTTCTATATATGATTTTTTCATGTACTTTGACGCAAAAACAAATTCCCCCGAGTTTGAACACATTTCATCTTAATCGGCAACAGTGGCGCCATTTTGAATGTTTGAGAAATCGTAAATTTTCGATGTTTTTTCGACGCCATTTTGTTTTAAAGCCACATATCAAAATTCTAAAAGTTTGTCCACATATTAGCATTTTCTTACCCATGTTAAAAAAACAGATCTTGAATCGGACAAACACTAAGCGGTGATTTTACGAAAGCGGCATGATTTTAGTATATTTCACAAAGCGAAATAATATCGAGTATTTATGAGCATTAATGGAAATGCGCTAATGTCTAAGAGTGGTAGACAAATTATGTATTATATTGAGTAATATTGAGTAAAAAGTCTCAGAAATCGATTGGTAGGTATCTGATTCACGTGAATGTCAGCAACAAGTCAATTTTGCCCCGATTCCCCTACAATACTAAAATAGGTTTATCTCGACGTTAGATTGGCTTATATGAAATCTTTTCAATTTAGGTAATATCAAGAGTTTAAGAGATACTCAAAGATACAATAACAAATTGTCTTCACATGATCCTCCCCTTTTTTCGGGAAGAGGGTCGCATTTAACATTATCGAAGACACGATGATTCTGTCTCATACCCGAAGCGAGAATTTTATGTTTTGACCGGCCCTGGCCAAAAATGCGACCCCCCCCCCCTCCGCTTGCAAAAGGGAAAGGATCCTGTAAAAACAAATTGTTATCGATATTACATTGAACAGATTTCAAATAAGCTAATCTTACGTCGAGATAAACCTATTTCTGCATTATAGGGGAATCGGAGCTAAATTGACTTGTTGCTGACATTTACGTGAATCAGACACCTCTTAGATATTAGCGCATTTCCATTAATGCTCTTTTAATTTAGATATTTGGCTTTAAAACGAAATGCCGTCGAAAAAACATTAAAAATTTCCAATTTCTCAAAAACTCAAAATGGCGCCACTGTTGCCACTTGAGCTGCAATGTATGTTCAAATTCAGAGGAATTTGTTTTTGCGTCAAAATACATGAAAAAATCATCCATAGATGCCAAGGCACAAAAATTGTTGCACTGTGTAATTAAAATTAAAATTTGATCAAGTAATTTTACGTTGGCAGCTGAATACCAAGACATTTGTTTATAGGAAAAGCACTTACTTTTTTTTTTTAAGTATTTATGATAAATATTAGTAAATAATGAGTATGTGTGTCCAATCACAAATGGTGACTTCTCAACACTGTTAGAAATTTGTAATTTTAATTGTTAGGATTTGTTTGCTTTCGCAATTAGGACTTATCATTCGTAGGGATTTAAACCTACTTGTCAGAAAAGGGGAAGTAAACTTACAACTAACTTAATTGCTAACTTATTGGCTATAAAGAGAGCTTATCGTAGCAATTGAGGATTGCAACGATTTTTGTCGAAAATTGTTAATAATTTTATTTGACATAGCTTCTAATGGTTCAACACCAGTAAGTCTATGTAATTCGAGTGTACCAAACCAAGGAGGACGCTTCAAAATCATTTTCAGAATTTTATTCTGAATCCTTTGGAGCGTTTTCTTCCTTGTTGAACAGCAACTTGACCAGATCGGTACAGCATAAAGCATTGCTGGTCTAAAAATTTGTTTGTAAATCAAAAGTTTGTTCTTTAAACAAAGTTTAGAATTCCTGTTAATGAGAGGATATAAACATCTCGTATATTTGATGCACTTGGCTTGTATACTCTCAATGTGCTCTTTGAAAATAAGTTTTTTATCATAAATTAGTCCCAAGTACTTAACCTTGTCGGACCAACTTAAAATAACCCCATTCATCTTGACAACGTGATTATTGTTTGGCTTGAGGAAAGAAGCCCTAGGCTTATGCGGAAAAATTATCATTTGAGTTTTAGAAGCATTGGGAGAGATTTTCCACTTTTGCAAGTAGGAAGAAAAAATATCTAAACTTTTCTGCAATCGACTGCATATGACACGAAGACTTTTTCCTTTTACGGAAATGCTTGTGTCATCGCAGAACAATGACTTTTTGCATCCTGGAGGCAAATCAGGAAGATCTGAAGTGAATATGTTGTACAGGACTGGACCCAAGACTGAACCTTGAGGCACACCTGCTCTGACAGGAAATCTATCAGATTTTGAATTCTGATAGACAACCAGCAGAGTTCGATCAGTAAGATAATTTTTTAAAATTTTGATTAGGAAAATTGGAAAATTAAAAGTTTGCAATTTCGCAATCAAACCTTTATGCCAAACACTGTCGAATGCTTTTTCTATGTCTAAAAGAGCAGCTCCAGTGGAATAACCTTCAGATTTGTTAGCTCGTATCATATTAGTAACTCTGAGCAATTGATGAGTTGTGGAATGCCCATGGCGAAATCCAAACTGTTCATTTGCAAAAATTGAATTTTCGTTGATGTGTGACATCATTCTGTTAAGAATAATTCTCTCAAACAGTTTACTTATTGAAGAAAGCAAACTGATTGGTCGATAACTTGAAACTTCAGCTGGGTTCTTATCCGGTTTTAAAATGGGAGTAATTTTTGCATTTTTCCATAATTTGGGAAAATATGCAATTTTGAAGCAGCAATTGAAAATTTTCACTAAAAATTCCATTGTACTCTCAGGGAGATGTTTGATCAGTATATTAAAGATTCCATCGTCACCAGGTGCTTTCATATTTCTGAAATTTTTAATAATTGATTCAATCTCATTCAAGTTAGTTTCAATTATTTCTGCAGGTAAAAAATTCTGGGAAGAAATTAAATCAAATTGACGTGTGACTTCATTTTCAATTGGACTCACAAAATTCAAATTTGAGTTATGAACACTCTCAAACTGCTGAGCAAGTCTTTGAGCCTTTTGTTCATTGGATACAAGAAAACGTTCACCATCTTTTAAAACTGGAATAGGCTTTGAAGGTTTCTTAAGAATCTTCGACAGCTTCCAAAATGGTTTTGAATATGGTTTCAATTTTTCAACTTTAGTCTCAAAATTTTGATTTCTCAGAAGAGTAAATCTATGCTTAATCTCTTTCTGTAAATCTTTATAAATAGTTTTAAAAACAGGGTCACGAGAACGTTGATATTGACGTCTGCGGACATTTTTCAAACGAATTAGAAGTTGAAGATTTTCGTCAATTATTGATGGATCAAACTTCACTTGAGCCTTTGGAACAGAATCCTGGCATCAACAATTGCACATTTTAATGCTTCCAAAGCGGAATCAATATTCACTTCGTTTTGCAAATCAAGCTCATTATTGAAATTTCTCTCAATATGAGTTTTGTATCTTTCCCAATTAGCCTTGTTATAATTAAAAACAGAGCTCATAGGGTTTAAAACTGATTCATGGGATAAAGAAAAAGTTATTGGAAGATGGTCAGAATCAAAGTCAGCATGTGTGATCAAATCACTACATACATGACTTTGATCTGTTAGCACCAAATCAATTGTTGAAGGGTTTCTTACAGAAGAAAAGCATGTAGGACTATTCGGAGACAAAATAGAATAGTATCCTGAAGAACAATCATTGAATAAAATTTTGCCATTGGAATTACTTTGAGAATTATTCCATGAACGATGTTTAGCGTTAAAATCGCCGATTATGAAAAATTTCGAACGATTTCTGGTGAGTTTTTGTAAATCACCTTTAAAATAATTTTTGAGCTCGCGTGTGCATTGAAATGGTAAATATGCTGCGGCAATAAATAAAATCCCAAGTTCAGTTTGAACTTCAATTCCCAAAGTTTCAATAACTTTCGTCTCAAGATGGGGAAGAGCACGATGTTTGATTCGGCGATGAATAACAATTGCAACTCCACCGCCGGAACCCTGAATCCTATCATATTTATGAACCACGTAATTGGGATCATATTTTAATTTTATGTTAGGTTTCAAAAATGTTTCAGTAATAATTGCAATATGCACATTATTTACTGTTAAAAAATTAAAAATCTCATTCTCATTGGCCTTCAATGAGCGAGCATTCCAATTTAATATTTTAATTGTTTTATTTAAAATCATTGCTAAATTTTAAATTAGAAACAATTTTAATAGTAAAATTTGTGCCTATTTGAATGGCTTCAAACATTGATTTTGCCTGCAACATGGCGTTCATAAGATCGAACATTGCCTGTTGCAAAAAAGAAAGTTTACCTGCCGTAATAGGCCCCAGGCAGTTGACATTAGAAAAAATATTTTCGGCAGCAATATTAGCTGGAGTAATAGGTGTACAATTATTTTCTAGCGTGTTTTGCTTACCCATATTAACGGTCATTTTCGAACTACCAACACTAGGCGGTATAATGTTCGAACTACCTGTAACCTGTGCATAAGTTAAACGGGTATGCAAAGGGGTAGGTAAACTATGCGTCACTGGTACGCTTGGAGAATTTTGTTTTGAAGTTGGTTTTAATTGAGAAATTGAATTTTGTTTACCTTGCCTTGCCTTAACAATTGCTAAACGGACTGGGCATTGATAAAAATTTGACATATGGTTGCCGTTACAATTCGCACAGCGAAAATTTTTACTCTCTTTCACAGGACATGTGTCCTTTTTGTGAGAAGAGTCTCCACAATTAAGACATTTTTGGTCCATGTTACAGAATTTGGAACCATGGCCATAACGTTGGCAAGTACGGCATTGGGTGATATGCTTTTCACCTCCGCCATACTTCCTATAAGTTTCCCATTTTACACGCGCATGTGCTTTTTCAAAAAATTTTAAGTTGTTAACCTCATTGCGGTAAAAATGAATTTAATAATTAACAAGGGAAATTCCAGTTCTCTGACTGTTTTCGCCTCGTGATTTTTGTTTCATTAGAATTACTTGGGTAGGGGCTATGCCAAGTAATTCTGTTAAAGTAAGTTTGATCTCATCAACGGTTTGATCGTTGGTGAGACCTTTCAAGACAACCTTGAACGGCTTGGCGTTCTTGGTGTCATATGTAGAAAATTTGTACATCTTGTCAGTTAAATACTGAACAAGACGATCACGACCCTTTACTGAGTCGGCTAATAAGCGGCATTCACCTCTACGGCCAATTCGATAGGTAACTTTAACGTCAGAAACAAACGTTGAAAGTTCCTTTTTGAATATATTAAATTCAGAAGAAATAGTTACCACAATAGGTGGAACTTTCTCCTTTTTTAAAGATTTTATATTTTGTATAGCTTCATTATTGGTAACTTCCATTTCACCAGCTTCTTGCTCAGGCAAAATATCAAAAGGATTGTCACTACAGACACTCGATGTGTCAGAAAGAGATGCCTCTCTTTTCCTCCCTGCAGCGATGCGAGGTTTCTTTTTCCGTCCAGCCATTTCAGGTGATACGAAAAAAGTTAAAACAAATGTTAAATTCAAAAGTAGGTAGTCTTGAGAAAGACTGATGGGAAATAACTTTCAGGTAGTCTTTAAAAGACACACTGACAAAACACAAACTTTGAAGCTATAGGCAGTCAAAGACCAGTCCACAAGCAACCGAAAAAACGTCTGATCTGTAGGACAGTTCAAGACGCACTGAAAAGCACTTACTGTTGTTTGGTGGCGTACTGCCTTACGGAACGAGTTGTATAAAATGCAAGAGATTGGCCTCAAAATGTGTTTTTCAATTTCCGTACGATTTATGCAATATGATAAGATAAAATGATTCACTAGTGTTAATAATGTAAAAAAGAAGCGATTGGTACATAAACTTCTTTGAAAAGGTATGTATTTCGAGTAATATTGTAGTACTACTGATTCTGAACAGTCTCCCCAAGCCGGGGTTCGACCGTGCAACAACTGGCCTGTTAGATTAGCATCGTATACCGAGACCAGTGGTGGCATTGCGCTTTTCGTTTCGACCATATTTGACATTGCCGATTTCGATTCGAGCTCGAAACGAGTAGATGGTGTATTATTGCAGTTGATCTTCAAGCAAAACTGGCATTACGTAATGGTTTGATCGAGCAAAGAATGGTCGATAAGTTGAAGACATTCGTTCGTACCTAAAGACTGGAACGCGCAAAAATTGGTCGACAAAAAATTGTTTCTTTCAGTCAAAATTCATTATACAAAAAACTTCTTATGTTTATTTTGGTAGTTCAACTCAAATATTTAAAGGAAAAATCACAGGAGGGTAGTGTGCAAAGCCACGACCGCAAGGATGAAGTAGAATACTTTTACAAGAAAACCCGGCTGTTGCGTGTCAGTAATTTATTAATTTGTTGTTCAATTCAATATCGGATAAGATACCGATCACATCTTGGCGTTATCACTGACAGTGCGAATAAAGTATTCCTTGTGATAAAATAAACAGTGAAAAGCTGATTTAACACTCAAAACTAGACGGCTCATGTGTTGTCAAAATGAGCACTGCTGCTGCTGCTGCTAAGGGAAGACTGCTGTTGTCTATTATTATTATTGTTGTCTGTTGAACTATTATGAGCGGCTTCGACTGAAACAGGCTCTTATACAGGGATAAAAACCTATCGATGGTAGTGGGAAATCATCGATAACTATCGATAGCCGTTTCAGTCGATAATTCCCATCCTTACTCTCATACAGACAAATAGCAAATTTAAAATGCCAAGGTCTATGATTCTGTCGACCGTGCTTGGGAAGCAATCATATTAACGACTAATCAGATCAGTCAAATTTCGCGCTTCAACAAGGATTCACCATTCTCAATAATATAGTTGCTTGTCATGATTTGGACTTGATAATTTTTGAATTTTGATTACGCGAAAAATTAATTTTCATGCTGATAATGAAAGCTTTTCGGATGTTGTGCTCATGACTGAAGGAAAAGGTAATTCAGTACGTTCTGAGACACGTAGATAAAGCCAAATATATATGTTCCAAATTTCTTGAAAGTTTAAATTGATTTAAGAGAAAATATCAACTCTTCAATTAGGTTTTTATTTCATCCTGAAAAGGACAATTTGTTGTTTAATTCAATGTTTGATAAGATGCCGATCACATCTTTGCGTTATCACTGGCAATGCGAATAAAGTATTCCTTGGGGGAAAATAAGCACTGAAAAGCTTTCCAGAACGTTTTTTTTTTTTTCATTGGATGCATTTGCTAGTGTGTCTGCTATCGCCCAGAGACAGCATTTCACTAAAATGCCACACTGCATCAGCTGGACCTGCTTATATAGATGCTGAGACCAACGTCAACCGCTGCGCTATCCCCGTTGCCACAGTATTGGACGCTTCCGTTGCCATTGGTATCCGCTGCCCTGCATCACCTGGTCCTGCTATCAATGCTGAGACGCGTTCCGAAATCCATTGCCATACCACAGCTGTGGCCGTTGTCCGCTGCACTGCTACTGCTGCTGTATCCACTGCTGCTGCTAAGGGAGGACTGCTGTTGTTGCAGTCTAGAATTATAATGAACGGCTTCAGGTGAAACAGGCTCTTATATAGGCTAAATAGCACATTTCAAATGTAAAGGTCTATGATTCTGTCGACCGTGCTTGGGAAGCAATCATATAACGACCAATCAGAGGCCGAAGTTTTCGTTTTGACAAGGCTTGACTATTTTCAATAGTACAATAGTTTGAAAAATAAAATGGCAATTATCTGCATTTGGGAAGAATCTTGAAAGATTTTCCAATCTATTGCTGCAAGAACGAAAGAAATCCATCGAATACTAACCGATTAATTAGCATTTGAAATTAGACATATTTTTCACTTTTTTCGGTTTTAGATATTCATTTCACATCCCTATGTAGCCGAGCTTCCTGAGAGAAGTATTCTACTTCAAAAATGTACGTTTATTTTTTAGGTTTGCCAAATCCAAATTGCCGTGCCTTCCGCTTAACCCCTTTCATTAAATTTTGTACAGTGGTCTTATCGACCTTATTCGTCGCCAAACGCCAGCTAGATTTATTCTGCTGCTCGTTTTCGATGGGTTTATTAATTTGCAGCTTGCCAAGTCCGACCAGAACAGCACACACGTGTTATGTTGCTCTAGGAATGGTAGCAACCGATTTTCCAGGCTTTCCTGGACGTAGATCTCTTTATTGACGGTTTCGTAGTGATGGAAATGCCGCTTTTTAGACCACACGTGCATGTGGCCTGGCAGACGAGGTTTTTTTTCGGGAATTTCGATAATTTGATGGTTTTGAAAATTTAAGCCACCTTCCCTTTTCCTGACACGTTATAAAATTCCTGTCCCGGAAGCTGCTCGAAATCAACCTTCACATAAGTTTCGTCACCCACGGTCGAACTTTGTTAGCAGATTACAGTTTTCCGGACCACCGCTTTGCCGAGGTGTTTTGATCGTAATTTGGGTTCGCCACCTTCACCGCCTTAAACGTCGACAACCCGGCTCGTTTCTTGGCCCGCTGCACATTAATATGGGAGACAATGACCTTGCCAGTGACGTACCTCATGGAGAGGTTAGGATTCCGCCTATAATTCGCTTCCACCTTCTTCATCGTCGATGCCACGTCCGAATTACGATTGTCGCCACTTCTAGGCTTCCTGACGGTCGACAGACGCTCCCTGAACACTTTTGAAATATATGTTATGGTCGATTTGGCCACATCCACCAATTTTGCCAATTTGGCGTGCGAGAACACGCTGTTCCTCTTGCTTAGACGCCATTTTGAAAACTTGAGAGCAACCGGTGAAAACCCATTTTGGCAACCATTGTATATACAATAAACTTCCAAATGCAACATTTCATGGTTTTTTCAATGCATTAATAACAGAATTACACCAATTTGAAGTCGACCAACTTTTGCGCGTTCCAGTCTTTAAGTTTGTTGACTAAAACATGAATAATTTCACTAAAAATCTGTGAAGCGGAAAAACATTATTTTGGTAGAATCCACTAGCGAGTAGATTCAAAGTAGGGGCTAACTTTAACGGAGCAGGAAGTGTACTAGTGCAGTTTGGAGTGAAATATTGTATTTAAAATTGGTTTGAGTGCTCCCCGCCTTTTCTTGAAATGTTGACGGAACCATGAAAACAAAATTTCTTTTGCATCAGAAAATAACTAACTTTGTTTCATTTAATGTATGCCTAATACTCATATCTTTTTATTTACGTCTTTGTATATTCCTAAAACCATTTTCATCACTAGAAGAATCGTAGAAAAACATTCAAAGATTAAGATTTTGTTTTAAGGACAAATCTCATTATAAACGTAAAAAATACCAATCTCTAGGGACAAGATGCTATTGATATATAACGGAATATTTCCAATATTAGATATTACAAAGTATTTATCGTTGCATTATTAGGCATCGGTGTGATGTGATGATATCTTATAATATCAGCGAAATATTTTTCATGAAAATAAAGTTGTCTAGCCCCTAGATAAATCTGATATTCGTTTTCGAGTCAATGTTTGCTCGAAATAAACTGCAATAAAATTGGGGTGTAAAAAATAATACGCAATACCAACTTCACCTCGAAACGAGTTTGATTTCTCTCGATTCGAGTTACTTCAATGCGCAAAGTCACCCCAGCACACTGTGGCCCAGAAATGAAAAAAATGGCAAAAATCAACGTTACACATTAGAGCATTAGTCTCTTCGAGAATGTTTTAGAGTGTAAAAAGAACCATCTTTGGACATTAACAGATCTGTGATTTCTCGAAAAGTCAATAGTTTTGACCATTGACGAAGTTCTCCAAAATAACATAACAAAAACCGTTTTCTGAATACACTAGGTACCTATTTCTTAATTTTAGTTAGGTATCTAATTACACAGGTAAACACAAGTTTTGCCCTTGAGCTGAAACTGAAAAAAATGAAATATCATAGCTTTCAAATCATTCCTGTGAATTCTGATGCCCCTAGCAAGCCCGAAAATGCGTCAAAAGGCCGCTGAGTAATTGCTTACCGAGTTCGTCGCTCCTACGCTTGCTTATGGGAAACTTTAGTGAAGTCTCTGAAGACTTCACGTACTTTCGGCCTGAGTAGGAACATCAAAATTTACAGATTAAAAAGCCTCTGCCTTTTTTTTCAGTTTGAGCACCAAGGCAAACCTGTGTTGATAACTGGTCGTCAAAAGTGAAAAAAAATCCACCGATCGAGATATGAGTAACCTTAGCGGGGATCGTGTGACCAACTCCCGGTGAAAACATTGCCCTATGCTGACTGGGATGGGAGTCGTACGCGGCTATCTCCCGATGTTAGGGGCGGCAAACAACAGCGTCTGGCCCGTCGAATCATGAAATGCGATGCCTCGCCAGCTAAATCTAAGACGGCAGCCCTGTCCCGAGGTAGCAGCCATATCTACTTAACTACCATACCTACTCCAGAGGCGGCGTGAAAGTAGACAAAGGAGTCGGTTTCGTACTAACTGGGAAACAGATGAAGCGTGATAGATAGAGGCCGAGAATTAAGGGTTAATTTTCCATTTACAGCCAAATCAATGTGTACGTGTACGTGTCCGATGGCGAGGAGAAGGAATTTCATGATTTCCTTGAGAAGACGTACAGTGAGTACCCAGGACATGACACTAAGATCGTCATCGGAGATCAGGTAGGAAGACTTCTAGTAATCTAGAGTAATTGGTAGAGAAAGCTTCCACTCTTCTACCAACGATAATGGCCTGAGGCTTACCAATTTCGCTGCAGCCATTAGGGCGGCACTTTTCAGAGTTTACAGACGTAAGGTCGTTCAGAAGACCCAACGTTAACTCGGATCACTATCTCGTGGTATCCAAGACCCGCGCTCGGTTGTCCAGCGTATTAAAATCAAGGACAATGAGAAAGTTGCGGTTGAACATCCAGCATCAACTGAAGGACTGGTTGCAGAGTACTCGCAAAAATTTGATGAGCAAGTTGAAGGGGACCTGAACAAACAGTGGACATATATCCACAGCGCGAGAAGTGTTGAGTACAGCTGCGACAACCACGCTCAACGAGTGGTTTGACGCTGAATTTCAGCGAGCGACGTATGAGAAGAATCGCGTCAGATGTCACATGTCGGAGACGGCTGTGACACGTCACAACGGAGGGAGATATCGGCAGCTAGGGCTGCTGAAAAGAGACTCCGGCATCGGAAAAAACGTCATTGAAAGCGTGTTGTTGCGGAGGCGGAGTGCTACTTCTCTAGGCACGATTCGAGGAAATTCTACAAAAAGATTAACAAAAAACTGTCAATTGCAACGACAGGAAAGGGAACCTGAATATCGATAAATCAGAAGTGGCAAGGCATTGGAAACAACATGCAATTGTGCTGCTGAAGTGCGAGGAAGACAGAGGCGTCGGAAAGAGCATGATTGATATTAAAAATGATGGACTAGCTGTTGATCTACCAACCATGGACGAGGTTAACGAAGCAGTTAAATAACTAGGATGGCCCTCCTGCTGACCTTTCCAATTTCGGGAGCGAACATCGTACCATTCATCTTATCATGCTGAAAGCGTGGGCTGATGAAGAATTGCTCTAGGATCTCATACGCCCGATCTACAAAAAAGGCCACCGCCTGGACTGTAGTAAGGTCAATTCCGCGTACAAAATTCTCTTTCGCATCCTGTTCTAAGACTGTTGCAGGAAATTAATGTGGTTTTCGATGGAAACGCCCCACAACGGACCTTGATAAATTTCGACAATTCAACTTGCAGGTTCACCACCTGTTCATAGACTTCAGGGCAGCGTACGACTCAGTTAAGAGAAAGTAGTTATGACAGATAATGCGCGAGCGTGGTTTTCCAACAAAACTAATTAGACTGGTGAGATATCGGACGCATTGCTGACGGCAGATGGTTTGAAGCAAAAAGACGAGCTGTCACACTTATTGTTCAACATCGCATTGGAAGGTGGGAGGGTCGGGGAGCTGGCGTGCAGAGTAGCGGCACCAGCTCCTAGGTTTTGCGGACGATATCGCCATTATTGGAGTTAATAGTAAAGCGGTGGAAGAGGCCTTAGGACCTCTCAAGAGGGAAGCTGCTTGAGTTGGAAACAAATCTAGCACTATCTACAACACTGGTTCTCCCGGTGGTCCTCAATGGCCATGTAGCACGGACACTGAAAGAAGCTGATTGGCGAGCTCTTTGTATTTTTGAGCGCAGAATCTTACGTTCAACCCTTGGGGGCCAGCTGGAAAATGGTATTTGGCGCAGACGCATGAAGCATGAAGTGTATCAGGCTTTCAAATCGGCAGATATAGTCAAGCGGAAAACACACGGCAAACTTCAGTGGGCTGGGCAAAGTAAAGCAAAAGCAAAGCCTTAGTGCTACATTCCGATTTGGAACTTGTTAGGCCAGCATCGTACCCCGAGCTAAAATGTCGGAGGAACGACCACCAAAAACTATACATATTTATAAGTAAATCCCGATAGAGGCCGTCGACTACTGAATACTGAGAAAGAAATAAAAAGATTTAAGGTAAAACGGTGTCGAAGCTACAAATGGTTGACTTCGAGCCACCACTTGAAATTTTCAGAGGCACATGAGTTGGAAATAATTAATGCGTTCTCTTTAAAAACAGTATTTTATGTTTGCATCACCACAGCAAACGTAAAATAGCGTTTTCTTATGTGACGCATTAACTATTATCGAGTATTGTACCTTCGAAAACTCGATGTGGTGGCTCGATTTATGTTAGAATAGAATCGATTTTATGATAGAATTCATCCAAGTTCGGTTCGGCTTCGTTGGCACGATCCACTTCCACAAATATCGCATTATGGTCAAATAGACTGTACTGTAAGTGCTGCAGAGATATACTAATTCCAGTGTTGTTAGTAAGGATATGATCTAAGCACGAGCTGTATCGGGTCGGAGTTGTGTCACAAAATTTGAAGCCGTTAGATAGAACAGTGTTTTTGTAGCTTTCCAAGCCAGGTGTCGAAACTAGTAGATTGAAGTTGAAGTCACCTGTGACGATAGTGGTACCAGAAGATAGTGACATGAGGAAATCATCTAATAGGTGGCAAAAGGTGTCTATCTGTGTCGTCGCGATTTGCGGCGGTCTGTAAACGCAAGCTAGTGTTATTTTATCCTGTCGCCCGATTTCGACAGCCGTGATGCTGTTATATTCGTCGCAGAAACTGCTGAGGTGTTTACAATGATGGTTTTCGTGAACATATATCGCTGTCCCGCCACCTCTTCTCGTAGAGCGGGATGCAAAGAAACATTGATAATTTTGGAGTGACATGGATGGCTCAATATCTTGGTGTGTCCATGTTTCGGTTATCAGAATTACGTCGATACGGGGATTTATTTCGTCCAGCAGGTACTCTAGTTCAATCATTTTATTTTTTAAGCTTCTTGCATTGAAGTAGAACAGTTTCAGGCTATTGGACTTGTCGAACTGAGATTGTGTATGGAGCGTATAGTTTTGGTGTTTGGTTGAAATAGTAGATGTAAGTCAGGATCATTTAGTGAGTTCATTTCATGTGTTGGTGGAAGCAATTTCTCTTACTTTCCCCTTTTCTGTTTTCCTAACTAACAATCTACCATCTTTGAACCAAACAAATTTTAGTTGACCATTACGTTTTAAGTCCCTAGCTTGCTTGAACAAGTAACGGTTGCGCTTCGTTAACACTTCGTTGATGTAAATATTAACGTTGCGTCCGCTACTGGCCGACAAGTTGAGTTCAGCAGTTGTAAGCTCCTTTATTCCTCTTTTACTCTTCATCACCTCGTCTTTTTTGCTCTTCTTATGCAGTTTCACATGAATTGATGGAGGAAGTAGTGACTTCGGGGACAAATTATTCGATACCCTGAAGATTTCCTTCACATCATCACCTTCCAGACTTACTCCTATTGCCCGACAGATGCTAGTAGCAATATCGAGTAAATTTTCATCCTCTTTCACGGGTACATTAGAAATTTCAATTGACTTTTTAAGCTTGTCCTGCTTTTGTCGGTCTATCAATTTCAATTTCACACCATTCCACCTGCCTACGCAGCTCATAATTTTCATCACGTAGCTGCTGTTTTTTTTTCTTCATCTATACGTAGCTGCTGTTGTTCATCCATCAGAGTCTCAGTAGTCGTTGCAGTTTTTCGAGGGATTCCTGGATACCTCGTACTTCGGACACGATATCTTTTTGCCAGCTAATGAGCTGGTCCAACTTAGATTCTATCCGTTGTATTATGACCTCTATGCTGGATGAGTTAGCAAACTGGTTGGTTTCTGCTTTCGGAGTAGACAATGGTTGATCTGCCATGTTCAGTATGCTACGTCTGCTTTTATTTCGGCTTTCTTTACAAGGAATACAAAACCAAAATTTATCAGGAACCGTTTGAATATCCTGATATTCCGCATCGGACACTGACGTACACGACTTATGGAACCATTGATTACACTTTCCGTCGCATTGCAGCGGTTTTCCGTTCCGCGAATTGATATTCTTTTTGCACTTCGCGCACGACTGTACTGTTGTGTTCGCCATGTTCTGGCTGGCTCGAAGTCGGCTATTTATGGCTTTGACACCGTTTCATCTTGAATTTCCCGAAAACCATAAGAAGGATCTTAACATTAAAATACCGTTTTGTTTCAAACTTAGAACAGTCTCAAACTTCGAACACTTCAGAATAAAAGCCACATTGTAATAGCTAGAGTAATAAAGTATAATTACTATATGCAATTTCGTTCCTTGGAATGTCCTTTACCCAGTGATGTATAGCTCTTCACTGTAGGACCACTCCCAGGCAACCAGCAGGCGTTGAAAAAAGTAACAGTCAGTGTTGAGACGGTTTGCCTATCTTTTCCTTAGTGATAACATTGAAGTGTTCGAAATTTGAATCATAGCCGAGTTCTGAATTTTTGTTAACAATAGAAACTCAAACAATAGATAGATAAATTGCCTTGAGGTTGTGCTTAATTTAACATGTTGATGCATTCGAAGCAAACAATGTATAACCACGTGATATTTTTTTATATTGTATTACCAAGCATGGTTTTTACTGATGTTACGTTTAGAGTTGTGCGTTGATAATATAACCGGTGGCGTAAATAACAACGTTGATTCTGGAAGAAAAATTAGTATCAAGCTGTTTTTCTACTTTGTTTTTTTTTTCTCTACAGCTGAGATGGTAATATTTTTAACAAAAACAAATAGAAAATACAATAAAGTAAAAGAAGTACACAAGTTTAAGTTACACTTATGGATAAAAAGAGAGAAAGCTTGCAGTAATAACTCCAACCAATTTCTCCAAGCACTGATTTTTTTATACTTCGACTGTTGTCAATAGCAGAAAAAAATGCCGATATATTGATAAAGATTGATAGGCATCTTTGCAGTAATTAAAGTACTCGATATTGTAATAACCTTTTTTTTACAAATTTGATTTTTTTTTGGCATGTGCTGAGAAGGCTAACCTGATGGCACCGAAACGTTGCTAATTTGTTTAATATTAAAGCGCTGAAGTCTCTGAGCTCATTTTTAACAAGAACAAAACATAATTCAGAATTCACATTTATTATGGTGGCGGCTTCGGGCACAAGTCTAATTACGTTCCAATCGCAGTAAGGTGACACTTTCGCTTTTTACTTGTTCGTTTTTTTTTTTTATAGAATGAAAAAAAAACAAGGTTGATTACTATCAACACATGAGCTATTACAGCAAACGGAACAAATTAACTTGCGTCGCCTGCTGCGTTTGTGCCGGTTGCGGTAACAATAGGCTAACATCATTATCAAAATTACCCTTCGTACTATGCATTTCAGATAAGTACCGTAGAACCTAAACAGAAGAAAATGAGGGTGAATTCTATCAGTTTAAAATTGATAGTTTCACTTTCAAACCATTGCTGCTGAGTAGTTCTGCGGTTTCTCGCCACTTCACGGCTGCTCGAAGGACCATCGATTTTTGCGCGACTCACGTACAATTTGTTACCATAGCAATCATTCATGTTTGTTATTCATTTTCCACAATGGCAATTTATTTCCGTACAATTATAGGTACCCCAAACACTATTATGCAAGTGATGATTCATTGTGCCACAAAGTAGAGCCTCATCTTCAGTTGCAGTGCAACCAGCAAGCCCCCTTTTATTTTCAAGGTATCAGAAACATCCGCAGCCACGCGATCACGCGCGATGTAGCATAGAAACGAGGATTGTGTCGAACAACCACATACGAGAGAGAGAGAGAGATCTTGAAAATGATTGTCGGAATCTGTCGATTCATTCTCACTCATACACTGTCAGCTGAAGAACATTCTTTTCGCCCAGTTCCAAGAGTTAGTTTAACGATTAACCCGCAGTCAACGCATTCCCCAGCAGAGTTGTTACCGAAGCGTGACAATAAACGATAAAAAGGAAAATACCAAATTCACTGCACAGGGCTTTCTTCCATGGGAAAAAGTCGGGGACCACACCCTCCCAACTTAGACACTTACCTTGGATTGGGCGTAGCTCCCAGCTACGAACAGGCTTATCAGCAGCATAATATTCTTGATCGACATTTCGGGCGAGAGCACTTTCGCTGCAGGTTTCGTTTCTATTTTCTTTCTTTCTAAAACAATCACTCTGTGGAAACAGGTTTCTCTGCGGGCGCGGGGAGTTTCGCCTGGACAACACTGAGAGTTACGTGCTAACCGTTGGGAACGTCGTGACTGACTGAATAGGTCATGTTTTTTTATCCAACTCACGCTTTGCATTGGCAAGCGACTTGCCGCCTCAACACCATGAAATACCGAACCGACGAAGGTATTAACGCATATATACAGATACACAGGTACCTGTTGGTTGCGGGCAGCCAAAATATGGTTGAAGCACTAATGGAAAACAAACTACAACCGAATGTAATAACCACTGAAGGTGCTAACCATGCTAGACCTGTAAACGTGAGGCGGGTTTCGGATTTAACGAAAAACCGCAACGCGAAACTGTGTGTTTTGGTTATTAGCACATTTGATAATTGGAAAAAATATCATCAACCGCCGCCGTCTTGGGCACAACAAGAAACACGATTTGAACAAAAAAATACAGGGGAGAGAGTGGATGTTTTGTTCCGTTGAACATTCCCTTTCCACGTGACGCAGTTTAGCATGATCATGACATATTAGTAAAAACGTTACTCATAACCTGATTTGCTTTGATTCACTTGTTGTATTACTGTACTGTGTATTGATGTTTTTTTATTCAACAGTTGTGAGGGTTGTGAGTCATAAATTGTAGTACGCCAAAGGCGAAGCTTATTCGAAAGTAAAATATGTAACTTTATGTTTATCGAGAACATATTGATACAGCACTCAAATATGTTGGGTATGTGTCGGATATAGTATAAACATAGAATATAGTTCTAAACCAGCAAAAACGCTTACGGAAGCTTTTGACTGGAAAAATGCTTCAATAGTTAATAACAAGCGATAGCCCAGCGAAAACTCAATTGTACAACGTAAGAAACTTTGAAGTTGCTTCTGACGTAAACCGCGATTTTGTTCGAAAATTATGTGCAATATCATCAAATTTGCGTGAAATATTAAGGAATCTTCTATCATAAGCGATGGAAGTAATTCTTTATATGCGATACGACATAAAGTTTTCTTACTGTGTAGTGGTTATGCCAGTGTCGGATGAGCATTGGGCATTTTTTATTATCGTTTCACCCAAAGAACGAAAATAGAATTTAAAAAAGTTGGAAGGTTGTTTATATGATACGACCGCAAGGATAACTTCGAAGTACGACAGCCTGTCTTATGTCAATGTATTTCTTGCAATAGGTTTGGGAATACACTCGATTGGGCTTAATCAATTTGATGATTGCTTAAAATTTTTAGTCGCACAGCCAGTGCTTGAGAGAATCTTGGAAAACGATATCCATCATTTTTCTTTTTTTGACGTAGGACTTCGTCTAACCGCACTATATCGAAATACATTCTGCGGAAACTAAAACCAAGGTGTAACGTTGGAATGAAAGATTTCAAACGGTAATGCTGATGTAACCACATGATGGATTACAATAATCAATATGTCGTTGGATTGATAAAATGATGGACAATTTTGTGATTCCTCAGTTATCATTATCATTTCATTGTTTAACAGTGAAATTTGAATAAAAGTTTCGATGTCGAATTTTCACGATTAATATACCAATCACATGCGAGCACCCCTGGCACAGACTTCATGAATAGACACCAACTCTAGAGAAACATTTCAAAAGGTCCTATCTGACATTGATGGTAATCAGAGAAAAATGAACTTGAAGTTTTGTAAATCTTTTTTAATTACCAATTCTAACAGAAACAAAATTTAATTACGTATATGATCTTTATTGTAGTGAAAGTCCGTCGTCTTCACCTCCAGTGCCTTTTTTAACGTTTTTATGCTTTTTTTCAGGTTTTATTGATGTTTTTGTTACATAGGACCTATGTTGTTTTCATTATCACATAGGACCTATCTAATAGGTCTTGTAGTTAGAATTGGTAACACACTGAACCTTTGATTCAATGGATACAAAGGCTTGACAAGAACCAATTTATTATTATGATCAACGATAATACGATAGGATTGTCATAGGATATTCGAATTCTAGATACATTTCCATGAAAATATTATCAATATTTTTTCATGGAGTTTTATTTTTTTAACGAGCATTATTCTTGCATCAAATTCTTTTGTATATCAAAACAGGAATCCATTAGCCACATGATGGCAGGTGATGAGGGTTTAATCGTCTGTGAAATGACCGTAGAAGATGAAGTAGGGTTCAAGAAGGGAAATGATAAGTGAAAGCTCATACAAGAGGATTAGAGATGTATAAATATCTGAAATAATTAAATGATTAAAAAGCTAAGAAACGGTAACAAAACGGTGAATGTTTTATTTATTTATTAATATAAAATATCGCGAGAGAAAAAACAACGGTGACGGCGAGATGTTCGTTATCAGTGCGTAGTTTCCAATGCCAAATTTCCATCTAAAATCATATTAAAAATAATAATGTAGTATCTAGTATCTAACAATAAACAAGAATAAACTAGATTTACCAAATTCGTCTAGGCGTTGCGTAATTTGCTATACTCGTGACTATATGAACAATCACAAGAACCAATCTTATGGAGGCAAGAAGGGGAACAGTTATATGCCCCTATACCGTCGTGCGGACAACCTCCATTAGTAGGACGGTAGTGACATGGCCGAGGTTGATACTGAGCCTCGAATGACGATTCACAATCTGTGATCATATTGTTAGTTTCAATTTATAACTTAACATAAATTATGATATTAACCTTTACCTTCCAAATCAGTTGATTGCCTGGAGAGATCATTTACTCACATACTAAAACCGCGATAAAAATCGTCATGCGATTTCTGGTCTTTGGACTTCGAAGACGCAAATTAATTCTCTCGGCGGCATCTAGCAAAACAAATAATTCTCCAAGTTACCGAGCAACAACTGAAGCTTAGACGAAGATAACTTCATTTTTCCTTGTCTTCACTTCATTTCACTGATAAACAATTTTAACATGTTTTGCAACAGTTGAAAGTGCGAGGTCCAATCTGCATCTGTCAAAGTTTTTGTTCGAATAACAGATTGGCCTACTAGTAGGTAAAAAGGTCCAATCAGAAAGCTGTGCGATATTGTGTTGCTTTTCAAATTGGACGTTTTTTTCGGATACTCTATTTTTTTTATAAAAATCACCATCATTTTTTCACTAAGCTTAAAGACAAGGAGCTCTTCTAAATGGATACGCATAAATTGGGTTTTGTTTACAAATGTCAGATAGGACCTTTTGAAATGTTCCTCGAGAACTGGTTGCTGTGATATTCCGTATAGCAGTGGCAAAAAAAAAATTGACAGAATCTCCCCGTCCCAATAGGTCAACTTACGTTTGCTTCTATGGGCTTAGACTATATTGATGTCTTGAAGGTAAAGCTTTTTCGGAAAGTTCGTAACCACCTCCACTATCAGACAGTTTCACGTTCTGCTGTAAGAATGGATGGAAAACATACTCCACCGAGCAATGTATGAATAGAGCGCTGGTCACTCGTCGTCTATTAGTACAGTAGAACTCGATATCCATTTGTGTGCAGCCAAGCCAAGTTAAGACTACATTGCCGTTGTCGACGCACAGTGGGGCGTGTTGGGTCAACGCGTAGGTATCGTTTGGCGATCTGGAAAACAATCGAATTGCCGTTTAAATTGTCCTCTTCTTCTTTTTGTTAAGTATATGTAGAAGCAAAATACGCTGTGCCACCGGGGACTGCAAAATTCTGTACGTGTCGGTAGAGGCAGATAGCAGGGTATATAAATTAGGTTCATTGTACAGATAAAATGCGTTGTTTATTTTTAAACTCTACACTCTGTTTTTCTCATGTCCATTTTAAATTTTCTGTGAATAACATTTTTGTTCAAAAACTGAAATTTTTCATCGTTATTTTTTCCACGAACTTGTAATTGCAAGAAAATTTTATTAGGTGACATCTTTGCCGCTTGGTGATTGGAGAGTGAGCCATAACAACAAATAAATATTGTTTAATTTCTACTAAATCGTACTCAATTTAGGTCTGTATAGAAGCTTGCCTTTTCGCGTATTGAAAAAAATTGACTGTATTAGAATGAAAGATATTCTTCAATGTTAAAGAGAATATTTTTTCTTCTAAAATAGAGTGCTGCAAATAACAAATCAAAATACAGACGCCGTTTGATTTTGCCAAACACGACATGGCAGAATTTGCCAAAAATGAACGGTTCTCTTTTCATAACGTTTTTTCATAGATATTTCCACCAATAAACTAGTTTTAGTTCCAAGTCGTTTGAGGTGTCGCTTGACGAATTGAAGCTGATGACCTAGATACTTGATATTACTACCCGAGTAATTAGATGCTTAGTACTGCTTAAATCATGATCATTATACATATAACCGGCACATGTTCCGGTCATGTTCCAGGAACCGTTTTACTAATTCCGGTCATTCGCTTTGGCAACATAAAGAACCAAAATACCTTTCTTTTGGAGGATGTTGAGTTTAAATTTGTTGTAATAATCAAGAAGACTAAGAAATGTGTTTAGACATAATCGCTCGTTTTGGCACATGTGTGCCAAAATCGAACCGTGCTAGAAGTAAAACGAGCTCAAATCAAACAGAGCCTCAAAGGGAAATATAAAACTATTGTAGTCCTACGTCAACTATGCGGTCGTATCACGGATACCGCCTTCCTACTATTTATTTTTTTTTGTAGGGAATGTAATTAGACTACTGCGTCCATCATTTAGAACTTTTGTAGTATATCCCCATTACTACACGTACCATGTAGGATAACCAATCACCCACTATTAATCGAGTGAATGGCCAATTGCCTCTGCACGCTCCCGATCAGGTAGAATGTGCTTCATAAAGCTAACTACCTTTCCAGGATTGCAGTCCAAATCTCACTCGGTTGCATGCAGCCCTTCATAAGAAATTTGATTCTGCTCATGTATGTATGTATCATGTATGTATGCTTCTAGTTGCACAAGTTCATAGAGAGGCAGCAGATGAAGGATTGCATCCAACACTTTTGATGATGTGCTGCGTATTGCTCCAGTTATGGCAGTACACGCAAGTCTCTGAAGTTTTACGAACTTTGTTTTTGCAGTAGCCTCTTTTGTTTTAGGCCGGTGTACTTTGAATCACTCCGGACAAGATATCCATGTCAAGTGGCAACCCTAGTTCCATCCCAGGAGATTGGTCAATAAGGGAGTGTTCTTATCTTTGTCACTCCCAACGAAAAATATGACTCAAATTTAAATCTTGCATACGGATCGGTTGGTACGGAGTGTTCGAAAGTCTTTTCTTTAATTTAAGAGTTTTCCGGCAATAAACCATTGCGGTAAAAAATGGACAACTTGAGTACTACATCGATATTCAGCTGTTCCATCTTCTCCAACGATCGCTTCGAGTAATGGGCCGACGCCACATCCGGCCAGAACACCGCAGTCTTCGGCCTTATGGTATTTCTTGATGAACGACGAAACTTCCGGCAGCCAGTTCGTACTAGAAATTTCCCTGTTCACGGACAGTCTGGAGCGAAGAAAGAACGGCTTTGACATTCCATTCTCGCTGATTGTCACACTGAAAATATATTTTAGTTTATTCCACGAGAACGTATGTTTTATATACAAAACCTTTTGTTGTTTTCTGCAACGAAACCAATGCGTAATAAATATGAAGGTACTTTCGTCAAAACTGTTACAGATTTATATTCGTATACGTAACGAAAGGTTTTAAAAATAAACGCAATCAATCGTACAAACAAAGGCTGCATAATGTAAATAGTACGAAAAATTAGTAATCTAACGCAAGTAATTCGTTCAAAGAACGGCGAACTATGTAAATAGTACTAAAAATTAATAAGTTTACGCAAATAATTCGTACAAAGAACGCTGCATAATGTAAATAGTACGAAAAATTAGTAAGCTCACGCAAATGATTCGTACACAGAACGCTGCATAATGTTAATAGTACTAGAATTAGTAAGCGTACGCAATAATATATACATTATACGAAATCAAAAATAAAAGAAACAAAGAGAGCTTTGAGATTTCAACATCGCTCAACAATTCTTCTGTTGTATTTGATTTGACGATGAAACAAGAAATCCATGGAATTCCCGATCACCTCAAACCAACAGTTGTGCCATCAATATTTTCGGCAAAATTTGGCCACCTCCCAAAACAGAATTCCTTTTTCACGGACGGATCTGTGATGGATGGACATTCCGGATATGGCGTTTTCAACACAGATCATCGCATATCTCGCAAACTGGCACAGCCCTGCTCCATATACGTAGCTGAATTAGCTGCCATACACAATTCGCTGCGAATTATCGAGCTCAAGACACCAGACAATTACTTCATCTTCTCGGACAGCCTCAGTTCTATCGAAGCTCTTCGATCGATTAAACCGGTCAAGCACCCGTCCTATTTCCTTCCGGAAATCAGACGGATATTAGAAGTGCTGGTTGATCGGTCTTTCATTATCTGCTTTGTGTGGGTCCCCTCTCATTGCTCAATCCCAGGCAATGAAGAAGCTGATTTATTAGCAAAAAGGGGTGCCATAGATGGAGATATATTTGATAGACCGATCACCTATACCGAGTATTTTCATCTGCCCCGACAACTGGCTCTGGAAAACTGGCAGGAAAAGTGGAATAAAGACGACCTTGGGCGATGGATGCACTCGATCTCGCCCAAAGTGTCTACAAAAGCTTGGTTCAAAGGGTTAGATTTAACTCGTGATTTCATTCGAGTTATTTCGCGCCTAATGTCCAATCACTATGTTGCAAACGCACACCTCTATCGAATAAACTTAGTCGATAGTAATCTGTGCGAATGTGGAGGGTACGAAGATATTGACCACATAGTCTTCGTATGCCCTAAGTACCACAGAGCAAGGGCCAAGCTTATAGATTCTCTCCGGAAACAGGAAGTGACGTTTACAATGCAAGTACGGGATGTGCTTGCTAGCCGCAACCCCGCGCTTGTAATACCCATTTACGACTTTTTAAGAGATATCAAGTATCGAATTTGATTATCTCTATGCTTTCTCTCCTAATTTCTCCCAACACAACAATCTTAAAAAGTTTCACGCTAATTCCGTTTTTTTTTCTTCTTTCTTTCGTTCATCTTTTTTATAGAAACATGAATCATCGCTTCTTTTTGAGAGACATGAACCACCGAACTTAGATTTTGATTTCAAAGAGATAAGAAACCATCACCCTCAACGAATAGTAGTAAGGATTAGTATTTAGTTATAAAGAGAAAAACTTTGATGTTAATGTTAGTCGTAAGCTTAAATGACATGTATTTTTAAATTGTATTTTAAAAGAGAAAAGATGAGAGGGTTTTTATGCCTGTTTGAGGAGGAGCAGTCGGGATACAGGCTCTACTCAAGCTGGCTTTTCCCTACTCCAAAAGATATTCGGCCCCGTTATGCTTCGCGGTTGGGCCTAAATAAATATTAGAGTTAAAAAAAAAAAAAAAGAGAGCTTGATTGATCATCATCACCGGTTTGCCACAACGCGATTCTAGTTCTATCGATTGCGAGAGTGCAACGACGCGCGCCTTCCAACTTAACCACCCCAGAGACGTACAAATGTTCACGAAAGTTATTCCAATACGAAACCTGAGCGAAGGGTATATGTATCGCGCCTCATCGTGGGAAAGCAACGGATTCGGACCAAGTGAATAGGGAACATAGTCTTTTCGGCAGCCGAGCAGGAAAGTCGTTTTTCTTGAGTGCTCTGTGGATTACCGAAATTAATATCTCGCTTCTTCTAGCGTTGGTGTTGTGTGGCGTGCAAATACGCGTCGTTATTGATGGGGGAGCCCCGACTGCCGAACAGCGCCAGTGGTAGTGGTGCTAATCGGCGCGATTGCGCTGCGTTCGCGTGTGAAGGTGGTGAGTCGTGCTTGTTTTGGCGCGAGTGCTGAAAGGCGTGCTGATCCAGCATCAGCGAAGGTCGCTTCCCGCAGTAGAGAAGTACGGAGCTGTGGTAGTGGTTAGTTGGCGCGTGTGCTGTGGAACCCGGACGGGGGGAAAGCGGACGGCATCGCCGCTCTGCAGTTGAGGAGACAGCGCAGGCAGTGCTGCTGATTCTCATACATTTAAAGAAAAGTGACAAAACCTTTACTTTTTTGCCTTCTTTATTCTCGTATATACATATATATAATTTAAATATTTTGATTTCGCATTTCCTCTCTTTTATTATATATAGCCATTCTTTTTAGTTTTGAATATATAAATATTTTCATATATTTCATAAATTAGTTATTAGCGGCATATAGTTCACAACCGCTATGGCGGTTGGTGGATTGCCTCTTCCACAGGATCTCTCATCTTGTTCAGAAGGTGAAGAGTCCGCAATGAATTTTTCTGACATTCCGAATAATGGAAACAACGCTTTTTTTGACGTCGTTAAAAAGCGTAAAAGACCTCGTAAAACTGCCCCAATTGCCCCATCCACTAATGACGGGGCAACTCGGGTTAAAATGTACCAGGTGAACCAACCTGGTCTTCGTTGGATCGTGTATTTTCGACCCAAAAACAAGCCTCTTAGAGTTGTACAGATGTGCAAATCTCTGAAGGAAAAATACTCGAGCTTGACCGAAGTTTACAAGGTCAGAGCTGATAGACTGAAGGCAACATTTTCGGATCCCCGACAAGCGAACGATGTCGTCCTGGACCCGAATTTCAACATCGAATACCGTGTTTATATACCGGCACGCGTAGTTGAAATTGAGGGTGTTATCACCGAACCGGATCTTACCGAGAAGGACGTGATGGAAGGTGGGGGATGCTTTAAAAATCCCTCCCTCCCAAAAATAAAAATTCTGGAATGCAGGAAAATGTATTCCAAGGATAATACGGGAAAATACTCCCCGAATGACTCGTTTCGAGTCACTTTCGAGGGAAAAGTGCTTCCGGATTATGTCGAACTTCACAAGCTTCGACTCCCAGTAAGACTTTTCATACCGAAAGTTATGACATGCACGAATTGTTTGCAGTTAGGGCACACAAAAACCTACTGCAACAATAAATCGAAATGCTCCAAGTGTGGTGAAATCTCTGAGATTAACCATACTTGCGGCGATCAACAGGCAAGATGCTGTCTCTGTGGTGGTGACCCACATGAAGTTGAAGCGTGCCCAAAATACAAATTACGTTCAGACGCGTTGAAGAAATCTACGAAACAACGCTGTAAGCAGTCATTTGCACAAATGTTGAAGACTGCCTTACAGCAACAGGAAAATCCGTATTCCAGCTTGGAAACGGATGATTCCAATGATGACGAAGAGGTATATCAACCTCTTCCGTCAAGTGGGGCCGTGCGGAAACGACCAAGCGTATCTTCCCCCAAACTTCCCAGAAAGGAGCAGAAGAAAACGCATACAGACACCCCAAGAGGTCAACCTTCTAAGCAAAATATTGCTAAGACGTCACCTCCAGGATTCAAACTTAATCCTGAGGGCAACACTTTTGATAAAGAGTTCCCTAAACTACCGGGAAAGAAATCTGCTCCCGCCAATAAACTGTCTCCGGAATCTGAAATACCGTCTACTGATGGACGTATTTCATTTAAAATGATAGTTGAATGGATATTTACCACTTTTGGTTTATCCGATACTCTTAAAAGTATGATTTCAGCTTGACTTCCAACAATTTGCATGTTGGGTAAGCAACTAAGCACCAAATGGCCCCTCCTCTCGTTCGTATCCTTCGATGTCTAAATCAGACAACAGAAGTGACGAATCGACAACAAGGATCATACAATGGAACTGTAGAAGCTTGATTCCCAAACTAGATAAATTTAAACTCCTGCTTCACGATAGCAAATGCGATATTTTCGCGCTATCTGAAACATGGTTATCAACGGATACGACAGTAGCCGTTCATGATTTCAATATAATTCGTTTAGATTGAGGAAACTCTTATGGCGGAGTGCTTCTTGGTATCAAAAAATGCTATCCATTCTTCCGAATTCCTCTCCCAGCAATTGATGGCATAGAAATTGTTGCTTGCCATATAACAATAGCTGGTGAGAGCCTCACGGTCGCATCAGTCTACATTCCACCTAGAGCTATTATTAACCGGTTGCAGCTGACACAAATAACGGAACTGCTGCCGACTCCACGCCTTATCCTGGGAGATTTCAATTCTCACGGTATGGCGTGGGGAGCACCTGGAGATGATAACCGGGCTATTCTTATTGAAAGCTTACTAGACGAGTTCGATATGACCCTATTGAACATACCTGGGTTAGCTACAAGAATAGCAAGGCCTCCAGTACGTGAGAGCACTTTAGATTTATCTATGTGTTCCTCCTCAATAGCTTTGGATTGTAAATGGGAGATTATTCAAGATCCCCATGGTAGTGATCATTTGCCAATGAGTATTTCGATTATGAGCAGGCTCCAGTCTGTTACCACAGTCGAAGTAGAGTATGATCTCACCCGGAATATTGATTGGGAAAAATTCTCGAACATGATATCTCAGGAGCTCGAAACAACCGACGAGCTTTCTCCATCAGACGAATACAACTTTCTTGCAACATTAGTTTTAGATAGCGCGTTGCAATCTCAGACGAGGCCCGCCCCTGAGAACAAGTTGAAAATTCGTCCTAACAAACAATGGTGGGACAAAGAATGCACCGAGATGAAAAAAACTCTGAAAAGAGCATACCTAGCATTCAGGAAAGATCATTCCATTCAACTTTTTGATCAGTTTAGAGAGCTGGAACTGAAACAGGCTAAACTGCACAAACTGAAAAAAAGATCGTACTGGCAAAATTTCATAAGCATGTTACCCAGAGAGGCTTCTATGAGCTATCTCTGGAATACGGCTCGAAACATGCGCAATAGGTCCGACAACAATGAGGCTAATGAATATTCTGAACGTTGGATCTATGATTTCGCGAAAAAGGTATGTCCAGATGCTGTCCCACCACAGCAGAAATTCAGCGACACAACGGCGATCGAAGAACCAGAATTTTCAATGCTGGAATTTTCAATTGCCCTCGCGTCTTGTAAGAACAAGGCTCCAGGACCGGACAGGATCAAATTTAATTTGATGAAAAACCTGCCGGATTCGGCCAAGATACGATTTCTTAAACTGTTTAATAAGCTTATCAGGAACAATGTGATCCCAAAAGCTTGGAGACAGGTTAAGATTATCGCAATCAAAAAGCCAGATAAACCTGCCGCAGATCACCGCTCGTACAGGCCGATTGCGATGCTCTCATGCATACGCAAATTGCTTGAAAAAATGATCCTGCGCAGACTTGACAACTGGGCAGAAACAACTAACCAACTGTCAGAGACCCAGTTCGGCTTTCGTAGGGGCAAGGGCCCTAACGATTGCCTGGCATTGCTAGCCACAGAAGCAGAAATGGCTCTTGGCAGCAAACAACAAATGACCTCGGTTTTCCTGGATATCACAGGCGCATTTGACTCAGTTTCAATCGAAATTCTTTCCGAGAAACTGCATCAGAGAGGATTCTCCCCTATATTAACAAACTTTTTGATCAACCTGCTGTCTGAAAAGCATTTACTTTTCAACCACGGTTCTTCAACAATAACACGAACAAGCTACATGGGTCTCCCCCAAGGCTCTTGTCTGAGTCCGCTGTTGTACAACTTCTACATCAGTGACATCGACACATGCTTGACGGACGGCTGCACAATGCGTCAGTTAGCTGACGATTGCGTAGTATCAGTCACGGCGTCTCTGGCTGTAGATATGAAAAACAGCTTGCAAAATACGCTAGATAATCTGACCAGTTGGGCCAGCTGTCTTGGAATTGAGTTCTCGCTTGAAAAAACGGAGATGGTTGTCTTCTCAAAAAAGCGACCACCACCCCGTTTGGAGCTAGTTCTGTCCGGAAGACCCATCACCCAGTCACCTAGCTTTAAATATCTCGGAGTATGGTATGACTCTAAGTGCACATGGGAAAAACATATAAATTACCTGAAGCAAAGATGCCAACCAAGGATCAATTTTCTTCGGATGGTAACAGGAACATCATGGGGAGCCCATCCAGAGGATTTGATACGACTCTATCAAACCACGATTCTGCCCGTAATAGAATACGGCAGCATATGCTTCAGAGGTGTCGCAGCTTCACACATGCTGAAGCTCGAGAGGATACAATACCGTTGTTTGCGTATCGCTCTAGGCTGCATGCAGTCGACACATACCATGTCCCTAGAGGTCATAGCTGGAATACTACCACTCAAAGAGAGGCTGTTTGAGTTGGCTTTTCGTTTCCTCATTAGATCGGAAATAGCAAATCCAATGCTTATTGCGAACTATGAGAAATGTTTGGAAGTTGTTCAGAAACCCTGTATTTCAGTATACCAGCGGTTCATGTCCATGGAGATAAACCCTTCGGTTGTTGCTCCATCCCGTGAGATTTCAACATCGCTCAACAATTCTTCTGTTGTATTTGATTTGACGATGAAACAAGAAATCCATGGAATTCCCGATCACCTCAAACCAACAGTTGTGCCATCAATATTTTCGGCAAAATTTGGCCACCTCCCAAAACAGAATTCCTTTTTCACGGACGGATCTGTGATGGATGGACATTCCGGATATGGCGTTTTCAACACAGATCATCGCATATCTCGCAAACTGGCACAGCCCTGCTCCATATACGTAGCTGAATTAGCTGCCATACACAATTCGCTGCGAATTATCGAGCTCAAGACACCAGACAATTACTTCATCTTCTCGGACAGCCTCAGTTCTATCGAAGCTCTCCGATCGATTAAACCGGTCAAGCACCCGTCCTATTTCCTTCCGGAAATTAGACGGATATTAGAAGTGCTGGTTGATCGGTCTTTCATTATCTGCTTTGTGTGGGTCCCCTCTCATTGCTCAATCCCAGGCAATGAAGAAGCTGATTTATTAGCAAAAAGGGGTGCCATAGATGGAGATATATTTGATAGACCGATCACCTATACCGAGTATTTTCATCTGCCCCGACAACTGGCTCTGGAAAACTGGCAGGAAAAGTGGGATAAAGACGACCTTGGGCGATGGATGCACTCGATCTCGCCCAAAGTGTCTACAAAAGCTTGGTTCAAAGGGTTAGATTTAACTCGTGATTTCATTCGAGTTATTTCGCGCCTAATGTCCAATCACTATGTTGCAAACGCACACCTCTATCGAATAAACTTAGTCGATAGTAATCTGTGCGAATGTGGAGGGTACGAAGATATTGACCACATAGTCTTCGTATGCCCTAAGTACCACAGAGCAAGGGCCAAGCTTATAGATTCTCTCCGGAAACAGAAAGTGACGTTTACAATGCAAGTACGGGATGTGCTTGCTAGCCGCAACCCCGCGCTTGTAATACCCATTTACGACTTTTTAAGAGATATCAAGTATCGAATTTGATTATCTCTATGCTTTCTCTCCTAATTTCTCCCAACACAACAATCTTAAAAAGTTTCACGCTAATTCCGTTTTTTTTTTTCTTCTTTCTTTCGTTCATCTTTTTTTATAGAAACATGAATCATCGCTTCTTTTTGAGAGACATGATCCACCGAACTTAGATTTTGATTTCAAAGAGATAAGAAACCATCACCCTCAACGAATAGTAGTAAGGATTAGTATTTAGTTATAAAGAGAAAAACTTTGATGTTAATGTTAGTCGTAAGCTTAAATGACATGTATTTTTAAATTGTATTTTTAAAAGAGAAAAGATGAGAGGGTTTTTATGCCTGTTTGAGGAGGAGCAGTCGGGATACAGGCTCTACTCAAGCTGGCTTTTCCCTACTCCAAAAGATATTCGGCCCCGTTATGCTTCGCGGTTGGGCCTAAATAAATATTAGAGTTAAAAAAAAAAGTGAATAGGGAACCTGTATATTAGAGAAATGACAAGACACTCACCGTTAAGGCAACTGTCAACATCAAAACGAATAACGGCAATGCAAAATTATACAGATCTCGCCCGTTTTGATGTTGACAGTTGCCGTAACGGTGAGTGTCTTGTCATTTCTCTAATATACAGGTTCCCTACAAGTGAAGGAGTGGAACTCACGACCATCTGCTTATCAAAGCGGACTCTGTAACCATGTGGCTACCAGCTCTGTTCATACGAAATCAAAAATAACAGAACACCTTCAAGTAATTACTCGTTGTTAACCACGTTCATACGAAAGTACATTCGTAAATTGGACAAATTATGCGTAAGTTGCAGTTCTATTCGATAACTTGCAATACGAATGTTCTATAAAATCAACACAAGTGCTGTACACTCTACGAAATCCATGTTTACGAAATGTGCGTGAGTGGAATAACGAAAAAATATTTGCAGTGGGTATATCTTTAATGAGTATTATATATGAAGGTACTTTCGTCAGAACTGTCAAAATGGTTGCAGATCTCTATTCGTATACGTAACGAAAGGTTCAAGAAATGAACGCAATCAATTGTACAAACAAACGCTGCATAATGTAAATAGTACGAAAAATTAGTAAGCTTACGCAATAACATGTACATTATACGAAATCAACAATAACAGTACACAAAAATTTCGTTCAAGTAAATACTCGTGCTTCCGTTTTTTTTTTTGTTCGTTGCTATCCACGTTCGTATGAAAGTACATTCGTCAATTGTACAAATTATGCGTAAAGTTACAATTCTATTCGATAAATTGCAGTACGAATGTTCTATACATGCAGCAAAAGTACTGTACAATCTACGAATTTCATGTTTACGAAATGTGCGTGCAGAGAATAACGAAAAAATATTTTCAGTGCAGCCATAGCTGCACCTTCTTGAGGAACATGGTGTGTGAAATGAACTTCAACTCGCTGCTCACTTTCTTCGTGGGGGAAGTGCGATAAGAAGTGCCCTGCCAGTCGTTGCCAGCCACGTCGCAGTTTGCCGGGAAAATCGATTTGACAATCTTATTCAGGCTCTGTCGCTGCGTCATTGCCTGCAACTCCGAGTCCAATGGACGGGACTGCCGCTTCCTGACATTTTTTTTATTTTACACGTTTTTTACGCGATTTTCTTGAAATTACGCGATATGTGACATGGGAAATATTGTTTATGAGCCAAGATGTAACACACACACAAACACACACACACACAAACACATACATACACAAACATACACACATACACACACACTTACCACATAGCAAAAGATTTTGTAACGACGCGAGGTCGCTAGATTGGTTTCTTACAGTAAGGAACAAAACAAGGTTTTTATATTTGGATGTGATGCAAACGCCCATCACACGATATGGGCCAGCACAGACATCAACAACAGAGGTGAGTACCTTTTAGACTTTATATCATCACAAGGGATAGTTATATGTAATAAGGGGGATAAACCAACTTTTGTAAATGTATTAAGACAAGAAGTTCTTGACCTTACACTATGTAGTCCGGTGATATCCGGCAGAATAAAAAATTGGCACGTATCAGATGAAGAATCTTTATCTGACCACAAGCAAATCTTATTTGATTATGAAGCAAATCAAGAACGCACTGAGTTCATAAGGGACCCCAGAAAAACAAACTGGGAGCTTTATAATTCAAAGCTAATGGTAGCTTTGAACAGCATCATACAGAGACTTGGAAGAAAATTCCAAATATCTCTCGAATTTGATCCAACAGTCTTACCTTGATTGCTGCCCTGCAACGCCATCAAATAGAGAAGTACCTTGGCGGAATCAATCTCTACAAAAACTTCAAAAAAAAAACTCGGAAACTCTTCAACCGGGCTAAACGAATCCAACAGTGGGACGAATACAAGCAATCCCTCGACGCCTATAATAAAGAAATAAGAAGATCAAAAAGGATTCACTGGAGGCATACATGTGAAAACATTGAAAATACTTCAACAGCCGCCAGGCTGCAAAAAATCCTTGCGAAAGATCATTTAAATGAGTTGGGTACTCTAAGAAAAGAAGATGGTTCTTGTACTAGCTCTGCTAGAGAAATATTAGAGTTAATGATGAAAACACACTTTCCTGGGTCGATCATTAACTCAAGTGAAGACCAAAGTACATCTGTATCAAGTACTGGAAATCTTATAACCAGGACAGAAATTCACGAACAGTGAATACGATGACTGGGCTAGAAAGAACTAGGGATGAGCATGAGCATGAGCATGATTGACCGCCCGCGGTTGCTACTCCGTTATTGCCAGATCAGCAGTAATTACACAGAGAACCAATAGATGATGCTTGGGACTAACATGCATCCTCAATGTGTAAAAACTGGTGACCTTAATCTGTTTATTAGGCAATATCGGCGCCGGCCGCATCCGAATGCAGGTCAAAGAAGGAAGCCGAGAACACCTCTGCACTTCCACGAGAAACCACTGGGATGTTGGAGAAAGGGCAAGGTATACAGCAGGGTTCGTTTTGGTAAACGATGCGCTGATTTCGAGCGTCGGGTTCTTTAGAACAAGTGTCGCGCCACGATTTTCATAATGCAATTCGAACTTATTCAGTTTGACAATGTAACACCGCAACAATAAATCGTACGCAAGGATACTGGATCTTTGACGGAATTGAGCCAACTTCAAATGATTGGATATCTCCTCGTAGGGTGATCCTTTTTATACCGAAAGCTATTGCGCGTTGATGATCTATTTGAAGATAATACGGCCTCATTAAAGGTCTCTAGGAGTCTCTAGGGGTTCGGTCAACCGGATATTTTCTATTTAACAGATCGACTAACGACGTCTCTCGTATTCACTTCGTCTGCTTTAAAAAGAAAACGATCCCACGAAAATCACACCTGAAAAACGGAATATAAAAATGTTGCGCGCTTATTACGGAAACGAACTATGAGTATCTTTCTTGCCGAACACCACGATCCTCTGCGTACGACGCGCGCGAAGTAGCCTTTGCCACTCGTAGCAACCAGCTATTTGTCAATCCCGAGTATACGTCGGCTGACGTGATTCTTTGGACGGTATACATCGCGTTTTCGTTAGTCACGATATTTATCTACCGAACGAAATTTTCGGCTAAATGGTCACCGTGAGACATAAACAAGTATCTGGGTAGGCCGCGAAATCACTTCATTTCGAAAACGTTCATATGAGCAAAACTCTCCCGAGCCGGAAACGCGGTTTACACCGAAGCATTGCACACGACCGATAATTTCCCTTTTACCGACGCAGACGCTCGGGGACACGACATTTCGATGCGAATGTTACCTATTAAATAGAAAAATTGGCAAAGTTTCATGCATACAAAGCCTTAATTATTTAAAAACGCAAATATCCAAATTGTCCGGTATATAGTATTGAGTTTATTAACAAAATGCCGAACTAGTCATAATTGGAACATAGTATATAAACCATCTGCCCAAAAGCTAGAAAAATCGAAAAAGTGAAACATACACACTTAGTTATACAGTCGTGCTTTCATGTAATCCCGATTTACAAAACTTTGAAATAGTCACTCAAAAATCAATAATTGTTCAAAAGCTAGAAAAATTTCAAAAATGAAGCTTAACGAAATACTCACAAAACTATGTGAAAGTTTAAGTTATTCAAATGTTGAAAATATTAGAAAAGATTCTATAAAACTAGCTTATATTTAATATTTCACGGAAGATATGAAAAATCTACTCGAGTTTCGAAAAAGAATCACTCAACCACTGAGCGAAATTATAGTATAAATGTTTTTGTAAATATAAACACAATGCACTTATCTTATACATCGAGTCAGCATTCAGCGCACAAAGCATTCCGTTACTTTTTTTCACCACTCGTACATGAACAATCACATCGTTTCCTTGGTGATTGTGACCACTTTCGAGGAAGCGCTTCACTAGTCTGGTGGACAAAAACAAGGGAGAAAGGTGCTCAAGATAAGTTGGAAAAACTTCAACGGCTAGCCACTCTCTCAATAACGGGCGCAATGAGAAGCACACCCACCAAGGCGTTGGAAGCTCTACTGTTTATGCTTCCACTGCATCAATTCATACAATTAGAAGCCGAAAAGAGTGCCTTACGGATCAAAAGATCATTAAGGCTCTTTGAGGGTGATTTAACGGGTCATCTAGGTATTCTAAAAACTATTCGTATCAATACCCTAGTGATCAACAATGAAGACCGGATGGAGAAAAGATACAATTTTGAAAGACGATTTCGAATGTTTGAACCTGAGCGTGATGTTTGGGAACGCGGTGGTTTCTACACAGATGGTTCAAAAATGAACAATCGAGTGGGAGCAGGAGTAACTGGCCCAGGAATATACCTGTCAGTTCCAATGGGCCAATGGCCAACTGTCTTTCAAGCTGAATTCCAAGCAATACTAGAATGTTCTGAAATATGCCTACGCAGGAAATACAGACACTCAAACATTTGCATGATGTCCGACAGTCAAGCAGCGTTGAAGGCTTTGATGTCTGCGACATGCACATCAAAACTAGTTTGGGAGTGTGTTCAATCACTCCAAACACTGGGTTGTAATAATCAAGTAGACTTATACTGGGTTCCTGGTCACTGTGGAATAGATGGGAACTAAAGAGCCGATGAATTGGCAAGACTTGGATCGTCTCATCAGTTCATAGGACCAGAACCCTTCTGTGGTCTATCCGCTTGTTCCCTTAGAATGGAACTAGAAGCATGGGAAACTCCGAAAGTGGAATCCAACTGGACAAACACCTTCATCGGTAGGCAGTCGAAACGTTTCATCAATCCGAACGTTTCTATGACTCGTAAAATACTGGATCTTTCAAAAAAAAGATCTAAGCACGTATACTGGTTTAATAACAGGGCTTTGTCCGAGCCGTTATCATTTGAAGGTTATGAAAAAACTTCAAGATGATACATGTCGAGTATGTGGCATGGAAAAAGAAGACTCGGAACATCTGTTATGCCGATGTCCGGCAATTTTTATCAAAAGATATAAGTTCTTCGAGAGAGGTGTCTGGAACCCTCTGAAATCTGGAGAATAAATCCCAGTACGGTTGTGCGCTTCATACGAAGTATAATACCGGACTGGACTAATGCTATTGGCCAGACTATAACGACCACTTCCAAAAATTAAAAAGGGGGAATATGTCACAAAATATCAAAAAATTGGTCGCAGTGACGAAAATACCCAACACGGAAAAAAACGACGATCTAATTTTACGCGATTTGCTCCAAATTATGCGATTTTTTTACGTGATTTGTTCAAAATTACGCGATTTTTTTACGCGATTTTTATTTTGCGCGCACGCATCAATCGCGTAAAAAGAGAATCCAGTGTATAGGCTTTAGGCCCAGTATTCACACTTATTATTAAAATACAATAAATTAAACACAAAAATACAATCACTTAACGCTCATGAAGTTGTCCTCCTAAATATAAACTTAGTCTGTTTTTTATGATTGCAGGCGACATGTCGATGTTAACAATATGCTGTAGTTCATTGAATGATCTCATGAAACGGCATGTAGGTTCATGATGTGAATAATCCGAGCTCGTTGCGGAGGATTGAACACTCTTGTATAACCGTATTGCTATTACGATGTATTCGAGCTGTAAGGGTTCGACTATCACTCCTTCCTATTAATACATTGGTGAAGAATACTATGTCAGCAATCCTATGTCGGCAATGCACCGTGTCAATATTAACTAATGCACACTATTCTTGATAAACAGGTAGTTGATCACCATTGCATCTAAGGTTCCGTAAGGCAAAACGCACGAACTTTTTTCGAATTTCTTCAATTCGTTGAATATGTGTTACATATTGGGGACGCCAAACAACGCTCGCAAAGTCCAGCTTGCTCCGTACTAGTGTGTAGGTATACCTGTATCCTGGTATAACCTACCAGGACTTTCTCCAGAAAACCCTGTACGCGCAATTGGCGCGGAATTAATACACACAGATTAACGTGGACTAACTGACTTTATTTTCGTACATCACTACTTAAATATACCCTACCGGTAACTCAGAGAGAGAGACTTTCTCCACTCACTGTTTACCTTACTAATCTCTTAACCTAATCTAGTACTGCTAAAGTACAGGCGGCGTTTTGTTTATAACACAAAACTTGTTTATTTTGGTCGAGTTTGTTTGCCGGTGGCACAGCAGAAGGCTGCGCGAAGTTCTTTGCCACCTATGGCATAATCTGTTGATACATAGAGTGTTGACAGAGCCGTTCGCGGTCCTCTGTCAAGGGAACCAAATGTTTCGCCTGAGTAAAGCATAGCAGAAGGCTATGCCCTCCTGGGAACAAAATTAAACTTTAATTATAAGGCTCGTGACGGAGCATTGGGTTCTTCGCAGGGTGTGACGTCACACTAGCGCTTTGTAAATGGCTAATATAGAATAAGGGTCTTTGAGATCCCGTCCGTACCGTCTCACAGAGAAAACAATTTCAAGCTGTCTGTAACTACGTTGTCAATATGATTTATAAACGAAATTTGTCGGTCAAAAGTAACGCCTACGTCGCGAACTTTTTCTTTACGTGGTAACTCAGTTCCATAGAAATGATATTTAAACTCGATAGGAGATATTTCACGAGAAAATGTCATAACTGAACATTTTTCAGCGTTAACGTTTAGACCACTATCTGAACAGACTTGTCCAAAACTTTGCATGTCCAGTTGTAATTTAGGACAATCGTCATTTTTTTGACAGGCAAGAAAATCTTCACATCATCAGCATAAATCAGAATCAAGGCATTAGTCAATTTGTCTGGAAGTTTGTTCATCACGAGTACAAATGACCATGGTCCTAAGTGGCTTCCTTGAGGTACTCCCGAATTCACAGTGAATGAAGCAGAGACGTGTTTGTTTGCAACCAATTGTAGAGTGGACCGCCAATGCCGAAGTCACTAATCGATCGAAGAATGCTGTCCGTCTTAACCGCATCAAATGCCTTGCTTATACCTGTGTGAATACAGTCGACTTGAAATCCTTTGCATATATAATCGATTACTAGAGAAGTAAACTCGCAAAGATTTGTGGTAACGGATTTCTTTTTTTCAAAATCCATGTTGCACAGAAAAAATGCGTTCAGCGACTACCTCGTAAAGAGAATCGTACAAGAGCCGTTCGAAAAGCTTAGGAGTAGCAGATTGGATCGTTATGCAACGATAATTCTCTACATCTGAGCGAGATCCTTTTTTATGAACAGGTGTGATGTGATGAAATAAGGTGTGATGTGAGAAATTTTCCAATTTAAAGAAAGTAACCGAAAGCCAGTGACTGTCGCTTCCTGACATGTATGTCCATGTTCGCCAGGTACTTTTTCATTGTTTGGCCGGTTACATCGACCTCCCGGCTAAGCGCACGCAGCGATATAGCCACTTTTTCCTTGGTCGTCCTCCTCGACATCTTTTGGAGCATTTTGTTGCTCAGTGTCGTCGGTCGTCTGGAACCGGGTTGTGCAATAGTACCAAGCTGGGAGGGAGAAACGGATACGAAGCTGTGTGAGTGTCAAAATGAACCAGAATGAAATATCATTGACTGTCAATTTGAACCAAGAAAAAAAAAGCATTTTTTGCGAAGAGTATTGTTATAACTAAAAGGTATCGCGTTGCTCGAAAAAATATTCATCGCAAACAGTTTTTGTATTCATTGTCGTTTTACAAAATATTTTGGGTCGTTTTTACGTAAAATGAAAAATTTCATAAGCTTTAAGTAATAATCATGCTAGCGTACTTCGATTAATGAACTTGCGCTTCTCATGATTTAAGGCTTTGGTTACAGATTCGAACACACTTCATCAAGGTCGAACTCCAAACTCTGAAAAAACTTTTATGCAACGGAAAATTAAAAAAACACAGACTCGAAAAATTAGTCTGTAATATTTGCACATTCAGTATTCCTTCGTTTGAGTCATGCATGCGTTACAGCAAGAAGATAGCTACACGCTATCAGAAAACGACGCATGTGCGTGTTCTCTGTTTTGAGTGTAGTATTCGTTTCTCCCTCCCAGGTACCAAGATGTTGTAGATGCCGGAACGGGCATATCCGTAGTCTACGAACTGCCGCACGATGTCTGTTCTCGACGCGACAGGGTGCCGTTCTTTGAACTCGTACACTCCTGAACAGAGTAGCTTCACTGTTTTCGCCATCACGGTTAGAGTTCGACTGATAGAGCTGCCAAATTTATTCTGCTGACTCATGGGTTACTATGATTGATGCTGCATGGGCAGTTTCGTCAGTGCGTGTGAAGGTAAATCCATGACAAATCGGCATTTTTTTTTTGGTTTTTTTTATACCGCAAACTTGGACTTGAAAACAAATTGTCCTAATTTATGAGTTATGCCGTTTCTGGAGCGAGTTGAAAATAATTTCGCAGGCTCAGAGAAATTCATCCGGAGACCCGAAGATCACTTCCCAGACCCGAAGACTTCAGGTGAGACCCGGAGAGGTGGCAACCCTAGATGGAACATAGGTATTCCTTAGGTTCTGGTTTCGAATCCAAGCTCTCGCCTATGTTATCAGGATCAGATTGAGAATAGGATTAGACTATTGCCTGTCACCCGGCTAAATACATGCGCTGCTTCGTTTAACGGAGGAAAAACCGTGAACTTCTCTTAATATTTTTTTCATCACTTGTCTCTGTACTTCTAGGAATTATACCAGGTTGTCCGGGTCTTCTTGTATGCAGTATGAAAAAAAAAATATTTTCTTCAAAACATTGGGGCTTATTACGCGTATTTCCCTGCTTGTTTCTTTTCAATGATTTCATTTTCTTAAAGTAGGGCCTTGAAATCTCAACTTTATTTCCAATATCGTTTCCTGGACATTAAATACTAATTTCCCCGCTGATGTTTTGAAGTAGAATACTTCTCTCAGGAAGTTCGGCTACATAGGGATGTGAAATGGAAATCTAAAACCGAAAAAAGTGAAAAATATGTCCAATTTCAAATGCTAATAAATCGGTTAGTATTCGATGGATTTCCTTCGTTCTTGCAGCAATAGATTGGAAAATCTTCTAAGATTCTTCCCAAAATAAGATAATTGTAATTTTATTATTCACACTATTGTACTATTGAAAATAGTCAAGCCTTGTCAAAACGAAAAATTCGACCTCTAATTGGTCGTTATATGCTTGCTTCCCAAGCACGGTCGACAGAATCATATACCTTGCAATTGAAAACATGCTATTTGGCCTATATAAGAGCCTGTTTCAGCCGGAGCCGCTCATAATAGTTCTGGACAGCGACAACAGCAGTCGTCCTTCCTTAGCAGCAGCACTAGCCCTGTGGTTGGTCACCACGTCTCAGGAGCAGCGCGGTTTTTCTCAGCGTGTGTCGCCAGACAGCCATTATTCCCCCCGTGTTGGGGCAGCATGAAGATTGCCATCAGGAAATCCAATTTTGGAAATCGAAATGCCTTTTTGAAGGCAAATAAACAAGTCATTGAAAGTTAATAATTTTTGTCAACGCAAGCAAGTATTCTGTGTTGCATCCTAGCAATTTAAATTTGTCGCACCCGTCTAATTTACTGAATGTGAAATAGCTTCCACAGTGCATGTTGTCCGTGTATCTTAATTCCACCAATGTTAGGGCAGCTCGAAGGTTGTAATTAGCAACCGATTTTGAACCGCAACATGCTTTTTTCAAGGCAAATAAAAAAATAATTGAAGGTTAATAATTTTCTGGCATCAACACAAGCAGACATTCTGTGCGGGATGCAATCAAATTCTAATGTAGTTGTTTAATTTTCACCTTATTTAGTAAACCCCCCACTGTAGGGGCAGCGCAAAGGCGCGATCAGCATAACCGACATTGAATAATTAACTGCCCTGTTAGTACGCATTCACAAAAGCAGTTAGTTCGACTATGCAGAGCTAATATGAAGTCGATTCAATCAAACAGTATAAACAGAATTTCGTCGTCTCCCAGCTGCCAAGTTGCAACATGATGCAACAAGCAACAGCGAGCAAACGAAATCGCTTGATGTTACAAACCGCAATAAGATACGGGTTAAAATCGTTGCGTGTGTGACTGACACGCAAGCAGCCGGGTTATCTTTCTTGTAAAAGTATTCTACTTCAACCTTGCGGTCGTGGCTTTGCATACAACCTTCTTGTGATTTTTTACACTGACAACTAACCGGATCGACAACCCTATCGTGAAGAAGGCGGAGCTGGACCGGGGATTATCAGCTTCGAAAATTGCGAAACAGATTGGAAGCGAGTTTTCTATTCAACTGACATCACAATCCGTCCGAAATCAATCATTAGAAAGACTAAAAATGTTATGACTGCTTGTTCTTTGCAAAGAATATCAAAAAAGATCAAACCTGGAGTGATGACTGTAATAAGGTGATTTAGTCAGACGAGATGAAAGTAATGCTATTTGGGAATGGGTCCGCACTGGAAGCTTTTTAAAAATTCAAACCTCTCCCAAGAAAAAGCAAGACGTCAATGCTTTAATTTTAACTTTGTCTTCAAGTCAAGAAATGCAGAATGTGTTACAATTAGGTAGAAATTATGAGAATTTATCGGCACACTGAAACTGAACTGCAACTAAACTAACTAACTGGAACTGAAAAGATAATCATATTTTGATATGCGTAAAAGGATAATCATACGTCAAATTGACTCCCGACTTTCGAATGATTGAAAATGAAACTTTTTATTTATAAATTACCGACGAATGGTCATTACGGTGTTAACACATCGATAAATAACAAAAAGTAGGATTTTGGTTTTAATATTGCTTTATTGATAGAAAAAACAAAAAAAAAAATGACGGTCTAATAGGCGAAAAGAGCGCAACATTGCTAAAAACGAGGAGTCAAATTGACGCAGACTATCTTTCCAGGGTTAATAACCCATCACGTTTCTCACAATCAGAAGCTAAAAATCACTGCAGATGGTTTGAAAATAATATATTGTTAAGAATAAAAACCAATTTATTATGGTGTTGTGAACAAAATTTAAAGGTTATAGATTCGGAAATTTTGACATTTGAATACTAACCATGCGTGATGAATAGAAAAAATGTGGTGATTAAACATATTTATAAGTTCGCTATTATGAGTACAGGAAAATGTAGGTGTTGCTGGATGAGTAAATGCTATAAAACATGAACTTAGCAGATTGCAATTTATAGAAAAAAAAAATAATGAACAGTTAAAATTATACGCATCTGCCAACTCTTATTAAATTCTCATGATCACATGTCATTGCTTGGAACAAGTTATTTTTTAATTTCAAATATCATATTTATGTGTATCGTTTGTAATTTTATTATGAAAATTTTATAACCTACTGAGTTTTTATCTTGCGTCTGTAATTTATTAAGTGAATAAAACCTAAGGGGCCATCCACATACCACGTGAACAGATTTTAAACGATTTTGACCCCCCCCCCCCACAAGCTGTCCACGTGGTATGTGGATGGCCCCTAAAGCTACTTCCATCTTTTCAGTTGTACCTGAGACGATAACTTTATCTAAAATCTATTAACTAAAATAACATATTAATCAGCAAACACCATTCCCTTACTCCGTAGATCCGTCTTAGCTTCCTTGATCTGGTCGAGCAGCTCTTTGGCGGCAGCCTCGCAATTGTTGAAGGTAAACGTTCGATACAGGACAACTGATGCTGAGTAAAGCTACAAGAGAAATTTTTCGTTATAGCTTCCGTTACAAATTAAACCGGCCAAGTTATTCACTAACCCCAAAGAGCACCACCAGCACCAGAGGTGAGAGCATAATCTCGTACATGTATTCATCCAGCAGCTCGTGCTGTACTTGGCGGGCGACAATGGCAAAATATACCACGGAGTACGTAAGGGCACCCACTAGCCATTCCATTAGTTTTGTCATCTTAATATTGGGAGAATAACTAAACAAACTATTCCGAAAATGGGGTGAAATGCCGGTGCGAACACGAACGCAAATTAAATTATCACAGTGGATCCGCGTATGCTTAACGAATGTCTTCTAATAGTAAACAAAACTCTGTTTGGAATTTTTTGATTACGCTTTTGCTTTTGACGTGGTAGTTTAGCTGTTTAGCTGCCTGCGATAGGACTACCAGTTCGTAGTTCTTGATGTCACGGCTAGGTTGCAACGGGAATGTGTGTTCAGCTACAGATGTCACTACTGTATGTTATGAGGGCGTGAAGATACTTAGGAGCAATCATAAGTGTAATACAAGTAGGGGAAAGTAGGTAAAGACGGACACTGCGGGTAAGATGGACACTTTTAATATTTCACAAACTAGAATGTATTATGATAGTTAAGTGATGCGAATACCTTCTTTGTAGTGTGTTAATGCTTTTGAGTTGCATCATCGGTTTTCAGCAAGCAAACTGTCAAATTTGTAAGTAAAACAAAGAATATTTTCGTGAACGCGCTATTTGATGTAATTTTTATTCCACGAAAAATAGTGAAAAAATCGTGAAACTTACGTGTTTTCATTTGTTCACAATAGTAAAGTGATTAATTAGCCTTTCCTCGGTGTTCTAGTGAAAATCCAGCAAATTTTCGATGTTCCGATGAAGCGCTACGATCGTTTGAAAAATTTACAACCAGGTCGGGCAAGACGGACACACTAAGGTAGGAAAAGATGGACACACGGATTTTCCAAGAATTTTCACATGTAGCATCTGTTTTGTACTACAGATGTTCACAAAGTACACCCGCGAGTGAAACCAGCAGATATTAATCACTTAGCAGTTTGAACAGGCCATATAGACGGAGAATTTTCGCCTTTATCGAAACCCATCCTCTCACACTGTTCACGTGATGTATAGATGGACTCTAATAACGTAGAGTAATGTATGGCCATCACTTAACACATAAATCAAAAGAATACTTAACGTACTACATCTTTTTTGTGAGTGTCCACCTTTACCTTCGTAGTGTCCATCTTACCCACTCCAAGTGTCCGTCTTTCCCAACCATGTCAAAAAACAGCAATTTGTAGTCTTATTTTTGTAGACCCAGAACACATAAAACTTGGAGGAAGTTCACTAATACCAAAAATGATTATGAAAACAAATGACCTTAAGTCTCAATTTGTATGACTACTGCGATCTAAATAGCAATACCTAAGTAATTATTTAGATTAAACCTTAGGGTGTCCGTCTTTACCTACTTTCCCCTATGTATTGAAAAGGTGTCCCGCATAATCAATAACCAAAAAAACGTGCTTAACAACCAATTCAGAATATAGTACCGAATATGAGTTATCGGTAAACCATATGGTTAATCATTCGTTTATGGTTCCTATTTATTAAGGGAGTTTTTGATTAACCTATATCAATAGAATTCGATATTAATTGACTAAACAGTAGGGTGTCCCAAAAAAAATCGATGTTGAAAAAGTCAAGGTACTCAGCCCTAAATTGAAAGATTATGTTATTTATAGCATTTTTGTAGAACATTTCGACTTTCTTAAAATTTGTTTTCAGGTTGCCCAAACGTGATTTATGAAAAAATGACTTTTTTAAGCTACAAACTCACTCTTTTGCACTTTTTTCAATTCTATTCGATTTCTAAATTTTTCCATATATTTTTTTATTTTTGTGGGGTTGTTTTTGAATATTTTGCATGGTTCAGTTCAGCATTGCATTCAGTTTTTTGACTCCCAGAGCCCATTAAACATCATAAATAAAAAATTTTTTCTAATAATTTTTAGATAACCCTTCAAGACACAAATAAAAAAAATTTGATCAAGAACTGAAATTCTCATCGCAAAGCGGGATTTACGACGGAAATTTACATGAAAAGATACTTGATATCTTATCGGGGAACTGAGATATTGGCATTTTCCTATGGGATGGAAAACTATGCATTTTAACAAATATGTTAAATAACTGTTTTATTTTGGGAGATAAAAAATAACAATGTTCAGAAAACAAATGCAATTTTAGATGACTGATAACTTAGTAGAAGGTTTAAAAATTCGGAAAAATCCACGAAAAAAGTTAGAACGAAAATTGTGATTTTTAGTACCTTCTAAAAGAAAACTCAATGTTACTCGTAATATGTAAGAGATAGAAACATGATGTCTTCGGTAAAGTTTCTTGTTTTCAGATAACCTAAAACTTTGTCGAAGACACCTTGCGTCTATCTTTTTCTGATTAAAAAGTAAATATTTTATCTCACTCATTAGTGGATTTTATCTCACTCGTTAGGATTAATCACCAATCTTTAAGATGCATTTTTGAATATCCTGAAACTTTCCCGAACATACCTTATGGCTATAATCAACATTTGAATCACTATTTAGGAAATTATACGCACAAACGGCAAAATTAAACACTGTGCAATGGAGATATTGAGCGTTAGTGGCATTTTTGAGAAAATGCATAGTTTTCCATCACATGTAAAAACGCCAATATCTCAGCCCCTCGATAAGATATCAAGGATCTTTTTTGCCTTTCTCCTAGAAAGGTATAGCAATCACTTGCAAAACCGAAAGTATAAAAGTGCTCCAAAGGGCCGAATGGCATATATCACTCGACTCAGCTCGACGAACTGAGCATTTTCTGTATGTATGTGTGTGTATGTGTGTGTGTGTATGTGTGTATGTGTGTATGTGTGTGTATGTGCAGATTTTTATTCTCACTCACTTTTCTCAGAGATGGCTGGACCGATTTTCATGAAATTAATTGCAAATGAAAGGTCTTGTTGTCCCATAAGACCCTCTTGAATTTTATTGTAATCGGATTTTAGTTTAGAGGTTATGTATCAAAATGTAAAAATCATGAAACATCATTATCTCGAAAACTACACAACCGATTTGAAGAAAATTGATTTCAAATGAACTGGCTACCTTAAAAACCCTTAACTTTTGAATTTTATAAAGATTGAACTTCGGGTTCAGAAGTTCTGATAAGAAACGTGTTTTGAAGACTGTTTAATCTCACTTATGTTTCTAAAAGATGGCTGGACCGATTTTCATAAAATCAGTGTCAAATGGAAGGTCTAGTTGCTCTTAAAACCCTATTGATTTGTTTTGCAATCGGACTCTTGGTTTGTCTGTTATGTTTAAAAATGTAAAATCCAGCTATGAAAAGTAACATATTCCGAAGACTACTGGGACTCACTCACTTTTCTCAGAGATGGCTGACCCGATTTCCACAAAATTAGTGTCATTTAATAAGTCTAGCTACCTCATTACACCCTATTGAATTTTACTGTAATCGAACTGTAACTTCGTCTGTAATGTACCGAAATGTGAAAATCACGAAACTTCATTATCTTAAAAACTACACAACCAATTAGATCAATATTATTATCAGATGAGTGGGCTAGTTAAGGGTTAACTGATGAACTATGATTAAACACGTGGTTTCAAAGTTTGCCTGCCCTATACGTTCCCATTTCATTTGATTATAATCGAACTAAAGCAACCGTTATGTATTAAATTGTTAATAAAACAACGAAAGTCTATTATCTCAAAGATTACATGACTTTTTTGAACATAACTAGTGTCATACGAACGAATCATCTCTCAAACCTACGAATAACCAACTCAATAACAATTTGATATGTGGCTCAAAAGTTATGGAAAGAAAAGAAATTCAAAGACTATTTAAAACTATACTTGTTTTCATCGAACTATTTGAACGTTCCAAATTCATTGATTCCTTGCGATGTGTTTAAAGTCTGCAAATGCACGACGAATCGGCCATAGGATATGATCAAAGTCAAATAACAAATCGTTTAAAATGATTGGTTTTATCGAAATGACAACATCCTCGACTTTTGGCTTTTGTACATCGCCTTAATTCTGAATATATATATATATATATATATATATATATATATATATATATATATATATATATATATATATATATATATATATATATATATATATATATATATATATATATATATATATATATATATATATATATATATATATATATATATATATATATATATATATATATATATATATATATATATATATATATATATATATATATATATATATATATATATATATATATATATATTGAGTGGTATTCGGCCATTTTCAGCAATTTTCTGGCATCAATCTCGGAAATACCCATATTGTGAGTTATTTAGTTATTTTGGTTGTTTTCCAGAAACTAAAAGTGGTCGTCTTTAAATTTAAAATGGTGTCCAGGGTCAATGTTTGGTTTCTATGCATCATCTCAATTACGAAGATATCCATATTGAGTATTATTCGGTCATTTTCGACTGTTTCCTAGAAGTTGCCATTTAGCAATTCAAAATGATGCCTGAGGTAAATTGTTAGCTCATTGCATCATTCTGGTTCCAGCGATACACAGATTGAATGGTATTTGGCTATTTTTGGCTGTTTTTCACAAACCGGAAGTCGCCATCTTGGATTTCAAAATGGTATGTAAGATAATTTCTAGCCTCTGAGCGTCATTCTGGTTGAAGAAACACCCATATTGGATGTTATTCGATTATTTTCGGCTGTTTCCCAGGAACCGGAAGTCGCCAAATCAAATTCCAAAATTGGGTCTGTGGTCGATTACAGCTGCTGTGTATTATTCTAGATCCGGAGATTCTCATGTTAGACGGAAATCGGCAATTTTTGGCTGTTTTTTAGAAACCGGAAGTCGCCATTTTGGATTTCATAATGGCATTTGGAGACAATTTCTGGATTTTAAACGTCAAATTGGTTAAGGAAAAACTCATATTGGGTGGTATTTGGTCATTTTCAGGTGTTTTCAGAAGCTGGAAGTCGCCATCTTAGAATTCAAAATACTATCTGTGGTCGAGTTTAGCTCCTGTGTATCATTCTAGATCCGGATATTATTATATTGGGTGGAAATCGGCCATTTTTGGCTGTTTTCCAGAAACCGGTACCATTATGGACATATTTGTTACCTCTAAAAACATTCACAAACCAAATTTGGTTGTATTTTTTTGATTGGTTCATGAGCTGTGCAAAATTTGTGTTTCAAAAGAGAGAGGGGTGTTAAAACATTATGGACATATTTTTTACCACTAAAAACATTCCCCTGCTAAATTTGGTTCCATTTGTATGGAACCCCTCCCTTTTAGGAAAGGGAGGGGCGTCCAACTATTAGGGACATATTAGTTACCCCTTAAAACATCCACATGCCAAATTCGGTTTCATTTGCTTGGCTTGTTCTTGAGTTGTGCAAAAATTTATGTTTCATTTGTATGGGACCCCTCCCTTCCAGAAGAGGAAGGGGTCTCAAACTATCATACGAACCTTTATCGACACCAAAAACCCCTACATACAAATTTTCACGTCGATCGGTTCGGTAGTTTCCGAGCCTATATGAATCAGACAGACAGACAGACAGACCGGACTGCATTTTTATATGTATAGATTACAACATCAATGTTTTAGAACCTAAAGAGTGAATATACATTTATTGGATTGAAGCATTCATGTAAATTTATTTCTACAAATAAAAGAGTGAATGAGAAAGGCTGGGTCTGACCGCTAGGTGGATTAATTTAGGTTTTCAAGTAAATTTTCGTCTTGAATCCCGCTTCGCAATTTTTCAGTTCTTGATCAAAAAACTTTTTTATATGTGTTTTGAAAGGTTTTATCTGTAAATTATAAGAAAAATTCACTTTTTGTGATGTTTAATGGGCTCTGTGAGTCAAATAATTGAATGTGATGCTGAACTAAACCATGCAAAATATTGAATATTTAATTTATAAACAATCCCACAAAAATAAAAAAATATATGGAAAAACCTAGGAATCGAACAGATTTGAAAAAAGTGCAGAAGAGTGGTTTTAAAAAAGCCATTTTTTCATAAAGCACGTTTGGGCAATCTGAAAACGATTTTTTAGAAAGTCGAAATGTTCTACAAAAATGCTATAAATAACATTATCTTTCAATTTAGGGCTGAGCACCTTGACTTTTTCAACATCGATTTTTTTTGGGACAGCCTACTAAACAGTTATTTTGCTCAAAATGAGGGCAGTATTGACAATATTGTTTCACTTAGACAGACTGTAGCACTTTTTATTATAAGCATGCCAGATTTGATAAAAGTAACATGAACAAAATGAAAAAAATACTTATTTGGCTTTCTCTGTCTTATATCAAAAATATCAAACATCAATCTGTATAAGTTGCCCGACGTTTCGGCCTCTATTGATGGCCTTTTTCAAGAAAAGTTCTATTCTGTCGTATTTCCAACGAAAAACAACTTTTCAATCAAATGCGAGATAATTTAACTTTCCTTGAAAAAGATCATTAAATTAGATTGATTAGATTGAGAAAGCGAAATAAGAATTTTCCACAGTAAAAAAAACTCACCTAATTTGGTGCACACCATTTTTTGTGAATATTTCTTCTGCGTTCCACTGCAAATTCCGTCACGGATTTACCGATAAGAGTTTCGAGAGCTAAACTTGTAGAGCGAGCGGAGTTTCGGAAAACAATGGAAAACACTAATCCAAAACGGTGCTTAACCTCTAATTTGACTCACATTGTCTTAAGCTAGCAAACGCTGCCGTTCGCTCACCGACTGCCTTTGCACGTCCGCGCCCCGTCCAACAGTTCCGGTATCTGTATCGCTTGTATGCGGAAGTTCGTCTCGTTGAAATTCAGCGAACCGGTCATAATTTTCTGAAACCGACAGGTCAGTACCCACAGCTCCTCAATACCCTTCCGATTGCGGATAACCTTCAGGCCGCTAGGAAACTGCAGTGTCTCCAGATTTTGCGACACTATCCGAAAGTTGTGCGGATTGTAGTTTGTGGTCGCGTCCCAGCACGCAATCGACGTCTGGCTCAGAAGGCCGAAAAAAAGGTTGCCGTTACTGTCCATGGCTTCCGGAGCGCTTTGCGTTGTTCGTCGCCCAATGACACGGAAAGCTCGTGGCATCGCGCCCACGTCTTGCTCCCACATGGTGTCGTTATGCAGCACCGACGTTCGGACGGCATTCTCCGAGATGGATGCCAATGCATGGAAAAAGAGCAACCGATCTTTGAACAATGCTGAGTTGAAGGAATTCGAACTACCATAGGCTGAATTGAAGGTGAAATCACTAGCAGGAATCTTAGGACTTAACGCCATGGTGAGCATTCCATCCATCAGGTCGAAACTCTCGTTTGCGATTGTAAACGTACCATAGTCCGGATTGGGATTCATTAGCCTGTTAGTTACACGCCACGATTTACCACGGGACATATCGTAAACAATCAATCCCGATCCAGTAACATCAGCCACGTAAATCATAGTTCTCGAACAAGATCCTAGCGGGGGCGGATCACGCACATCAACCAACTATTTACAAAAGAATTATGGAATCAATTATCAAAACTTGGTTGAATAAAAAAAAATCATTTCTTACTATGCTAACTAGAAGCGATAAATCACACACAAGCTGTGCGGCCGGAATTTCATATCGATGAATAATCTGATCTGTTCGGAGATCGAAAGCAACGATTTTCGGCAAACAAATCCGACGGTCTCCAATTTTTCCCGTATCAGCAATCCAAAGACGGTTGCAGTCGTCAATCTGTGATTGAAAAATAGATTGTTAAAGCTTTATATAATATTGCTCTATTTAACCTACCATGGTCCTGAACACAGAAACTATCCCGTTACACCTACTGTCCTCTGGATTCGATTGAATAGCCGCATTCGGATAGGGTTCTAACAACGGTCCCCCAGCTCCCACGTGGCTGGAGATAGTTGTAAGTGTTGCCGGAATGCCTTCAATGAAACGTGGTACAGTGACGAAAACTCGTGACCGCATGAGATCTGTAAGGAGTTATTAAAAAATATCTTCAATAATCGGTAATCTAATAAGGGTAGTGGAAAAAAAAACTCTCACTGCTATTGTAATCCACATCCATATCGAGTGGGACGCAGTTTTCCGGAATAAATCGACGGGTTGCGAGTGCGTTTTCCCTTTCCACCGGCGAAGAGAACACAAAATCCAACGAATTCCATTGCGAAACCCTTTTCAGCTCCTTGCCGAGGGTGTATTGTTGTGCCTTCACAAGTATGCAGCGTGCGGTGACGGCTAAACCTGCGAGCAACAGATACGATCGTATGATCATCTCTGATTGTGATACTCTGTAGAGAAGGAGAAAAAAACATGATAAAAACTAATTAACGTTCAAATCTCTTTTTATGTCGACGATCGTACGAAGATAACCTGGTACCAGTTTAGAATGTGAATTCGCAAAACCAGCACGCGTGTCATAACCTTTACAACGGTGCCACCTGTTCTGTGCATGGAAGAGCTAACAAAGTTCACCTTTCTCACGATGACACTAAATCAATCATAGATAGCTACGATTGTTAGTAGTCAAAGCAAATGATCGAAAATTTCATCTAAATCTCGACTCTCGAAGTGGACTTTTACAATTTGTTGCACCACACAAGTTATGGCTGCACGTTAAACTGTGAGTCGATGTGACCTGATGGGGATTACTGGACAGGTGATTGAGCACTTTGTGCTAATGCAAACAGAAGGTAACATATTATTCAATATCTACACATTCAGCAGAACTTTTGCATACGCAAACTTGTTCGGATGCTATATGTCGCGTCCATCATCGTTGATCAATACCTTTTAACGTGTCAATATCATCACATTTTGAGGCAAAGTCTTAGTCAAGAAGTACACACATTCTTCACAGTGTTTAAAGTGTTCAGAAAATGTAGGATTCAATGAATTGCAACTTGAGAAGATGATGTCTTTCATCAAATATTCCAAGCATTAACTTGACAGCCTAACAATAGCATAACTCGGTTAGTTTTCTACTGAAAATTAACTACGCGTTTACCAAAATACGGAAAATTGTGACAAAAGGTCTTCAAAAAATTGATTTTTTTGTTTTAGTTTCATTGAATGCAGAAGAAAAATTATAAGTGCACTTAAATTAGTTCCAGTTGGTGGACCCCTCCCAATCCGCACGAGAATCACAAATGAAAAAGTGCTTTTTTGTTACAATTGTCACCTGAATGATTTTAAAATAATATGGAAACAGTTTTTGTAATCTAGTAACTATTACTTTTTCTAGAAAAATATTGTGCGAATTTTCTAACGAAAGACACGAAAGCCAGTGACCAGAATGACAAGGTAAACTCAATGCTCACCTGATGTTTAGGATGTATCTTAAAGCATTTTTTCTCAGCTTTCCAATGATGCTTTCAAATTCAAAATCGGTGGTTGCGAACTTGCTCAAAAACACGTTTTTCTGATGAAATCCAAGATGGCGGCGAGATCCAAGATGGCGGCCAATTTTTTTCTACTTCAAATGAAAGCTCTATCATTCCTCTTAAAAACGATGTGTTGGTTACAGGGAGTTCAATGACAAATTCAAGAGAAATAAATCAATAAAAAGGTCAAGAATTGCTCAAATATCAATTTTTGTAAAAACCGTTTAACCGATTTGTGCCCGAGGGGTCCATCAATATGAACTAATCAAGGTGGTTTTCTCATTTTTTCGCTACTTTCAATCATTTAGACATTAGGCTCGCTCGCATTAGGGCTCGCTCGCCAAGGGATCAACAAGTTTTTAGAAAAATTAAAAATTAAATATTTTTATGAGCTATATCTAAAAATGTTGCTCCAAAACCCTCTACGAACAACACGTCATTTTGCAGTTAACATCTATAATCCTGAATATGATATATATAGAAAATTGTGGAAAATGACCCTCAATTAATTAAGTTCATAATCTAAAATATGCTTTAAAAGGTAGAAAAAATAAATATTATTACACTCAGAACTGCCGAAATACGCTGAAAATGTCAAAACAAAAACTGATCCAAACTAACGTTTACATTTAAAAAAAAAGGACAAAAATTGCCGATTTTTCACACGCACTGGCGAAACTACCCATGTAGCATAAATCATAGTAACCCATGAGTCATGAGCAGAAAAAAATTCACAGATCTATCAATCGAACTCTAATCGTGATGGTGAAAACAGTGAAGCTACTCCGTTCAGAAGTGTACGCGGCCAATAACGGTACCCCGCCGCGTCAAAAACGGACATCGTGCGGCAGTTCGTGGACACCGGATACGCCCGTTCCGGCATCTACAACATCATGGCACTATTGGACACCAGTCAGCGCATTGGAAGAAAGCCCGGAAAAGACCGAGGGAAAAGTGGCTACATCGCTGCGTGCGCTTGGCCTGGAGGTCTGGGCAACCGATCAAACAGTGCTTGGCGAACATGGACATACATGTCAGGCGAACATGGACGGCCAATACCCGTTCACTAGTCTCGGATCTGCAGGCAATTAAGCAGCGGCAACACCTGAATAAGATGGTAAATCGATTTTCCCGGCAATTCGCGACGTGGCGGTGATGATGGACGACGAGACCTGTCTTATCCTGGATGGCAACGACTGGTAGGGCACTTTGTATTTTACTTCCACCATGAAAGAAGTAAGGGGCCATCCACATACCACGTGGAAAACTTGGGGGGGGGGGTTGTGTAATGTCCACGGTCCTTAAAAAAAAAGAAATTATATGGGCATTTGTCCACGGGAGGGGGGGTAATAATCGTTAAAAAACTGTCCACGTGGTATGTGGATGGCCCCCAAGCACTAAGGTGATATTTCTTTCACACACAAAGTTTCCCAATACGGTGCTGCTGTGGCTGACGATCAGCGAGAAGGGGAAGTCGTCAAAGCTGTTCTTCTTTCGCTCCGGACTGGCCGTGAACGGAGGAATTTATAGTACGAAGGGGACTTTTAACCGGATATACTCGAGATCCGGTTTCCGAAGCCCGGATCACGGATGGGTATTTATTATCCGGATATCCGTTTTTTTTCTGTCAAATAAACGAAAAATGACTTTTTTCACAATCCCCCATCCCCTAGTACGTAATTATTTACATGTTCGAATACAAAATCCGGATACCCGACTATCCGACTATTCGAGAATCCGGATGTCCTGTCGGATAATATCCGGATATCCGTTTGATCCGGATTTCGGATATTTGTCGGATATCCGATGCCGGATATTTTATTCCGGATAGGCACTAGTAAGAAGTACCTGCCGTAAGTTGCGTCGTCCACCAAAAAATCCCAAAAAAGGCCGAAGACACGGTATTTTGGCCGGAACTGGAGTCGGCTCACTATTCGAGGCGATCGTTTGAAGATGGAACGGCTAAATGTCGATGTGGTACCCAAGTTGGCGAACCCGCCCAACGTTCCCAAGTTGCGTCTCATCGAGGATTTGTGGCAAGCTTGAAGCGTAAGATCTACTTCAACAATTTTGTCGCAAAATTTCAGGAGGAATTGATAAATAAAACGAAAAAAGAATTAAAAAAACATGCCTACACGAATGTTTACGTCCGCCATGGCGAATATTCCGGTTAACTGCCGGAAGGCCGCACGCAAATCGTAGATTTTTTTTGCAAGTAAGCTAACATAAGGTCTGTCAGAACTTGTTTTCAGATTGTAAAACTATGTTAGCAAACTTTAACAATCATCAATCGAAGTTACCAATCGAGGGACACTATTCTAATCACCCCGAACCTATTTTAAGCAGTTTCCATCTGTTTTGAAGGCGTTTTTTTTAGCACCCGAAGTGGCTCCTGCATGGCTGCAATATAGGTCGATTTGTTTCAATTGCAATTGTTCACAGATTTTTTTGTGATTAACGGTATTTCTTATATTCGTAAGACAGCTAGAGAATCAAAGTTTTCGTTTCCATCACTGAAATTGTCGATATTGATCAAAATGCAGAAGTTTGAGGCCTGTTTTCTTCGACTGATTAAAATAGGCGCTACTGCTTAAGCCGTTCCCTACCCTACATTCAAATGCTACGAAATTCGCTGGAGAATTCTTATGAGATGAGCGACTCGTCGCTTCCGATTTTTCTCTGCATGCACAATATGAATCCAAATGAACGTTAGATTGCGTTCAACTGTTTGCTTGCGGAGCAAGTAGGTATCATCAATGCTTACGGAAATGGTAGCATGGTGCATTAGCATGTGATATTTGAAATCACTAAGAATTATCGCGGTATATCACGGTGAAAGCACAACGTGGAATAGCCGAATTACGCCTGCAAGCAACCAACATTTGAAAGAATTGTTGCGATCGCTTGAGTGCAATCGTTTACAATTCTTTCGTGAAACACTCGCTATATGTTGCTCGCTCCACCTAAAGCAGGCAATACTGAAACAAAATCATTAAAGAAAGCTACCATATATGAGCCGTTGAGAGCAAAAGTGGTACATGTGCCATTTTTACACTTTTTGGGTTTGTTGCATAAATTGATACAGAACGCAATAATGTACTTAAATATCCAAGAAAAACCGAGATCTGATAACCTAAACCAAAGTTATAGCCAACACAGTTTTTGGTAATTAACATAATCACCATTTCGTTGAGAGCAAAAGTGGTACATGTCCAGTCTGTGCATGTTAGATGAATTGTAAGTCGAGGATCTTAGGATAAAAAACAATCATGTCTTCAGCAAAGTTGGACAAGTGATTGAGTACTTTCAGATGAAGATCTGTCTGCTTTGAAACTTTTCTCACTAGGTGTACCTGTGACTATTTTGTAACAAAAAATATTTTACCTATTTCAGTATCAACTCGTATGCTGTTACCAGAAACATATACAATAGCACCACGAAGAAACAATATTCCTAAACAAACAGATCATCATTCTATAGTACTCAATCACTTGGACAACTCTGCTGAAGACATGAATGTTCTATGTCCTAAGATTAGAGAGCATCCTTAATGCTCACACTGGACATGTACCACTTTTGCTCTCAACGTTTTCTCGTTGTCATTATTTTTCCCATAGAACAAAAATGGTACATGTTTTTCCCTTGAAGTTTGTGTAAGTTTCTCAACCAGAACTCGTTATGCTTTCATGTACCGTCTTTTGAAACCTTTCCAGCAATTATTTAGTGCAGTTATGCTGGAAAAAATCGTTGAAAATAATTTACTATTTGAGTGTTTTCGTTTATCGCGTCTCCTGAAAAATTTACTTAATGGCACATGTACCAGTTTTGCTCTCAACGGCTCATATTTCTTTGCTATAAGTTGTCTCTTGCATGCGTGAGAATGTGTAACTTTTATTAGCGATGGTTTGCTGGGATTGAAAGCTTATGAATAGCAAGTTCAGAAATGATACCCGAATGATTGTTATGCGACACGATTCTTTCCATCCTTGTCACTAACTACTAGTATTTATTTCTATACTTCAAAATAGCATTTGTTTACTTCTAAAACTTTGAAGAACTTGCCCTCCCCCCTAATCGAAATTCTGGCTACGCCCATGTATAGGACTGAATAGTATTTGATTATTTAAGCTGCTGCAAAAACGGAGGAAAAAATGTGTTGTGTTCAGATTAGCAAACTTTAACAATAATCAATTGAAGTTTTCAATCGAGGAACACTATTTCAATCTCCCGGACATATTTTTGACAATTTTCATCTGTTTTGCAGGGACCTTCTTCAGCACCGAAATGACGCCTAAATTAGGTGATTTTTTTCTACCGATAATTATTCACAGATTTTTCTGTGTTGAACGGTATTTTATATATTCGTAAGATAGCAAGGTAATCAGAGTTTTCGTTCGTTATTAAAATGGTCGATGTTGATCAAAATTCAGGAGTTCGGGGCTCGTTTTCAATGACTGGTTATAACAGGCGCCGCTGCTCACGCCGTTCTTTACCATCGAACGAAACTTTTAAATCCATGATGGTTGCGAGAAATACAACTATCTCAAACGAGGTAAAATTGAGCGATCAAACAGGGAACTTACTTATTCCATTGTAGATTCGGACTCGAATTCACCAAATAGAAAACTCGAAGAGCTGGCAGAACATTTTCGTTCCGAATTTATGCACAGTCCCGCATTGAGTTTACCCTAAGACAAGACGCGACAGCTGGTCACCGTTACATGCAACCAATTTGAACCGGCTGCTGATTGGCTGAAACCGATAAAGCAATCGTCACGTAGAAAATACAACGAGGTTACTTTTCACTGTAAAGCAGTGATGCTGGAGAGTCATAATTTAGCTATTATAATTGTTCATAAATAATGATGCAAAAGTATGCAAGGTACATGATATTACCGAGTAATGTATTTCACTGTTATAACTTTAAAAATGCATTGATTAATCGTTTTTTACTATTTCGGTTGAAGTCCAAGAAACTTAGGAAGAAAAAATTTGGGTACCAAGAAACTTAGGAAAAAAAATTTTGATAGTAGAAGTATGCTTTATTGAACATAAAATAATAAATAAAAATTGAGTATTATTCGCCTATATATTGCAATTTTAATTTGTTTTATTTTCATCGACCCGCAGAAGTTGTTAAAAATAATCATTCTGGCATCAACGGTATGGAACGTTCAAAAAAATTTCGACGGGGATGACGACCGTTACGCAAAAAAAAAAAAGAAGCCATCTGTCGCGTCTTGTCTTAGAGTTTACCAATATGCACCACCTGATCAATCAATAATATTATAGTATAGTCACTAATAATAGGTTATAAATTGCGTTAATATAATAGGAGACTATAAAATCGCGAAAACAAGGGTTACACCACAGTGAAGAGCTGGTTTCTATACAACCGGCATCAAACCATTGACGCACAGTATCGCAGGAAAATAATGCCATAATTCATTTCATCAATAAGCCATGAGTCTTAATGATACATGGTTGGTTGTAACTAGGGTAACGGGGGTACTTTGGCCAGCTTTGGGAAGTGTTCGCACAGTTCATTAAAAACAAACACAATTTTTCAACATAAATAACTACTCTATTATACCATTGTTAAAACCTAAGTGTCTTTTTTAATATACACCATTCAACAATGCAAAATATTGAAAAATATCTTAGCAATATGAAAATTTCTACGAAGAACTAAAAACATATTTTGGTCCACCAACATTTTACTTTGGCCCACCTTTATATCTACAGACGTGTATGGAAATAGTTCGGACTAATTATATTTAAGATCATCAACGGTAATTTTAGAGCAAAACTAGTGGGTTTGAGGAGAACATTCGTCTGCTGTCAATTTTTGTAAATTTTAGGTGTCTAAAAATGAAATGATTTGGCTTAAAGCGGTATGACAGGCATTCTCATCTAATTTCATATCATTAAATGTGATAAATTAAGAAGTAATTATCAGTAAATTATCACAAGTTGCTTCTTTGTTCACGTGCAACGGCCGAACGGTAATCAAAAAGTTGTCAAAACTTGGCATGGCCAAAATTTGTTTGCTTCAGAAAGAGGCAAACATATTTCGGCCATGTGTTTAACCCCTTTTTCAACTTTTTCCAACATGTTAGAGTATACCAAATGTTTCTATGACATTTCATTGATATTACTACAACAACATATTTGTTACAATAGCTTCCGGACTTACTTGTATTACTTTTACTTGTATATTACCACTTCCTCTTGACTTTGGGTTGACTCAACAATGACTTTGAATATGTATGAACTAATTCCAAAATAACACTACCTAGAGCCAGTTTTTCGCCGAAAATTATAGTGTAGTATGATTCTTAGGTGTGTTACTCAATGTTGCATGCATAATTTTCTCATATTCATTGAATTTATCAGATAAAATGCGTAAAATGTTACCGGGTGGGCCAAAATATGCATGTGGGTCAAAATACCCCCGTCACCCTACTACAAGTCGAAAAAAATCTACCGACAGTACATTTTCAAGACAGAATAGATGTGGTTCGATCACTTCGATGTCGTTGCTCCTATCCGGAATGCATATACTAGCGTTGCTCCAGGCAGTGGCCATTTAACGTTCAAACGATTGAACTGTTGTGTTCTCGATAAACAGCTATTAATACTCCTGCCAAGCGAGATTCATATCACCGGAACAGGTTGAATGAACTACCAAAAACTGTGGGAACATAATGCGAGTATCTAATCCGGTTTTTGTCAACAATCCGGTGTTTTTAAGAATATGTCGTGAATTTTCGTTACGAAGCCACGCGTATTCTGATCCAAAGCCATTCATCCGCATTCGCAGGTGATTTTAATTGTTTGTTATGCTTCCGTTTTCTGGCGGACGGCGTGGTCAACGTCGGAGGGTGGCAACCATTTATTTCTTAGCGAATAGTGGACAACTTCCTTATTCCCTCCCTTCCTGCTATAAAATCGAAGCCTGGTCCATAATTATGAAAAATAAAAAACAATTTCCAAGCTGTGCTCAGAATCGCCGGACATCTTTGTAAAAAGCCAAAAAAGTCAACGTAAAAAATGATCCAAGAATCGCTTGAATACGTTATTGAAGGCCTAACTAGGAAATGACCTCAAGTTAGGTTTAGAATTGTCAAACTACACTTCAAAGATCAGAGTAAAAGATAATCCTAAGTTAGGCTCAGAATCGCTTACACACGCTTTCAAAAGCCAAACTGCCGAGATACGCTTCCAAATGCTACAAAAATAGGAAATGATATCGAATAAAGTCTCTGCATCAGTGGATAAAAATAAGATGTTTTTGCATTAATTTCCAGGTTAAATTTGGCATGTGCAAAAACAAATTCAATAAAAATTAAAACAAAATAACGGGTCAATAAATAGTACGACTGCGCGTCGCTAACGGCGTGTACGATTTTGGCCTTCCTTTTCATCTGCAACACTAAAAAAATAACATTTTTTAGTAGCTGCGCTGGACTAGTATTTAAATTATCCTTATAATGAACGTAGCTTTGTATAAATAGCTTAAGCAGTTTTTTGTTACCATGCACGTCAATCTAACACTAGCAGCCATTGATGATAAGTCCACCAACTCTGTATTGATTTTCTCACCTTGAAAAATATGAGGAAAACCTTGAAAACCAACACTTTCTTAAACTCAAAATCGTCTAAATGGGCAATGTTTCCGATAAGTTAAATTCTTCTAGGCTTCTCACAGAACAACAAAATGCACTTAAGCAGTACCTACAGGCTTCAATTTTAGTGTATTTTCATCCGGAATCTCACTTAAGTGATTAACTTTCACTAATCACCATGACCCACTTAGATCTCGAGTCGCCGGAAATCGCTTCTAAAGATCAAAAAAATCAAAAGGCCAAAATAAAACATGATCCAAGATAAAGTTCAGAGTTTTTTTTGTTTGAATTGATTTTTGAAGTAGAATACTTCTCTCAGGAAGTTCGGCTACATAGGGATGTGAAATGAAAATCTAGAACCAAAAAAAGTGAAAAATATGTCCAATTTCAAATGCTAATAAATCGGTTAGTATTCGATGGATTTCCTTCGTTCTTGTAGCAATAGATTGGAAAATCTTCTAAGATTCTTCCCAAAAGAAGATAATTATAATTTTATTATTCACACTATTGTACTATTGAAAATAGTCAAGCCTTGTCAAAAGGAAAAATTCGACCTTTGATTGGTCGTTATATGATTGCTTCACAAGCACGGTCGACAAAATCGTATACCTTGCAATTTTAAACATGCTATTCGACCTTTAAAAGAGCCTATTTCAGCCAAAGCCGCTCATAATAGTTCTAGACAGCGACAACAGCAGTCGTCCTCCCTTAGCAGCAGCACTAGCAGACTGCTAGTAGCAGTGCACAGTGGGGCGACTCCATACAAATGCTGGTCAAGCAAAAAACTGTCTTAAAATCATATAAAATGCATGGTTTTTATATAATTTTGGGACGCTGAGTCCGAATTTGATATTATTTTTGCATGAAAATGCGTATTTTTGACACCAGGGGAATTTTCATGTTTTTTATATATATTATATGAGGCAAACTTTACGTCGGTTTCAATATTTTAGAAAACGAAATGCACGATGCTTTCATGAAAAACTTTCATATGACATAAAAAACAATATCGCACGCTAGTCTGGGGGCTAATGCGGTCTCGATCAACCAGATTAGTTGAGAGAATTCGTTATCGATATCGGATATCGTTATCGATTCGGCACATTTTGCATGTTGTATGATAAGTACAACGATACACCGTGCCCCAGTGCTGGGTCGAGAAAATTTCCAGCTCGAAAAGTTCCTCGACCTGATCGGGAATCGAACCCGATATCACAACCGTGTGGGAGAGCTAGCCGACCGACATTGCTAACCACAGAACCACGGGGACCACCATATGACATAAAAAACATAAAAATATTATTCAGTTATTGAGAAAATAAAAAAAAATCAATTAAAAAATATGCTTTGTGAAGAAAATTACTTATGACTTGTTATTTTCAAAGTGACTATATTACAATGCGTCTCTTTATCGCATTCTTCTTTTCTTTCACTTCTACCTTCATCTTCATTTTTGTGTTCATTTTTAATACAGTTTGAATATCTTTGAAGAGAGTGTTCAAAATGCAGTTATTAACGTCAAAATAATAATTCCCTAATTCCTCTGCAGAAATTATCAGGCGATTTATTATGTCATAATTTGTGTTCACACGATTGTTTTTACATGTGACTGGTATGATACAAACTTAAAACATGATTTTGGTACTCAGTGCTGGTGATCCAAAACATAAACAATGATTAGTTTTTGATTCTGCGTTGAATATCGGAATATTATTTTTTTGATTCCGCCTAATTTTTTTGAGTATTACAATGAGATTATACATTATCCAATGATGAGGATTTATTCTCCACTATTTTACAGACAACTTTTCCATAGACGTCATCAAGATTCAAGTTACCCTTGACTCTCTAGCAAATTTCGAAACATTGCATTTTTTTTTTCAAGAAAAACGCTAAAAAACGCTGACTCAGTACACTTTGAAAAATCATAGAAAATTCAAATTTTATCATAATGCTCTAAAAATTTGGATTCTGACACTTAAACAGTGTACAACTATAGGAAAATTTAATTGAAACGAAATTCGCACTTTCAATTTTGGGTCGATGGACAGCGATTCCCCGCTGTGCAGTGCAGTGGATATCAGCGATGGCGGAAAGCGGCCACAGCTGTGGCGTAGCAATGGAAAGCGCACTAGTTGCAGCGGATTCCAGCAACGATAGCAGCTGGGCCAGCTGATGCAAGGACAGTGGATACCAAAGGCAGCAGCGGCTACAACTGTGGCATGAGTATGGGTAGCGCACTAGTTGCAGCGGATCTCAGTATCGATAGCGGCTGATGCAGTGAGGCACTTTAGTGAAATGCAATCTCTGTGCGATAGTGGGCACTAGTAAATGCATTCAATGAAAAGTTGACTCATTTTGACAACACGTGAGCCGTCTAGTTTTGGGTGTTATATCAGCATTTCACTGTTTACTTTATCACAACGAATACTTCGTTCGCACTTTCAGTGATAACGCAAAGATGTAATCGGCATCTTATACGATACTAAAATGGACAACAAATTGTTCTTTTCAGGATGAAATAAAAACCTGATGATTAAACCGTTAATGTTTTCTCTTGAGTTAATTTACATTTTTAAATTTGTAAAAGTTATAAATTTTACTTTATTTCCGTGTCTCAGAACGTACTGAATTATCTTTCCCTTTAGTCATGAGCACGACATCCGAAAAAATTCCATCTCAAAATTCAAAAATTGTCAAGCCCCAACCATGACAAGCAACTTACTATATTATTGAAAATGGTCAATCCTTGTTGAAGCGCAAAATTCGATTGATCTGATTAGTCTACGTTTATTTGCTAAAAAAAATACTGACACGCAAGCAGCCAGGTTATCTTTCTTGTTAAAGTATTCTACTTCAACCTTGCGGTCGTGGCTTTGCACACAACCCTCCTGTTTTTTTTTTTTCACCAATCACGGCAAATTAGTTCACCTTTATATTAATATATGCATCGATACACGCCTCGCTATTTTCCGCCAGACGAACTGTTCAACGCTCTCAGAGTAAAAATTATTGTCTTTCTCTCTGTATTTTGTCAGTCGAGTGGTGCAATTCAGGTTGACACTGACATTCAGTATGCATTTCAAGACTTGTTTGTTAAAAATCCAGTCCAAATAATCAGGTGCCACGCGCTCTCCCTAGTCCCTACACAGAATCGCGTTAGCACGTTCCTTATGAGACAAGTCCCGCGAGTTGCAGGAGATAGGACAGCTTAACAATGTATTTTTTTTTACACCATCACGTCATCGTTTTGTATAGTAATCCATTAACAAAGTTGCGTTCGCTAGGTTTTTGCTTAAATTATTTACCACATTTTACCTACAAAGACCAGCCTCCAGAGCTAGTTTGTGGCCATTTGATATGCATATGCAACAACGGCTGCAAAACCAACGCAGCACGGTTTAAGGGCTATTCCCACTGCTTCCGTTCCGAGGCCGGGCCGGATCCGGGTCGTGTCCGTGTCCCGTCCGGGACTTTAATGCATTCACACTGCGCCGTGTACGAACCGTGCCTGCGCTGCGCTCTGGCTGAGAAAACACAACACTTTTTTAACACAACACTTTTCCCGAACTATAATTCAACGTTTGACTGTGACGGCAATATGCATGAATGCAAATGCAAAGCAAAACCGAAAATATGTTACTACTACATACACGCATCTACCCGAATGCCTTCCGTGCACTCTCCCGGCAACACAAAGTATCGTCGGCAACGATAGTTTTTTTCTCGCACGGCGGCAGCACGACGGCAACTCAGCGCTGCTCCGGTCTGGGCACGTCGCGTCGGTGTGAATGCGTTCGTAAGAACGCATGCAATCAATCTCAAACGAGCCCGGATGACACACGGATCAGCCACGGCCCGGTCCCGGATCGGAAGCAGTGGGAATAGCCCTTTAGTCTGGGTTCAGCCGGTGCTTGCTTAAGGAGGCTAAACATTAAATGCCAACCCCGGTGAAGGGTAAATTGTGTCTGACTTAAACGGGGTTCTGTTCTGACTGGTACCTACAGTAAGAACAGCGCGCCGCCCGGTGCCAAACGGCATTCCTATCGGGGCGACTGCAGAATTACACCCCTCGGGGGCAGGAGAGTCGTTTGGTTACGCCTTCCTTTGTGCATTTTCTAAGGTCACTCTAGCAGTGATTGATAATGGAAGTGTTTAAACTCTATCTGTTGCCGCTCGGATCGGGATTAGTGTAATTTAAATGTTTGATAGATCTATCGCGACCCGTTCGATCGATTTATTACACAATCAATCCAGCAATTTTAGGTCAATGGTAAATTATGATTGCGTTATCGTTCGCACGTCGAAATAAACTGGAATTTCTGGTCTTGCCATATTGTAAATTGCCTCGTGCTGTTGGTAGCACATGTTCTTTTCCAGTTATGAACAAAACTGTCACATTTCGGCAAGGTTTGCTTTCGCAAACCGGTGCTTGGTGTAAATGACTCTTGCCAAATTGCAAATGTATGCGGGCTCACCAGGTTCGAAAATGAGTTTTTTTTTTTATCAATCAGCTGTCTACCTGATAGGCGCATACGTTTCGAAAACAATAAACCGTTTTTTTTTTAAGAGGGAGATTTGTTAGTAGCTTAAGTATTTATGATAAATATTAGTAAATAATGAGTATGTGTGTCCAATCACAAATGGTGACTTCTCAACACTGTTAGAAATTTGTAATTTTAATTGTTAGGATTTGTTTGCTTTCGCAATTAGGACTTATCATTCGTAGGAATTTGAACCTACTTGTCAGAAAAGGGGAAGTAAATTTATAACTAACTTAATTGCTAACTTATTGGCTATAAAGAGAGCTTATCGTAGCAATTGAGGATTGCAACGATTTTTGTCGAAAATTGTAATAATTTTATTTGACATAGCTTCTAATAGTTCAACACCAGTAAGTCTATGTAATTCGAGTGTACCAAACCAAGGAGCACGCTTAAAAATCATTTTCAGAATTTTATTCTGAATCCTTTGGAGCGTTTTCTTCCTTGTTGAACAACAACTTGACCAGATCGGTACAGCATAAAGCATTGCTGGTGTAAAAATTTGTTTGTAAATCAAAAGTTTGTTCTTTAAACAAAGCTTAGAATTCCTGTTGATGAGAGGATATAAACATCTCGTATATTTGATGCACTTGGCTTGTATACTCTCAATGTGCTCTTTAAAAATGAGTTTTTGAACAATAAACCGATATTTGCCTAAGAGTTTAATGATTATTTTATCGCAGCTAGAGTTTATCGATCAAAGAACGAATACACAATCTAGACAATATTCTGTCGGTAGTTTTTGCGAAAAAAAACCATAAATTTTTATGTTTTACTCGAAAATCTTATGCTTTGAATTTTTTCTTTTTCCTTCTTGAAAGGTCCGTGAATTCCTGCTAAAAGTAATATTTTCACGATTTGTTCGAAATTGTGCAACAATATGAATGAGACTGACATGTTTTTTTCGTACTCCAATACATAAATCAAAGTATAAATCCATAACAATCACAGCATGCCGTTGTCTAACACAGTCATTGATTTCATTCCAAAACATTATTCGTTGCGGATTTGACAGTTCACATGGCGTGCATTTGAATCAACTGGCGACCAGTTTTTTTTTTTTTTTTCTAAAAAGTTTTCCTGCATCGTGGATTTACTACTTGGAATCATAGGAAGATTTTTAGATGGACACAAGAAGTGATTTTGATAGATTATTATGAAGGAAGCTTCCCTGCGAATGACTATCGAAAAATTGGAAGTACAAAAGCGTCGTTATAACAGCGAGTATAAATAGAAATGTTGTTCAAGCATTTCTAAAGAAAATCATTTGAATGCAATATTTTAAGCTCTTAACCCAAGGCAATTGGGGACCATCCTGACATGACTTTCGCCAGAACATGCAGC